>NW_027490127.1:0-600000 GCF_050948175.1 Xylocopa sonorina | reverse complement strand
CGTTTGCGGGAGGCACAGAAAAAAGATGAGACTGTAATGAAACTTCGAGATTTAGTACTTCAAAACAAGACGAATGATTATGTTCTGCGGGAAAATTTACTGTACAGAGAGTCTGCAGGTGGTATTCAACTAGTAGTACCATGTCGGATGCAGATATAAGAAATAGGGCGAGCTCATGAGTGAACATTTTTCTGTGGTCAAGACTGAAGCTATCGTACGTAAAGATTATTGGATTCCAAATCTTCGGCAGCAAGTTGAAAAGGTGGTAAGAAAATGTGTTGCATGCATTTTAACCGAAAGATGCAGGGGTCGCAGGAGTATCATTTAAATCCGATTGAAAATGGGAGTATTCCTTTTGATACATTTCATATCGATCATCTTAGACCGTTACCATCAACAAATAAATCGTATCAGTACATATTTGAAGTGGTAAATGCTTTTACAAAATTTATGTGACTTTATGCTACAAAATCTACTACTACAGATGAAGTTTTGACACGCTTGAAGAAGCAAGCGACTGTTTTCTGTAATCTGCGTCGAATAATTTCTGATAGGGGAACGGCTTTCACAGCAAAGGATTTCAAGCAATATTCTCGAGAAGAAAATATAGAACATGATTCAACTACAACTGGAAATCCTAGAGCTAATGGTCAAGTTGAACGTCGTAATAGAACATTCATACTGTTGTCAGCAAAATTAGCTACACCTAAGCACTGTGAATGATGTAAGTATTTAGAAGTAGATCAACAATGTTTGAAATCAACAATACATCGAAGTATTGGTACGTCACCGTTTCATCTTCTCTTTGGGACACATGCTCGACTTAAAGGTTATCTTGACATCCGAGACATACTTGAAAAGGAATGGATCGCACCTTTTCAAGATAAACGGGATGAAGTACGACTTCAAGCAAGTAAAAATATATCCAGGATCCAATAAGAGAATAGGCGAACTTTTAACAAAAGTAGACGAAAAGCTAGAATTTATCGTGAAGGAGATCTAGTAGGAATTAAACGTATGCAACAGAGTCCTGGTCTAAATATACCTCATAAATATTTTGAACCGTATGATGTTGCACGAGTTTTACGCAATCAACGATTTGTAGTTTGAAAGGTATGGCAAGGAGAAGGACCCCTATAAACATCGACGTCAGCAGATTCTATGAAATTGTGGATCGAAGAAATCTATGATATTTATCTGAAATCGAAGACGACATGAATGAAGACATTCGGAACGATTATTCATGCAGGACGGCCGAGTGAAGAATAACGAAATTCTCTTAATTTAAAAGCTAATCAATAATTCAAGTTTTAAATATTAGGTGCGTGGAATATTAAAGAATGTGAGCGAGAGCGAATGTGCGGAATAAATGATATTTCGTGTGTATGTTTTAAAACGATGAAGCAGTTGTTTATTAGCAATCCTTGGAGTAATATATCAGTTAAAAGGAACTATTTAATGATTTACAAAACCTTGTAATTGTCTTTAATTAATGAGTTTCCTACAATATGCATAGGAGATTACAGGTTACTTAATTCGATACGTACAAATAAAATGCACAGTCGCATTGCATGGAGCATTAGAACTCCATTGTTTTTACAAGTAAACACTGTGAAACGCCACCCTGTTGCATGGAAATGTAGAATTCACAACCTTCTGAAGTGTAGAAGCAGATAAGCATAGTGCTATGCATGAAAGATTACACCAACCTTACTTTGATACGTTGAAATGAGATGCGCTAATGCATTGCATGGTGCACTCCAGATCTACTTCTTTGACACGCAGACACTATGAAGCGCCATCCTGCTGGATGGAAATGTAGCATTCACAATCTGCTGATGTGTTGAAGCAGATGAACATAATGCTATTCATAGAAGATTACAGCTAACATACTTTGAAACGCTAAACAAGATAAGCCATTGCAATGCATGCATCATTAGTACAGTAGTACTGACGCGCAGACAATGTGAAGCACCATCCCGTTGCATGAAACTATAGAACTCACATTATTGAAGATTGTAGAAGCAGATAAGTACATTGAAACGTTGATATGAGATGCGACATCGCATTGCATGGAGCATTAAGACTCTCCTCGTTTGACACGCAGACACTGTGAAGCGCCATTCCGTTGCATCGAATCGTAGAATTCACTTTCTTTTAAAGTGTAAAAGCAGATGAGCATAATTCTATGCATGGAGGATTGCAGTTTACTTTGATTGAAACGTTGGAATGAGATTTGCCCCAGTATTGAATGGGGTATTAGAACTTCGTTGCTTTGACACGTAGACATTATGAAGCTCCTTCCTGTTGCATGGAACTGTAGAACTTACACTCTTTTAGAGTAGAAGCAGCCGGCATAATGCCATGCATAGTAGATTACAGATTACTTACTTCTATACGTTGAAATGAGATGCGCTATCGCATGGCATGGGGCATTAAAACCCTACTTCTTTGATACGCAGACACTATGCAGACGGACCCCGTTGCATTGAACTATAGAATTCACATTCTTGTGAAGTGTACACGCAGACAAGTATAATGCTATTCACAGAAGGTTACAGCTTACAAGGTTTGTAATGTTGAAACGGAATGGCCCATTGCATGGCATGTAGCATTAGAGCTCTATTGTTACGACACGCAGACAATGCGATGCGTAATCCTGTTTCAAGAAACTGCAGAATTCACATATCTTTGAAGTGTAAAAGCTGACAAGCGTAATCCTATGCATAGAATGTTTCAGCTTACTTACTTGGAAACATTGATGTGAGATTCGCCACTGCATGTCATGGAGCATTAGGATCCTGTTGTTCCAACAGGCAGACTGTACGAAGGGCTATCTTGTTGCATGGACATATAGAATTAACGTTCTTTTGAAGTGTAGTGGCAGATAATTATAATGCTATACATAACAGCTTACTGCTGTTGCATTATTTCAAATGTCAACGGAGAAACAAAAATGAATCTTGAGTTAGGAAATAGAATCCAGTATATAAACTGTGAAATAGTTCTGTCGGTTCGAGTAGAGTTCACGACTGTTTATACCTAGTGGCCTGAAAGGAAAACACGTGCAGACTTTGCGTCGTCTATTTCTTTAGGAGGGAGAATGCTATATTTCCTATGCGGTGTTCTCACAATTATTAGAGCGTTTAAAACGTAAAGACGTACCTTCAAACCTTAAGAATAAAGTTACAGACTATAAAGAACTTTGGACAGCTTTTCATTTATATTTACCTATAATTCAATAGGTTATGGGCACAGTTTACGTATTTTAATAGTATTGACACTTTAGTAGATATTCTTTTTAGTGATAACTTTTGTGTACGTGATTATGTGATTATAAGTGTAATATCAGAAGTATATATAAGTGTTTAAACTATTAAAGGAACATTGTTAGCGAATATAAACCTTTCCTTATGAAAAAAAAGAGAAATATGGAAAGTACGAAAACCAAGAGGAACATTAAACAATTTGATGGTGATCGCTACAGTATGTTGCAATTAAGAATTGGTGCACTGTTAAGCGAATTGGATAATTATTGATGAACCCATTCCAGTAAAAATAACTGAAAATTGGAGGAGAGCAGAGAGGATGCTGAATATTTAGCAGATTCCATTTTGAGCTTCGCAAATAATGCGAAAACTGCTGCTGAAGTTTTGCAGAAATTGGATGGCATATATGAAAGGGATAATTTAGCAACGCAATTGGCTGTTAGAAAAAAACTATTAAGTTTAAAACTACAGGGAGAGCAGCCCTTGATCAAACATTTTACACCACTCAACGACATAATCACGGAACTTTTAGTAGCGTATGTAAAATTAGAAGAAACGGATAAAGCTTTTCATTTACTACTAATCCTTCCAACGTGCTATGGCGAGTAATTACGGCAATAGAACATTTCCCGAGGACAATCTAACATTAGCATTTGTAGAAACTGGTTTATTGGTCCATGAAGTAAAATTACGAACAGGCTGCTCGACAAGCGCGAAAGTATTACATACTGAGAAGATACATACAGATAGAGATAATTTAAATGGCCAAAGAAACGATAAATATAAAATGCCATGATAGTGGGCGAAAGGGCATAAAATAAAAGAATGTTGCTATTATAAAAGAACGGTCCAGCACGCGGAAAAGAAAAAGGTGATCGCCCAAGCAGCTCAAGTAACAGAAGAATTGGATATTGCAAAGATTTGGTCATCCTCGTTTGCCTTTAAGACGGGGTACAATGAAAATGGGGAAGACGATAAAAACAAATTAAAGTTTCTGTTGGATTCCGGAGCGTTGGATCACATTGTCAAATGTGATAATGTCTTTTCGACATTCGAGAGTCTACCCTTGAAGATTTCGGTGGCAGAAAGGTGCTGTCCGATAGAGGGATGCAAGAAGCAGGAATGGACATCGTATTTGTAACAGATGGAAACAGTCAGATGAAAACTGGTCAGAAAATAATCAAAGGTAATTCGTAGAATTGAAGAATAAAAAAAATGATCAATGATGTAAATCATATTGAAATGATAGTGCCGAATGATAATTTATGTGAGGCTTGCATTAAAGGTAAGCAAGCACGGTTATCATTCGAAAAGGTAAAGAATATGGAGCATGTAAAGCGACCATTGTTTATTATTTTGTGGCGGCACTCGCCACTAGAGGGACAGTACCGTTTACACTTTCCTGCAAGTACTCGATGACCCATCCTTTCCAATATATAGAAGTTCTGAACTGTCCCTAATATCCCAGCGTCTAAGGAAGGGCCTGCTAGGTAGCCTTACTGATGAGTCCACTAGCAGGCCCGGGATGAAACGTTCTTCCCCTCTCTTTTCCTTCCTGCTTTCTTCCTCCATCTTTACAGCAAACCGAAGCAGCTCAGCTGCTTCAATTTATTCAGATGTATCTTGTTTTATTATTCTTACAACTATTAACGGAAAGAATTATTTTCTCCTGTTTGTGGACGAATATACACTTTACCGTGTAGCATACCTGATTACATATAAATCAGCAGTATTTTCTGCACTTAAAGATTTTGCAACTGGATGCGAGGCTCATTTTAATTTAAAAGTTGTTTAGTTGTATAGCGATAATGGCAGAGAATATCTGTCAAATGAGATGAAAGGTTATTGTGTAGAAAAGGGTACTAGTTACCATCTAACAGTTCCGCGAACTCCCAAATTGGTGTTTCTGAGAGAATGGTCAGAAGCGTTACAGAAAAGGTACGCACGATGATAAGTGGTGCCAGTTTAAATAAACTGTTTCGGGTGGAAGGAGCTTCAACTGTGACGTATTTAATAAACTTAAGCCCGACAAAGGCTTTAAAGTAAAGTAAAACGCCATTTGAAATGTGGCTTGATAAAAAGCCTAAAGTAAAGTATTTACGAATTTTCGGTTCCACAGCTTATATTCATGATAAGACTCTAAAAACCATGTTTGATGAAAAATCTTGAAAAAGCAATAGAAATCATGGCCAATAGATAATATTATGCCTAATGATTGTGATTTCTACTGTTTCATGCAACGGGATGGCGCTGTACAGAGTCTGCTTGTGAAAAGGGAAGAGGTCTAGTACTTCATGCAATTCAGAGGCGCATCTCATTGCAAATTTTCAAATTAAGTGAGCTAAAACTTCTAAACAAAGCAATATGCTTATTTGCTTCTACATTTCCAAAGATTGTGAATTATACATTTCCATGGAATGGAATAGCGCTTCATAGTGTCTGCGTGTCAAAGCGGTAGAGTTCTAAAGTACCATGCAATGCGACAGCGCATCCCATTTAAACGTTTCAAAGTAAGTAAGCTGCAATCTTCAATTAATAACATTATGCTTATCGGCATCTACACTTCCTATAAATATGAATTCCACAGTTCCGTGCAACGGGATGGCGCTTCAGTGTGTCTGCGTGTCAAAGCAATGGAGTTGCAGTGCTCCATGTAATGCGAATGGCTCTTGTCATTTCAAAGTTTCAAAGTTTCAAAGTAAGGATCCTGTATGTGAGTTCTACAGTTTCATGCAAGAGGAAGTGACTTCATAATGTCTACGTGTCAAAGCAATGGAGGTTTAATGTTCCATGCATTGCTATGCGGCATATCATTGCAACGTTTCAAATTAAGTACGCTGAAATATGCTAAGCATAGCATTATGCATATCTTCTTCTACATTTCCGTAGAAAGTGAATGTTACATCTCCATGCAAAGAGGTAGCGGCTCGTAGTGCCTGCGTGTGAATGGAATGGAGTTCTAATGCTCCATGCAATGCAATTGTGCATGTCATTTCATGATTTCAAATTATGTAAGCTGTAATCCTCCATGCATAGAATTATGCTTATCTGCTTCTACAGTTCAAAAGAATTTGAATTCTACAGTTCCATGCAACAAGAAGGTAGATCACAGTGTCTGCGTGTCGAAGCATTAGAGTTTACTACTCCACACAATGCGATAGCACTTTTCATTTCAACGTTACAAAGTAAGTGAGCTGTAATCTTCTACGCATAGCATTATGTTTATTTGCATCTACACCTCAGAAGAATCTGAATTCTACAGACATATGCATCGGGACGGCGTTTCATAGTGTCTTCGTGTAAAAACAATGGAGTTCCAATACTGTATGCGGTGCGGTGCAGTATCTCATTTCAACGTTCGAAAGCAAGAATGTTGTAATGTTCCATGTATCGCATTACCCTTACCTATTTCTACACTTCAAACGAATGTAAATTCGACTGATCCTTGCACCGGGCTGGGGATTCTTATTGTCTGCTTGTCAAAGCTGTTGTGATATAATTCTCCGCATTGTAAACAAACTTTCAATACTTAAAACATAACAAATCAATATTATAAACTTAACATAATTATTTAATCTTTTTATGTAATTTTTCAATACATGTTGGGTAGAGTTTCGGTTGGTCTTTACATCGGTTACAACAGGTTTTTACTTTTATCGCCTTATTTGCGGCATACTGCCTACCATTTATTCTAGACATCCGTTTATAATATTCTTTACATCCCTGTCTCGTTTTTCTCGCACGTCCTTGGAACCACCGCAGAAAATGTGTACGTTTCTTAGGCACTGCTTAAGTTTCAGATGACGTTTGTTCACCGTGATGATCCACTGTATTGAAGAGATAATCGATAACTTTTTCGCGGAAGTTTAATATTTTCATACCTTTAGTACTCCATTTTCTATATATATAACAGGCATTGACGAGAGAAGCCCCGCATACTAATTCGATAACTATTTTTCTATACCACTTTACTGTTCTGCGTAATCAACTGTGATAAGAAGACATCTGGTCAGATGATCAAACCCCTTCTTAGCTTTGTTATAAAGGAACACAATGTCCGGCTTTAACTTATTGTTACTACCCTGGACAGTAACACATTTGTGGTTTTCAGAAGTGGCTAGTATGCATACCGGCCTCTTATCCGTCCACTTTAAAAATTTAAAGCCGCTCCGATTTTGAAAATACATAAAGCCACACCGTTGCTGTTTTCGTATGGCATGCAGCTGGGGAAATTTTTTATTAATTTTTACTGTACCACAAATAAATGTTCCCTTTTGCAGAAGTTCCTCGGCCAATGGGACACTATTGTCAAAACTATCTGCGTATAATATGCGGCTTCCAAATAATAATTCAACTTCCAACGTCATAACAACAGCATGCGCATGTGCTTTAACTATTATGGTTGCATTTTTTCCGACGAAAATAAGAATGTTGTGACTGTATCCTTCCGGAAGGCACAGTTTACAAAGTCTTATACCATATTTATGCCGCTTTCCTGGGATATATTGGCAAGAACTGAGGCGTCCTCGACACGAAACCATGGTTTCGTCGATTACAATATTTTTACAAGTCTTAACAGTAATTTTGAAAGTGTCGACAATTTCGTTAACAATATTTCTAAGTTTATTTAAACGGTCCTCAGTCCAAGCCGTGAAAATGTAGGATAAGTGTAAATATCTATGTATCGATGTAAACCGGTCGCGCTTTTCATATCCACGCTTGTATACATATCCTTTTTTTGAGTTCAATATAATCTAATTTCTAGCAGTGGCGCTACAACCAATATAAGCAGGACACCAATAAAAATGTTCACTTCGTTTTCTGTCATTGGCTGCCAGGCCAGTTGGTGTCTAGAAGAAAAGAAAATTTTTAATTGTAGAAGCAAATAAGCATAATGCTATACATAGAGAATTACAAATTACTTACTCAGAACGTTGAAATGAGATGCGCCATCGCATTGCATGGAGCATTAGGACTCTACTGTATCGACACCGAGACACTGTGGAACGCTATCCAGTTGCTTGGAACTGTAGAATTCACATTTTTTAGAAATGTAGAAATAGATAAACAAAATGCTATGTATGGAGGATTGCAACTTACTTACTTTGAAACGTTGAAATGAGATGCGCGACACCATTGAATGGAGCATTAGAACTCCGTTGCTTTGACTGGCAGACATTATGAAACTCGTCCCTGTTGCTTAGAACTGTAGGATTCACTTTCTGTTGTAGTGCAAAAGCAGATGAGCACAATGCTATTCATAGAAGATTACAGCTCACTAACTTCGAATCGTTGAGATGAGGTGGGCCATTGGAATGCATGGTGTTTTTTAGAACACCATTGATTTGCCACGCAGACACTATGAAGCGCAATCCAGGTGCAAGGAGCTCTAGCATTTACTTTCTCTTGAAATGTAGAAGCAGATAAGCATAATGCCATGCATCGAAGTATACCGCTTAGTTACCTCGAAGCGATGAAATGCTATGTGCCATCGCATTAGTACTCTTCCGCTTTGACACGCAGACACTATGAAGCTCCATTCCATTGCATGGAACTGTACAATTCACATTCTTTTGAAGACCTGAAGCTGTTAACACATTGACAGCCGTCCCCGCGATAACGCAGGTTTTTGAGTATGTCACTTGAGCGCCGGCCCCGTGAAAACGCGGGTTTCTGAGTCTGACGCTTGTGCGCTGATCCCACTATGATGTGCAATTTTTTTACAGGTTTGAGTATCTTGTACATCGATTTATATGTACTTGCCATGGTTATGCCGATCTTCATTTCTTATGCCCAAGACATAAAACTTATGCGATAGTTTGGAAACAATCAAAGCAAGAATTATTCTAGAACATTGCATTTCATCTTCCGTTTCGTAGGCTTACGCTTCTAGTTTACCAGTATAACAAGGTTTATTATTTTGTAACTTTTTACCCACATAATATGAGTGATACTATTGATGAGTATATTGCTGACTCTCTATCGGATTATTCGGTACATTCAGAAGATTTTGATATAAAAGTCGAGGACTGTTATATTGATGTGGGTCCAAGAATAAGATCAACAGCCATTCCACTACAGCATTCAAGTGATTCCGATGATTCCAGTCATTGTGTAATGTTCACAGGATTGTATAGTTACAGCGAAGAATGGTCAGATGTCGATAAAATTCCTACCACATCAGATTTTACAGGTGAGCCAAGTCCAAAAATTTTCCCTATTGATAAGAAAAGCGTAAAAGGAATCTATTCTAATGTTGCATGCAACTGGATGGCGCTTCATAGTATTTGCGTTTCAAAGCAATGGAGCTTTATTCATTTCTGTGACGATTGTCATTTTAACGTTTCAATGGAAGTAGGTTCAAATTTCCTACGCATCGCATAAAACATATCTGCTTGTACGCTTTAAATGATAGTGAATCCTCCTGCTGAATGTAAAGAGCTGTCGTTTCATAGTGTCTGCGTTTCAAAGCAATAGGGGTCTAATGCTTTATATATCGCAATGGTCGCGTTTAACTTCAGCGTTTCGAAGTGAGTAGGGTACAATCTTCTAAGCATTCCAATATGCTTAACTCCGTTTACAATTCTAAAGGATGTGGCGTCTACAGGTCCACGCAGTGAGTAGGCGCTTCATTGTGCCTACGTGTTAGAGTAATAGAGTTATAATGCTCCATGCAATGCGATGGCGTTTCTCAGTTCAGCGTTTCAATGTATGTTAGTTTTTAGTTTCTATACATATCAATTTTGCTTACTAGGTACTTCATAACAATGTATGCAATTCCTACAGATCCATGTAACTGTTGGCTCTTCTAACTGTCAAATTGACATAGTAATTGACTTCCAATGGTCCATACAGCTTTTTAGTTCTACGTTTCAAAGTAAGCGAGTTGTAGGTATCTACACAACGCAGTTACGTTTACCTGGTACTACGTTACAAAATGTGTAATATCTACAGTTCCGTATAACTATTCTGCACTTCTAAGTATCAGCTTGTCAAAGTAATTGACTTTCAATGCAATGCGATGGCGCTTCTTAGTTCTACAATTCAATGTTCTTTATCTGAACGTGTCTGTAGAAATAGCACTTCATGATATTCTAAGTGCATGTTTCAAGTTATTATATATGTTTACTCTTATCGTGTATTTCAGTTGATTGTCAATAGATTACCATTACTAAATACCCTATTACATCCAAAATCCTAATTAATTTTACATTATTTTATGATTTTCTAATAATAAATATTCCATATTAGTATATATATTTATTCTTATCATATATTTTAATTGATTGCTAATAGAATACCCTCTCTAAATAGTCCATTACATCTAAAATTCCATCTAATTTCGTACTATTTCATGATATTTTAAATAAATATTTCAAATTGGTACAAATATTTGCAGACATTTATTTTAATTGTAAAAAGGATTTCCCCTCGAAACGTTAAATTACAACTAAAATTGTGCCTCATTATATATAATTTCATGACGCTTTAAATAATTATTTCAAATTATTATATATGCTTCAACTTAACATATGTTTTAGTTAATCCTAAATAGAATATCCTCTAAATACTCCATTGTATCTAAAATCTTATCTAATTTTGTATTATTTCTTTACATTTTAAATATATATTTCAAATTAGTACATATATTTACACTTATCATATATGATAGTCGATTCTAAATAAAATATCCCCACTAAATATTCCATTAGATCTGCATTCCTACCTAATACTATATAATTTTACTATGTTTGAAGTAAATATTTCAAACCAATGTATATGCTTACACTTACCATGTATTTTAGTTAAATTCAAAGAGAATATCCCCTCTAAATACTCTAATGCATCCATATTCCTATGTAATTTTATATCATTTTATGATGTGTTAAATAAGTATTTCAAATTAGTATATATGTTCACATTTATCATAAATTTTATTTAAGTGTATATATAATATCCCCTCTAAATGCTCCATTACACCTAAAGTCCTATCTAGTTTTGTATCATTCCATACTGTTTTAATTAGTTACATCAAATTGGTACATATACTTACACTTATCATATATTTTATATATCATATATTACATTTAAAATCTCATCTAATTTTATATCATTTCGTGATGTTCTAACCCTTTCACTACGGACACCAACTATAGCCGGCGGCCGCGCGAAGTGCTGTGCGTACTGATGCCGGCTATAGTCGATGTTCGCCAGACTTGCTGTGCGTACGGGTGCCAACTATAGTCGGTGCCGCGTGATCACCTACGCTGACTCCGTTGCTAAAACAGAATCTACCGTATCGGTAGAATATCTTTTGAATCTAGTGGCTCGTACTGTACTAAAGCCTGCCAAACACATATTCGACATACGAAGTATTTGCAAGGCACAAAACTATAATAAAAAACAGGGATTATAATATAAGATCTTACTTGAACTAATATAAGTCGGACAACATGTAAGTTGAATAGATTATTGTCGACTTTTACAGTTGAGGTAAATTCTAAGGTTATAAATGATTATCTAAAAATTTTAGTTTTATGTTTGCGTAAAATTTGTTTTTTAATTTTTAATTGCACCCTCCTTACAATTTCTGGATGGAGTTCAAAAGGAATTCAATTCTTGATTGGATTAACTGATTACGAAAATGATACCGTGAGTGAAAACGAAGATCATTTCGCTGAGCACAAAAAAAGAAAGTATATATGTAGTACCTCAGACTCAGAAGTAGAGAACAATGAGCGAGAAAATAAGGACCATTGTGATTCCTGGACGCCAAACACATTCATCCCTAAGTTACATCCATTTACCCCAGAAAATACAGGAATTATACCAAACATTAACAGATCAGAAAAAGCAATTGATTACTTTGAACTCTTTGCTTCAGACGAGTTCGAGCAATTTATTTTAAATGAAACAAATGCCTATTGGAAAAAAATAACAATAATATGAAAGATGGTGAAGCGACAATGCTGTCCGAAATTTACTGCTTTTTTGCTGTGTCATTTCTAATGACACGCAACAAGAAGTTGTCCTTAAAGGAATACTGGAGGGTAAACAAATTCCTGCGTAGTGACATTTTTGCTGAGATTATGCATAGAGACAGCTATTTTAAATCGTTATCGTTGCTACATTTCAGTCAAGATATCACATATACCAATGATAAATTATATATAATAAGGAACGTGATTGATATGTTCCAGAAAATTTCTGCCATTCATTCTATCATTACCAAAAATTATGCATCGATGAGAGTATACATCTATATAAAGGGCGGCTTTCATTCGAACAATACATTCCTTCGAAAAGAAGTAGATTTGGGATAAAATCATGTATTCTTTGTGATTGTCGAACTGGTTCTGTACAAGAACTTATTGTTTACGCTGGGTCGTCGACTATAATCAACAGCCAAAATAAGAAAATTAGAAAATCGAGAACGATAGCAGAAGCCCTAATGGCGCCCTATCTAGGAAAGGGACATACAGTTTACCTAGATAATTGGTATTCAAGTCCAGCTTTGTTTAATTTACTATATAATAATCATACAAATGCGTGAGAGACCGTAGCAAAAAAGCGACAAGGAATACCATAGATTACTGATACACTGAGAAAAGGAGGGGCATCTTCCTGGCCAACTAAAAATTTATTAGTTGTGAAATGGCTGGATAAAAAAGAAATATATATGCTATCCACTATGATACTATATTTATATATTTATATATTTATATATTTTTTATGTCCACTATACTTCAGAGTCTGCAACGGTTGTTAGGCATGGAGGAAACAAAATTATTCAAAAACGCCTATGCGTCATTAACTGTAATACTTGCATGGGTTGTGTCGACAAAGCCGACATAGTGATAATCACTATAAATTCGACACGGAAATCACTAAAATGGTAACGTAAATATTTTTTCATTTGCTGAACATATGAGTATGGAATGCATATTGTGTTTACAAGGATAACACAAGAAAACCGAAATCTATGGCTAAATTTCACTTAAATTTAATCCGAAAAATGCTGAAAAATTATCATATGAATATTTCTTAATATCATCAGAGAGACAACAACAATCCATTACGGCCAACAGAACGGCATTTTCCTTCACTGTATGAACCACGAAGAAAAAACTGAAATAGAAGATGCATCGTCTTTACGACAAACAAGAGACGCGTGTCTCGATATGAATGTAAATATCGTAATGTTGGACTCTGCGTGGAACCTTGCTTTAGAATTTACTATACTGTGTTGCATTACTAAGAATTAACGTATAATTTGATATCTCACTAACTCAAATGTATTTTTATTTATAATAACAGTAAAATTTTTTAATATGTATATTTCTGAATACTCAAAATATACTCATTTTTATATTTTTCATATAATATGACGAAACAGTTGTTACATAACTCTCAAAAAAGTATATACACAAGAGAATTCCAAGGTGCCAATGAAAGACGTAAGTGCAAACATCGAAACCTACAGATGCGTAATATGCACACTGCACGGCGCGGTGCCCCGTTCAGTGGCGCTACTCGCGCGGAAAGGACTGCCGTAGCGAAAGGTATAAGTAAACATTTCAGGTTAGTGTATATATTTAAACACATCAAGAACTTTCTATAAACGTAAATAAAATATCCCCTCCAAATACTACAATACATCTAACACCCTACCTACCTAATTATATATCGTTTCATGATATTTTACACAAACATTTCAATTTGGTATATATATTTACACATATAATATATCTCAGCTATTTGGGAATAGAATATTCCCACTAAATACATTACATCACCCAAAATTCTATCTAATTTTGTACCATTTTATGACGTTTTAAATAAAGATTTTTAATCAGTATATATACTTAAAATATTAATATATTATAGCTAATTCTAAATACTACCGCCCCTATAAATGCTCCATTAGCTTCAATCTTCTATGCAATGCATTATGCTCATCTGCTTTTACAATTCAAATGAATGTGAATTCTACAGAGCCATGCAACGGGATGACGCTTCATAGTACCTGCGTCTCGAGGCAGTAGAGTTCTAATGCTCCATGCTATGCGGTGGCAGATCTCATTTCAACGTTCGATTAGCTTTTTTATAGACTCTGATACGTTGAAATGAGATGCGCCATATCGTTGCATGGAGCTGTAAATTTCACATTACTTTAAAGCAGAAACAGATAAGCATTTAGCTATGCATAGCAGTCTACAGATTACATCCCTTGAAACGTTCAAGTGAGATGCGCCATCGCAATGAATGGAGCATTAAAACTCCATTGCGTCGACAAGCAGACACTATGACGGGTCATACTGTTGCATGGAAATGCAGAATTTGCATTCTTGTGAAGTGTAGATGCAGATAAGCATAACGCGTTGCATTGAATATTACAACTTATCATGAAACATTGTAATGAGATGCCACATCGCGTTCAATGATGTATTAGAACTCTATTGCGTCGACACGTAGACATTTATAAACACAAATCCTTTTTAAGGAAGCGTAGGATTCACATTCTTTTGAAGTGTAGGAGCAGATAAGCATAATGCGATGCATAGAGCATTACAACCTAGTTACTTACTTTGAACTGTTGAAATGAATTGTAATATTACGACGCCTGAAGAATGCCTTATGATTACTAGCTTCAAAGAATGTGAATAACTTCACTTCAAAATAAATCACTCATAAAATGAATAAATCGCTTCAAAAAAATATGAATAATGCTCTTTCTTGCAAACGAATCGCGTTTCTTGATATCTACGTGTAGAAGCAATAGAGTACTAATACTTCATTCAACGGAATGTCGCATCTCATTTCAGACATTCATAATATCATGTAATATTCAATGCAAAGAGTTATGCTTTTCAGCTTCTACACTTCAAAAGAATGTAAATCCTGCACTTCTTTGCGAAGATATAGCGTTTCTATATGCGTGTGGGTCCAAGCAATAGATTTTTAATAGTTCATTCAACGCGATGTCGTATTTCACTTCGATGTTTCATGATAAGATGTAATATTCAATGCAACGCGTTATGTTTATCTGCCTCTACATTTCAAAAGAATGTGAATCCTACAGTTCGTTCCAACGGAATAGCGATTCTAGATATCTACGTATCGAAGCAATATAGTTCTATTACTAAATAAAACGCAATATGGCATCTCATTTCTTTGTTACACGCTAAGATGTAATATTCCATGCAACGTGTTAAGTTTATTCCGTCTACACGTCGAGAGAATGTAAATCCCACACTTACTTGCTAAGGGATAGCGTTCCTAGATGTCTACGCTTCTTAACTCATTGAGTTCTAATGCTTCCTGCATCGCGATATTCCATTTCATTTCACCCGTTGAAAGTTAGTAAGTATGTCGTAATGCTCTATGCATCGCGTCATGCTTATCTGCTTCTCCTCTTCTGAAGAATTTGAATCCCACACTTCCTTACAACGAGATAGTGTTTCCAGATTTCTAAGTGTTGAAGCATTTAATTTTGTGATGCTTCATGCATCGCGATATCGGATTTCATTTCAATATTTCAATCGGAGTAAGTTGTAATTTTTAATGCATAGCATTATTCTTATCTGATTCAAGACTTCAGAGGAATGTGAATTCTACAGTACCACGTATCGGGATGGGGCTTCGTAGTGCCTAAGTGTCAATGCAACGGAGTTCTAATACTCCATTCAATGCCATGGCACATCTCATTTCAACATTCCAAAATAAGTGAGCTGTAATCTTGTATGCATGGCACTATGCTTCTCTGCTACTACACATTATAAGATTGTGAACTATACGCTTTCTTGCAACAGGTTGGCGTTTCACAGTATCTGCCTGTCAAAATAATAGAGTTCTAATTCTCCATGCAATGCGATGACGCATTTCATTTGTTCGTATCGAATTAAGTAAGCTGTAATCTCCTATGCATAATGTAGGAAACTTATTAATGAAAGAGAATTACCAGATTTTGTAAATCATTAGATAGTTCCTTTCAACATATTACTCCAAGGACTGCTAATAAACAACTGCTGTCGCATTCTAGAATATTCCACGCACATAACATTTGAAACTTGAATGATTGATTAGCTTTTACATTAAGATAATTTCGTTATCCTTCACTCGGTCGTCCTGCATGAATATTTGCCCTGAATGTCTTCATTCATGTCGTCTTCGATTTCAAATAAATCAACATTGATTTCGTCGATCCACAATTTCATAGAATCTGCTGACATAGATGTTTGTAAGGGTCCTTCTCCTTCCCCTACCATTCGAACTACAAATCGTTGATTGCGCAAAACTCGTATAACTTCACACGGTCCAAAATATTTATGAGCTATATTTAGACCAGGACTCTGTTGCATACGTTTAATTGCTACTAGATCTCCTTCACGATAAATTCTAACTTTTCGTCTACTCTTGTTAAAAGTTTGCTTATTCTCTTGTCGGATCCGGGATATATTTTTGCTTGCTGGAAGTCGTACTTCATCTCGTTTATCATGAAAAGATGCGAGCCATTGCTTTTCAAGTATGTCTCAGATGTCAAGATAACCTTTAAGTCGTGGATGTGTCCCAAAGAGAAGATGTAACGGTGACGTGCCAATGCTTCGATGTATTGCTGATTTCAAACAATGTTGAACTACTTCCATATACTTATACCATTCACAGGACTTAGGTGTAGCTAATTTTGCTGACAATAGTATGAATGTTCTATTAAGTCGTTCAATTTGACCATTATCTTTAGGAATTTCTGTTGTAGTTGAAACATGTTCTATATTTTCTCCCTGACAATATTGCTTGAAATCATTTGCTGTGAAAGCCGTTCCCCTATCAGAAATTATTCGATGCAGATTACAGAAAATAGTCGCTTGCTTCTTCAGGCGTGTCAAAACTTCATCTGTAGTAGTAGATTTTGTAGCATAAAGCCATGTAAATTTTGTAAAAGCATTTACCACTACAAATATGTACTGATACGTTTTATTTGTTGATGGCAACGGTCTAAGATGATCGATATGAAATGTATCAAAAGGAATACTCCCATTTTCAATCGGATTTAAATGGCACTCCTGCGTCCCCTGCATCTTTTCGGCTAAGATGCATGCAACACAATTCCTTACCACCTTTTCAACTTGCTGCCGAAGATTTGGAATCCAATAATCTTTACGTTCGATAGCCTCTGTCTTGCCCACAGAAAAGTATCCACACTCATAAGCTCGCCTTATTTCTTGCTCTGTACAGAAAATTCCCCCGTAGAACATAATCATCCTTCTTGTTTTGAAGTACCAAATCTCGAAGTTTCACAACAGTCTGATCATCTTCCTGTGCTTTCCGCAAACGTGCTGTAAGGCTTGCATCAGATTCATCGATTAAGAAAATCGCAGGAGGTGCATTTCTACTAAGCGCAGCAACATGTATCATGTTCTTCTCTGGACGATGCTATATCCGGTAATCAAATTCTTCTAGGGATAATATCCATCACGCAACTCACAAACAAAGATCTTTCTTATTCGTTGTAAGAGTAAAATCTCGACAATAAGTAACAATAACAAACGAAATTCCTAATAAATAAACTCCTAATTTCTTCAAAGCTTTTACTATTCCTAAAACCTCAAACTCATAGCTACTGCATTTAGATTCAAGAGAAGCTGTCTTACCACTAAAAAATAATATTCATGGTGAAAAGGTTGATCTTTGTTATTTGTTTGAAATAAAATTGCTCCGTACCCTAACGCAGAAGCATCTGTATGCAACTCCGTCTGTACTTCTACTTGATACAAATTCACTATTCGGTTCTCACTCAGAAAAAGTTTAAGTCGTATGAATGCTTCCATTTCAGTCACTCTAAAACAAAATTTAGCATTCGCTCGCAGAAGATTAGACAAATGTCGCGCAATTACAGGGTATTCATGTATAAATTTACGAAAATTCTCGATTAGTCTAAGAAAACTTTGTATGTGTTTAACATTGGAAATCATCGGATTGCATCAGTTTTAGTGAGGGGCGAACATAACCATTGTTATATATATAACCATACATGCCCGAGAAATTTGTCTGAAGTTTGCACAAAACAACACTTTTCCCAACTGAATATTAAACCGGCTCCGCTCGCTATAATTCAAACTCTTTCAAGATTTTTGATCCTACTTTTAATATCATTTGATGAAATAATCGAATCATCTATGTATGCTAAATCTATTCTCTCTCGAATAAGATCTCTAAATATGGTATTTATAAAACTTTGAAAAACTGCTGGTGAATTACATAGACCAAAAGGGACTCGTAAGAATTCATAATGACCATCTGATACAATAAATGCTGTATACTTTTGACCTGACTTATCCTGTCACACGTGAAAGAAACCGTTTCTCAAGTCAAGAGTAATAAAATTGCGCGCGCATTGTAACAAATCTAATTGATCTTTGATCAATTGTAACGGATATCTATCTTTAATAATTTTCTTATTAATTTGTCGATTATCCACACATAATCCAAACGAATCATTCTTCTTCCGAACGAGAAAAACCGGACTCGCATAATCAGAAGTAGACAACTGAGCGACTCCAGCCACAATCCACTGTTCTATCTGCGCATTAACAATCACTTTTAGCAACGCTGACAATTATCTCGCCAATTGATATACAGACTCTTCGCCTTTCAATATTAATTTCATTGCAATTTCACGTTCAAAGGTTTTACTCGGCTTGTAATTACTAACAAGATTTTCTATCGTCACTCGCTAATTAGGATTTAATACACGAGACACATCAACTTGATTTACTTCTAACACTCGTTACATCTATTTAAAATATTTCCGGTACAATATTTTCTCTTTCAACAATTTCGCGCGTTACTTTCGATAATGGACGAATGATTACCATCTCTAATGCTGACATCGGTTACATTTAAGAAATTCGTTCCTATTAACAGCTTGTGTCGAACAATGGTATCAGAGATTACTTGTATACAAATCAGATGTGAGTGCCCATCTACGGTAATTTCTGCTTGAAACTCACCTAATGTTGTATTATTCTTTGAACCTTCGAAATGTAATTCATTGCGTCGTAATTGCGGAGAACCAAGCTTAATGTACTCGTCTGTGCGAATTAAACTAAAATCACTTCCTGAATCCATTAATGCTTTGATCTAGCATCCGTTAAGTAAAACATTTTTGAGATACTTTCGGTACGATACTCCTAATGTCGCGCAGCTCTCTTCACTAGCTTTAAATTTCTTGGAACGTATCGACGCAATATGTCCACGTTCTTGACATATAAAGCATTTTACACCGCGATCTTTCGTTGGATTTCACGCTAATATGATCATGCTCACCACAATTATAACATGGTACAATATTACCGATAAATTCTTTTATCTCACCCACATTGACCATCTCTTTTCGTTCATTTCTAACGAAACTGTCTTTACACATCTCAAACTTTGTTGATCTCTGCACACTCGACATACCTCGATCTCGAAGAATTACCTTTTCAAACGCTTTCGAAAGTTGATTGGTTGTTGTAAACTGTAGAATAAGCGCGTGGTTCCGGAGCATTTCATCGGGAATGCTGTCAATCAGATATTCAAGTATTTCATCGTCGTTGATTGGTACTCGATTTCCAAGAATGTTCTTCTCGTGCAAATATTCATGAAATGTCTCGTTCCTGTTCCATAACCGCTCTTCAAATTTCTTCTTTATTTCAATTTCGCTTTGTGGATGATAAAACACAACTCATAATTCTTCCAGCAGTTGGTTGAATGCCATAGTTATATATTCTGGTTTAGAAAGAAATCATTCAAGTGCTTTTCCCTTCAGTAGCATACCGATAAGTATTCGTGCAACGTCATCTTCCAATTTATATGTCGTCTTGAATAATTTGATCTGCTTCTCCCAAATTTTATAATCACCAGATTTGCTTTAGACTATTAAGAAATTGTCACCGCTACTAATAACATCAAATAGTTCGCCTTCAAAATTACGCGTCGATCTTCGTTGCTCATTTTCCGAAATTTACTCAACCTGTAATTTCTGTCGCACCGCATCTAACTCAAGGCGCAACACGGCTAACTCACGTTCTGCTAATACTTTTTCTTTTAAGAAAAGATCAATTTCAGATTGCTGTAGATTCATTGATGACTGCATGTTTGGTGATACACCAGCACACGACTCTTCATTATCTTCATGAACTTCACGTTCCGTCTGAGTCAACTTCCATCAACACGAGAAATTAATTCAGCTTTCGAACCAGCAGTAAGTAGTTTATCCTCTATTAATATCTCTCTTAGCGCTGTAACTGTAATTTTACTCAAATCGATCATTGTGAAAATTATCACTCGACAATTGCGTTTAAACTCGAATTATCTCCACACGAAAAATTAATTTTCGTTCTCGCACTATCTCTCAAAACTACATTCGCGTCGCTTGAGTATCTTCTCGAACGTTCTAGACCGTCAAGGAATTATCTTGAACGTTCTGTCTTCAAATATTCGATAATACATCAATCTTTAGAACGTATCCGATTTAATTCTTGAATATCTTCTTGATAATTACTACGCCCGAAACCCCAAAATTGTAGGAAACTTATTAATAAAAGACAATTATAAAATTTTTTATATCATTAAATAGTTCTTTTCAACTGAGATATTACTCCAAAGGCTGCTAATGAACAACTGCTGCATTATTTTAAAACATTCACACGAAAAACTCATTTGCTTTGCACATTCGCTCTCACTCGCATTCTAGAATACTCCACGTACATAACATTGACATTAAACCTGAGTTATTGATTAACTTTTAAATTAAGATTATTTCATTATCCTTCAATAACATTATGCTTGCCTGCTACTACACATTAAAGGAATGTAAACTCTGCAGTTCCTTGAAATGGGATGGTTCTTCACAGTATCTGCGTGTGAAAACCATGAAGTTTTAATGCTCCACGCAACGCGATAATACATCTCATTTCAACGTTTCAAAGTATGTAACCTGTAATCTTCTAAGCATATCATTATGCTCATCTGCTCATACACTTCTAACGAATGTGAATGCTATAGTTCCATGCATCGGGTTGCGGCATTATAGTGTTCACGTATTATAGCAGCAGAGTTCTACTGCTGCATGCAATGCGATGGCGCATCACATTTCATCATTTCGATGTAAGATGTAACTTTCTATGCTCAGGATTATGTTTGTCTGCTTCTACGCTTCAAAAGAATGTAAATTCCACAGTTTCTTGCAAGGAGATGATACTTCATAGTGTCTGTGCGTCAATGCAGTAGATTTCTAATGCTACATGCAATGCGATGGCGCATCTCATTTCAACGCTTCGATGTAATTAAGTTGTACTCCTCTATACGTAGCGTTACGCCTAGCTATCAATCAATGTGTGTCAATCAATCAACATTCAGTTGCCCATGAATCATGTCAGTGATCAAGCCAACGCTCCAGGACAAATTCAGATTCTCAGCAGCAACAAGTCGGACATACCAGGGGATCCAGACATCATGGCAGACCTTAACATACCTGTTATCTTCACATTGAAAAGGTAGACTCGTTTATTCGTCCATTCCTTTCTTATCCATGTTCCACGATGACAACCCGATCGCTCGAATAAGCTCAGTCCATTTCTCATGAAATTATTCTCAGTTCACTGCGGCGTAAACGTGGTACCACATTCGGTCTATTCACTACCTTCACGCGACTTCTTAACACATGCAAAACATCAGAACAACCGGATATACGTTTACTACAAACCCATCTTTACGCGTTAACTGAAACGTGGAAACGATTCGATGGCATCCAATTTGACCTCGAAGAATAAGACGAAACCGAAACGTCACGTCTTTACAAAATTCAGAACGACTACTTCTCTATCATAACTCGCGCCGATTCGATATCATAACTCGACGCGATTGAGTTATTGAAAGGTAAATACGACTGTATAAGTCGGGCTGCCTCTAAATATTGTGATGCAATCTGGAATATTCTTAAACCGCCAAGGAACATTGTAGAAACACTAGGCAATATCGTCGACAACGTCAACCAACTACTTCGCGCATTGAAAAATTCCAAGGAAAATATCTCGCAATTGAACACTTCTGCTTTCCATCTTTCGAGCAAAGATAAATGCTAATACGTTATTCCAATGGGAACTCATAGTAAAGACAACAAGGTGCCGCCTTACACGGATCTTCTAGAGTTTTTGGAGAAACTGGCCAACTGTGTACCAGAGATGAACGCAAGAGCAAGCTCAACCGCAATTCGGGTCGACGGGAGACTATCGGACCATTCACGTTCCACGAATCAACGTACTACGAGAAATCAGATGACATTCTGATGACGATTACACCGAAAGCGGAACAAGCAGGACAACCATAAGAACTCAAGAGTGTTCAGTATGCCACGGAGGGCACCGCATCTAGACATGTGAAGATTTTCTCTAAGTCTCAACTTATCAAAGTAATTGACATGTAATGCTCCATGCAACATTTCCTTTCAACGATACAAAGCAAGTAAGTTGTAATGTTCCATGCATAGCATAATGCTTATCCACTTCTGCACTTCAGCAGAATATGAATTCCACAATTCCTTGCTAGGGGATTGCGCTGCACAGTGTCTAGTTGTCAAGGCAATAAAGTTCTGTGGCTACTTGCAATGCGTTGGCGCATCTCCTTTTTACGTTTTAATGCATGTAAGCTGTAACGTTCTATACATTGCGTTATGCTTATCTGCCTCTGGACTTCAAAGTGATGTGAATTCTATAGTTCCTTGTAGCGTGATGGCTTCTCGTTTCAACGTAAGTAAGTAGTAATATAGCTTGTCAATGTAATTAACATCCAATGTTCTATGCAACGCGATGGAAATTCTTAATTCTACGTATCAAAGTAAGTAAGTTGTAAGGTTCTACACAACACAATCGTGCTTATTAGTTTCTACACTACTATGTATGTTATTTCTATAGTTCCATGTTACTGTATAGAGCTTCATAGTGTCCACTTCTCAAAGTAATTGAGTTCCAAACGTCCATGCAACGCGATAGTGTTTCTCAGTTCTACAATTAATTGTCTCTGTTGAAATCACACTTCATGATATTCAAAGTAAAAATTTCAAATTAGCATATATATTCACACTCATCATATACTTTAGTCAATAGTAAATAGGTAATCCGCCCTCCAATTGCTCCACTACAATTAAATTCCATATAATTTTGTATCATTTCATGATGTTTTAAATAAACATTTCTAGTTAGTATATATACTTACACTCTCCATATATTATAGCTAAATCTAAGCAGAATAGACATTGTAAAAACTCCAGTAGCTGTAATCTTCTATGCACTGATTCATTCTTATCTGCTTCTACACATTAAACGAATCTGAGCTTCACAGTTCCTTCCAACTGGATTACGCATCATTATGCCTACGTGTCAAAGCAATAGAGTTCTAACACTCCATTCAGTGCGGTGACACATCTCATTATAATGTTATAAAGTTAGTAAGTTCTAATGTTCTATACAATGCATTGATTTCATCTCCCTCTATACATCAAAAGTATATGAAGAACATAGTTACTTGCAACGGGATAGCGCATCATAGCGTCTGCGTGTAAAAGCAATAAATATCTAATGCTCCTTGCAATGCGGAAGCGCATCCCGTTGCAACGGTTCGAAGAAAGTAAGTTGTAATCTTCTACTCGCAGAAGTATTATTTTCTGCTTCTATACTTCAAAAGAATGTGAATTCTTCAGTTCCATGCAAAAGAATGGCACTTCGTAGTATCTACCTTTCAGAGCAATAACGTTTTCTCTCTCGTTTCACGGAACTGTATAATTCACATTCCTTTGGATTGTAGAAGCAAATAAGCATAATATGATGGATAGAATGTTACTGCTTACTTACTTTGTAACGTTGAAATGAGATGCGCCATGGCAATGCATGGAGCATAGGAACTCTATTGCTCTGAAACGTAGACACTATGAAGGGCCATTTCATTGGAGGGAATTGTAGCATTCACATTATTCTGAAATGTAGAAGCAGGTAAGCATAATGCGATGCCTAGAACATTATATACTTGCTTTGAAGCGTGAAACTGAGAAGCACCATCTTGTAACACGGAATATTTTTTTATTGCTTACTCCATCTTGTTGCAAGGAATCTTCAAAGCTACTCACACTGACATGTAGACACTCAGATGCGACATCCCTTTTCGTGGAACTTTGGGAATCACTTTGAAACGCAGGACTGTGAAGCTGCATCGCGTTGTATGAAGATATGGGAAGTGCTTACTATGAAACGTAGAAATAAGAAGCGAAATCATGTTGCATAGAACTTTGCATCTTACGTACTCTGGAACGTATAAACTGATAGGGACAATCACTTTACATAGATATATAGAACACACATAGTTTTAAGCGTTGAACTTAGAATTTGAGAACTTCCTTTGAAACGTTGATAGTGAGGAGCTCCATCGGCTTTCGTAGAACTTCAGAACTTACTTGCTATGTAACGTAGACAGATAAGGGTCATCGCGTTGCTTAAAACTTTAGAACTTGCTTACTTCAACAAAGATTTCTATTGGCTTCGTCCGTTCTTTTAGAAGAGTTCTTGATAAACCACTTACTTTTCACGTTTGCAATATTTTTATATGTATGCGAGGTGTAATCGTTTAAGTTCTAAGATGATTATTTAGTGTTGATTATTATTTAGTAACTCGGTTATAAACGTATCTGCATGAGACTTAATCAATATGTTCATAAGCCTGAAATTTATGCAGTTATTTGTTAGTCACTTAGTCTGATCATTTGAAAATGATTGACTTTCATCAATTTTCTCAAAAATTGAAATACTGTCCAACTGCTTGTATTAAAGACTATAATTAAAGTTTTGAAAATATTTTACCTTTTAATGATGTATCACGTCTCGGGTCGCGGAAAATTAACCGTATGCCGGAGCAGCACGCCGTCTCGAACGGTTCGGCTCGCACATTTGGGTCGAAGACGGGGTTCTTTTTGGATCGCGGAACACTGCGTGAAAGTCACGGACGCGAGTATATAAAAAAGGGAACTTACCTTTCGAAGTCTTAGAAACCGCTAATTCCTAACTTCGTTCCAGGTATCGTCGTCGGCAAGGATCGTCCTCTGGTATGGTCCCTCTGTACGGCTGACCTCTGGTGCGGATCGGCGACGGAGGCGCCGATGCGGAATGGCTCTCCGGTCGGCAGACAGCAGGAGATGAGACAGTGCAGTGGTGGACGATGGAGTAGCTGCTTGTACCCACGTATTCGCGCACTAGAGAACGCAGGAAGTTCTTCCTTCCCACGCGTCGAGTTCGTTTATTCGTAGTGGAACAGCGCATTCAAATCGGATTCCAAAACCGCCGCTTTGGTTTGCCGATCCAGAGATATGGAAAACGATGGATATCTTCTCCTTAGTCTAACTGTGGCTCAATGCCGCTAAGCGGAGGGCCACTCTGACTGGTCGGTAACCAAGCGTAACTAAAGTTCAGAACTCCTTGAATGATTCTGGAAGAAGCGTGAAGTCGTGGAAGACTTCGTACCATAATGAATCTAATTCTTATAAATAATTTTTTATCGTAGTGAACTATATAATTGCAATTAGAATTCTTTATGAAATAATAATAACAGAGAGGTATGTATCCATTCTTGTAATTTTGAAAAGAGTATTATATCTTACTATTTAAAATGAAATATTGAGATTTGTTTACAATCTAATGGAATTTAATTACCTTTTGATTCAATTTCACAGTGATAATCTTCCATAGTCCAACAATTTTGTGAGCTGTCCTCAGGAATCCGCAGCTCAGTACTTATAAAATGGACGACACAAAGAACAGCCTAGCCAAACGTAATCGAACCGATTTTTCAATACTAATCTTATCATGTTTAACTTATTCTGCAAACTATTAAAATGCCCTTCGGAAAGTGTTTATTCACAGTGAAGTAAACGGTAAACGTTACGCCTTCCACCACTGTTTACAATACGTATGTTGCATTTACTATAAAAACTGTAAGTATTATCACCTTTGTTTACTTTTTGTAACCTTCAATGACTTCATGTTACAGGTTGTTGAACTCGTTTCAAAATGCTCTATCGTATTACGGAAAAAAGAACACACCAATTCATTTTATAAAATGAAGGTAACCTTCAAATGTCCAACATACCTCCACTTACAAAAAAACTATTTTCATCAACGATGGGACCTTTGTCCTGTGCAATTTTATATCAGCAAAAATTTCTATGAAACTTATAGTTTCGAGGATATCTGAGGTGCTAATTATTACTGCCCCACACTGTATATTGTTATGGATGTGTCCAACAAGACAACGATGAACAAAGTTAAATTTAATATTACGATTTTTATATTCCTTATAATATATTTGTTTTTCTGTAATTTAGCCAAAAAACAGTGTTCACGATGTCGGCAGATGAATGAATTTGCCTTAGAATTACAAGAGCCGACAATATCAAAAGTAGAATATTTATTTTCTCCGCTCAACGATTCACTGGAAACGTTAAGTAAAGTGCGTGCCTTTCAAAAGAGTCAGATGCAAATTACGAACCTAAACAACCAGCGATTGGCACGCCAATGACAACGGATGAATATTTTATTTTATAAATAATATTTTTAGTTTATGACGGGTTGAAAGAAATATATATGACTCTCTCAATAACTATTAATATAGGAAAACAACTCTCAAAATGTCTATCAATACTCATATGTTGAACATCTACTGACATTTAACGGTTTTAACTTGTATGAAAGCACAGGTTCTCCGTTACCAAATATGACGTAACGTCATTGCAGAGAAGATTCATGAATTGAGCGATGACACGCGTGTCATGATGGTTCTGGTGCTACGCGACTCATACGGCGTTTTACGCTTGTTTAGGAGGTACTGGTAACACGTTCTGGCATTTTAGCTAACGAATCCGGTCACAGATGGCTACGGATCAGCTGACACTCCACGGAAGTGGCGATATAGTGCCGGTATGGTGTCGCCACCATCATGCCGTTTGTTATCTGGGATGCTTTCTAGAGCAATATTCGGATTTGAATTTGAACACATAGCTACTTGATCGCGAATTTGTATGTACATAATAATACATGACTGCATAAAAACAATATCATATACTTTTATAATCAATGCGGTATAAGAATATAAAACGAAGAACTATCCACTCTCATCGGGAGTAAAAACAAAGTCTGGAAAGCAAGGTTAGTTGTAAAATATAATCAAGCAGTTAATATATCTAATCACAGTACATAATAAATCACTGAAAGTATAATGATATGAATAGTAAGAAAAACATATTCATTTGTTAGATGCTTATAAATTGAAATTTAAAAGTCCAAGTTACATTTAATACACTATTGCTTAACATTGTGATTTAATGTTGTTTCAAATAGGCGTGGAGAACTAGCTGGTACTTCTGTCAATGTAATTTCATTTCTGCTGGATACAGTAAAAACACATTTGCAATCTAAGCAAGGTTTCACTAGATCTGGTGGATTTTCGAAATTTTAGAAATAAATGATGGCAGTAGTAGTTGGTTCAGCGCCAGGTGATAAACATATACAACAAGAAAAGCAATGTAAACGGATTTAAAATGTTCAAGATTATTTAAATTAAACTATTACACTTTTATAATGCATGTAGCGCTTCGGTTCTTTGTAACGTACAAAGAGTCTTAAGAATGTAACGCAATGTAAAGGAGTTTGGAAACAAAGAAAGCAGGCCTTAATCTCAGAAAAAGGGACCTTGGATCTGTTGTGTATCGTGGTTTCCGGCGTGCTGTGTTGAGGGATATGTCATTCGGATTTAATTATCTAAACGAGAACAATTCAAATAAATTTGGAGTCGACATATTGGAAGAAAAATTCTTCCAGTGAAAAATGCTGTATGCTGTGCAACAGCAGCTTCACATCCCCTTGATATTCTACAAAAAATTTTATGCCATTTTACTCGATTTACTAGAATCGAAACTATGAAACCTACTATGTGGTATTTCTGCAACTGCTACCACACACACCTGCGCGCGCGCACACACACAAACGCACACGCACATACGAAATCCACCAAGCTTAAAGATACTGTGTATGTATTGGAGGATGCGTACAAAAAGAAAGGACTATTACATGGATAAACTGTAGAATTCCATTTGTAATTGATAATTTGGTTATAATCATTTATATGCTTTTATCAGAAATTTGAATAAGTCAAAATTGTAGCACGCAGGTGTGTGAATATCACTTTGCAATCTCATTTCATTCTGGTAGTTATACTTATATATAAGCATCCATCCAGGCATAAAGCTTGATAATCTATCAACTACAAAATAATGATGAAACATTAAACTTTTTGCTGATTTTGGTCTATTTTATCATTTTCGGAACTTGTGAAGCAGCCAGAACTATAATAACAAAGTACTTTATATCTTTGCTCATTGTTTCCAAAGAAAATATTAAATGTGAGTAACATAATATAATAAATAACATAATAATAATATAATAAATAAATATATTCAAACGTAATTTATTTAATTTTTATCATTTAGCGTTACAAAATATATTACAATAATATATAAAAATATATTTTACTTTAGTTTTTTCAATATTTTTAATATTTTATATTATCATATTAAAATTTTACAAAAAGTAACAAAATTTTTAGAAGTAGGAATAATTTTTCCTTAATTAGTTAATATGTTGGTTCTTTTTAAGAAGACGGTATTTAATTTTTCAAAGTAAGTTTCGACTTAAAATTGACCATTAGTTTCTCTAATTTCATTGCTTTTCGTAGAACACCGCAAATTTTCAGCTTTCCCATTACAGCTTTGTCCATGCAAGTTTTAATTCTCTGAAAGATATATATTATTATGTTATTAGTAAAATTATTTTGCATTTCTAATTAATTGAAACGTAAAAAATGTATTTTTTTTATGAGAAAGCATTGCGAGAAAATTTTGGGATTCTATTACTAATGTTGTACCTAGTGGTTGACTAGGTTGTCCTCTCGCTGCCGCACCTCTTTACTATTTTTAAGATTCAAAAACCGTGTACCAACTTTGTCACCTTTAAAATTTACGAAATTTACATATTGTGAATTTTGCAAAAGTGATGTTAATTAACTCTTGAATTATGGTTGCTTGGGCGATTAATCAGACTGGTCTATGAGAAGCTGTAATGTACGAGGACTAATAAATTTTCTTTTACCATAATGAACAATACAGTATTTGAGCTTACACTTTTGTTAACAAACTATCTGTTCAAATTAGCTTGGATGACAATTAATATTTGCATGATCTTTTCCTCTGATTTATCTGTATAATTTGTTCGTTCTTTTCAATTGTCATATATAATTATTCAAATCTATATGTTCCAAATTCTTCTCTAGGAAGGAATCAGGCAACAAGTTATCTTATCAATAATATTTATAATCTGTAAAATAAATTGATATGTTTACTAAAATATAAATTATACATTCATATATTAATTGAAACCTTTAGTTAATTATTCACACCTGGATTATACGCATAATGGGTAAAATCAGACTTTCCTTCAGTTTTTTTAATATTGCCTCATCGATTAAAGACTGATTAGTAACAGATTTACTGTCTTTGCAAAATAAAAGCGTACATTGCATCACACATTATTTCCAGCTTCCCACTATAATTTTGTTATTCTGAACCAACGAACATCTCTATTGCAGCCATATGTATACCTGAAACAACGCGTGCGTAAGGCAATCTCAAATTGAGAGAATTATTTTTCTTAACAATGAAATTAGAAATATATATAAGTTACTGCAGTCTTTGACAAGAGTGCATTCACAGCAATGCCATCATTCATCGGTCCTTCCAAGAGCACACATTAACATTCCAAACTTGGATATTATATAATCGACACGAGTTTGAAACCATATTCGTTTAATTTTTACACTTAGTGATGGGCTGATATTTACTATATGAGGATCTGTGCCTTTCATTGAATATGGTAAGCATACCTTAATATTATTCACAAGATCATAATTTTTCATACCAATGGATTCTATGCCTGGTTAAAGAAATAGCGCTAACAGCATTAACCCTTTCAGCACTGAGTTGTGTGGCAAATGGTTTTGTGAGAACCTATATGTGGCGTTCGTTGTTGTCAGACCGGTGGAGTCATCTCTGTGAAAACTGCTCAAGCTGTTCGCAATTCTGTTTCAGCACAGATTGAAGAGATGGCGAAACGAGTCAATACATGCCTACGGTTGAATGTTCCCATTAAGAATAACTTATAAGTTACCGATGGATGGTGCTGCTGGTGGTCGGTTACTCACAATCGACCGACGGGTAGTGCTGCTTGTGCTTAATGATCCATAAATTGTCGACGACTGGTGTTATCAACAGCCGATAGCGCATGCTCACACATATAGCTGGTGCAACCAATAGTAGGTAACTCAAGACTTATCAAAGATTGGTGTTGCCTGCGGTCGGAAACTTACGATATATCGATAGTAGGTAATGACTGCGGTCGATAACTTATGATATAATAAGGGCTGGTATTGCCAATAGTCGGGAATTCAAGAACTATCGAACAATGGCATTGCCAGCTATTGGTAATCCATCTCTTACTTGGCTTAACTTAATCTAACTTCCTCTAAACTTAATTTAAACCAAGCTAACCTCAGTTACACCTAATGTGACTTACCCTGCCTGCACTCAAATCTAACTCAACCTAACACAATCTAACATTACCTTCCTTGAACATAAACAAATCGAACCTACACTTTCTTAAATCTAACCCAACATAATCGAGCAACCTACAAACATTCCCAAACATATTTCAACCTAACCTAACCTAGCGTAACCTAACTAATTCTAACACAATCACAGTTCCATCTCGGGACGGAAGCAGCCTCCGCAACATTCCCAGGGAAGAGGCTATGCAGTAAGACTTCCGCAGTTACGGAGTGGTAGATCCGCTCCGATTGAACGTTTATTCACGTAATATAATATAATAATCTGCGGGTTCAATCGGAGTGGGTCCGCATTGAATACAGGAACGTCTTCGGCTAAATGAAAAAAAACAGTCCGAAAAGAATAAAACTTTTCTAACAAATCGTACGGAAATCAGACATTTCGACGCATATCCAATATACACCTAACCAAAACGTAATTCGAAAAATACAAAGAATAAGCGGAAATATTCTCCAATATGTGACATATACAAATCAGACAAGTAATCGTACAACGCCGGGTCCGGGATGGTGCAGAGAGGAAATGTGGAGGACAGAGAACATAAAATAACAACAACGTAACTAAAGAGAAAGAAAAAGAAGATCTGTGGAAACATTGCATTTACTAAGAGGAAATCCTACAAATATCAAACAACAGATTATATACCATACCGTCCGGGCAAGGTACAACGAAATAGACGATATCGTGGGAGATAATAAAAATATCGAGAAACTTAAAAGGAAAATAGTACTTTAGACTGAACGAATCAATATCATCGATTCCGGCAAGCTTAATGGAAAACGCGACTTCGAATCGGTTAGAGTATAAGATAGATGCTGGTCGCGGTTCAAGTGGCTCTGCGTTCCTTGCCCGCATCAGTGCAGGCAGTAGGATGGTGTGGGGGGGGCCTCCCCTAACCCCACCACCGGCATGAGCGAGGCTGCTGTGCATATGCTGCTGAAAGGTGCTGCTGGTTCGCGAAAATATAAAGGAGAAAAAGAAAGCCTCGGAAGACACAGGCACGAAAGGAAAATCATCAGGAGCCGAAGTAAGGGAACCAAAAAGAAAGGGCAGGATAATGGAAATGCTACCGATAAGAATTACATCCTTACTTTGAAATAGAAGAATAGGCAACCACACATCAGACGTAATGATAGATATTATGAGCGAGGATACGACGAAGGTAATGACATATTAGAAAACGTTAATGGGAAGCATCAGGTATATAAAAAAAACTGAGATCGAACACTTGATCGAACTAGTGGCGAACGGTACAGGGAAAATTGAAGCAATTAAAGGAGCGGTAAGCATTCAAGGACAAACAACGGGATGAGGAAAGCAGGAGAAACGACAGAAATATGAAAAGATGATGCAAGAAAATCGAGAGCGGAATATATAATCCTATAATTTAACAAGAAAACAGGTATAGAGAACATAATAAAGGAGATAAAAGGAACTCTAGAAGAAGAATTCGAAGAAAAACGTACGAGTGGGAGTATAATGCTCCAACTAAGGGACATATACCCGTTAGGTGACCAGAGAAGAAATTAATGATTACATAAGACGAACATTGAAAATAATCGAAGGAAAGGATAGCGGTATAAACGTCAAGTTGTTAAAACAAACGTAGAGAGTCAATCGAGTCGCGTTAGCTGAATTTGGACAGGAATATAGTAAAGAGCTGGAAAAGGTCAAACGACTCAGAATACCATTAACACCTTGTCTCTGCAAAGTGATACCGAGAATAGAGAGATACTTCAAATGCCATAAACTGGGACATATCGGCAGAAATTCCGAAGAAGTCAAAGATAATAAGGGAATCTGCAGAAGATGCGCATCTCAGATTTATACGATGATCGGTTGCATCGCGAATAAACCGAAATGTATCATCTGCAGCGAGGCAGGAAGAAGGAATCCGTACATCAGACACGTTACCGGAGTTTTAACTGTCCGGCCTACAGAAAGGCGTTGATAGAGAAGAACGAGAAACGAATATGGAATTGAAAGTCCTACAAATCTATCTGAACAGATGCCGAATCTCGCGAAATATCATGCAGCAAATGCGAATGATTCAAGAGACAGACGTGGTAATAATATTGGAAGCACACAAGATGGAAGAATACTGACTGCGAGACGAGAACGGTGACGCTGCGATATGGATAACCGGTGTTAATCGAAAATGTTTCACATATGGCACCACATATTCCTCGACCGGAATCGTTCATGCAATGGTCGAAGGAACAAAAGCTATAAGCTGCTACTTCTCGCTTAACAGGAACGGAAAGAAATCGAAGAATATATAAACAAAGCTGAGGATAACGTAGAAAAGGGAGAGAAAGCAAGCAGAATAATAATCGAGGGTGACCTGAACGAAAAATCGGTAATCTGGGGTAGTAAGACGAGCAATCATAGAGAGGAAAAGATCATCAAAATGGCTCTAAGAAACGATCTAATCGCGACCAATCCGAAAGAAGGCTATACATACTTTAAGAACCGAAACAAATAAAAAATAGACATAATGTTGATAGGAGGTTGCATATACGCTAAGTTGAGTATAGCAGAAGTGTTTGAGATATTTGCAGCGTTGGACCATCAATACGTACTACATAACTTCTAAAGTACGAATTACAAGAATAACGAAGAGGGATTTGTAAGCCTCGATGGAAAGAAAGCGAACTCGAACGATGCAAATAAATGATCGACTTATATAATATATAGATATTTATTTTTATCTAGAAGAGATGATCTAGTTCTACGTAATTAAAATATATGATAAGTGTAACTATATAAACCATTTTCAAATATTTAATTAAAACATCATGAAATGATATGAAATTAGATAGGGTTTCAGATGTAATGGAGTATCATAAGGAGATATTGTATTTAGAAATAACTAAAATATAAAATATGTATTAATATTTATACTAATTTGAAATATTTACTTGAAAAATCATCAAAGCATATGGTCCAGCGAGTGGGGGATTAACGGATCGTTGCGAGGAGCATGCGGCTTAATGTGTGTAACTTGGATTTATGAATTCTCATATACAGCAATACATTAGTCCGGATATAGTACATATATGTATGTAAGAGGCTTAAAAGTAGAATACAGGTTCTGGTAAAGTCGGATCACTGAATTGGAGGAGTCCCCATTGTGGTGATGGGCTGTTCGTTAACAAAACTGTAAGCTCAAATATTATCTATTGTTCATTACGTTAAAAGAAATTTATTGGTTTTCGCACATTACAGCACGTCATAGATCAGTCTAATTTATTGCCCAAACAACCATAATTCAGAAGTTAATTAATATTACATTTGCAAAAATTTACAATATGTAAATTTCGTAAATTTTAAAGGTGACGAAGCCGGTACACGGTTCTTGGATCTTAAAAATGGTAAAAAGGTGCGGCAGGAAGAGGAGAACCTAGTCAACCACTAGGTACAACATTAACAATGGATTTTCCAAATTTTTCCGCAATGCTTTCTCATGAAAGAAATATATTTTTTACGTTCAAATTAATTAGAAATGAAAAATAAGTTTACTAGGAATATAATATTATATATCTTTCGGAGAATTAATACTTGCATCGGCAAAGTTGTGATGGAAAAGTTGAAAATTAGCGGCGATCTACGAAAAGCAATGAAATAAGAGATATTAATGGCCAATTTAAAGTCGAAACTTACTTTGAAAAATTGAATACCGTCTTCTTAAAAGAAACCGACACATTAACTAATTAAGGAAAAATCATTCCTACTTATAAAAATTTTGTTATTTTTTGTAAAGGTTTAATATGATAATATAAAATATTTTAAATATTAAAAAAACTAAACTAAAATATATTTTTATATATTTTTCTAATATATTTCGTAACGTTAAATGATAAAAACTAAACAAATTACGTTTGAAAATATTTAATTACGTAGATTGATCTTTACTCATACATTTATAATAAAATGAACATAGTTATTCATATTTTTTTTTTTCAAACAATGAGCAAAGATATAAAGTACTTTGTTATTATAGTTCTAGATACTTCACAAGTTCCGAAAATGATGAAATAGACCAATACCTGGAAAAAGTCTAATGTTTTATAATTATTTTCTAGTTGATAGATTATCAAGCTTTATGCCTGAATGGATGCTTATATATAAGTATAACTGCCAAAATAAAATGAGATCGCAAAGTGATATATACACACCTGCGTGCTGCAATTTTGGTGTATTTAAATATCCGATAAAAGCATATAAATGTTTCTAATCTAATTATCAAATACAAATGGAATTCTACAATTTATCCATGTAATAGTCTTTCCTTATTGTACGCATCCTCCAATACATACACAGTATCTTTAATCTTGATGGATTTCGTATGGTCGCGTGTGTGTGTGCGCGCGCCCGCGCGCGTTTCTGTATGAGCGCGCGCACGTGTGTATATGGTAGCAGTTGCAGAAATATCACATAATATGTTTCATTGCTTCCATTTTTGTAAATCGAGTAAAATAGCATAAGATTTTCTGTAGAATATTAAGGAGATGTGAAGCTGCTCTTGCACTGCATACAGTATCTTTCACTGGAAGAATTTTTCTTCCAATGTGTCGACTCCAGATTTATTTGAATTGTTCTCGTTTAGAAATTTAAAACCGAATGACATATCCCTTAACACAGCACGCCGGTAACCACGATACACAACAGATCCAATGTTCCTTTATCTGAGATTAAGGCCTGCTTTCTTTGTTTCCAAACTTCTTTACATTGCGTTACATTCTTAAGACTCTTTGTAAGTTACAAAGAACAGGAACGCTACATGGATTATAAAAGTGTAACAGTCTAATTTATATAATCTTGAACATTTTAAATCCGTTTACGTTGATTTGCTTGTTGTATATGTTTATCACCTGGCGCTGAACCAACTACTACTGCCATCATTTATTTCTAAAATTTCGAAAATCCACCAGATCTAACGAAACCTTGCTTAGATTGCAAATATGTTTTTACTGTATCCAGCAGAAATGAAATTACATTGGCAGAAGTACCAGCTAGTTCTCCAAGCCTATTTGAAACAACATTAAACCACCTTGTTAAACAATAATATATTAAATGTGAATTGGACTTTTAAATTTGAATTTATAAACAGCTAACAAATAAATATGTTTTTCTTACTATTCATATCATTATACTTTCAGTGATTTATTATGTGCTGTGATTTGATATATTAACTGCTTGATTATATTCTACAACGAACCTTGCATACCAAACACTGCTTTTACTCCTTATAAGAGTGGATAATCCTTCGTTTTATATTCTTATATCGCATTGGTTATAAAAGTATATAATATTGTATTTATGCAGTCACGTATAATTATGTACATACAAATTCGCGATTAAGTAGCTATATGTTGAAATTCAATTCCGAATAATGCTCTAAAAAGCATCCCAGATAACAAAGAACAAGATGGCGGCGACACCATACCGGCACTATATTGCCACTTCCGAGGAGTGTCAGCTGATCCGTAGCCATCTATGGCCGGATTCGTTAGCTAAAATGTCAGATTTTACCAGCACTTTCTAAACAAGCATAACACGCTGCGTGAATCACGCAGCACCAGCACTATCGTGACACGCGTGTCATCGCTCCATTCACGAATCTTTTCAGCAATGACGTAGGGTCACATTTGGTAATGGGGAACCTCTGCTTTCATACAAATTAGAACCGTTAGATGTCAGTAGATGTACAACATATGAGTATTGATATATATTTTGATAGTCGTTGTTGTATATGTACAGTTATTGAGGGAGTCGTATATATTTCTTTCAACCCGTCATAAACTAAAAATATAATTTATAAGAACAATATTACTTACAAAATACAAATTCATGCTGTTACGTCCCTAACTTCGCCTTGTGTAATTTCAAGGAAGTGTGGCATTTACATTCTTTTGAAGTATAAGCGGAATATACATAACGCATTTTATTGAATGTTATAACTTATCATGAGACACAGAAATGAGAAGAGATATCGCGTTTTTTGAAGAATTAGGAATCTATTGCTTCTCTACGTAGACACCTAGAAGCGCTATTTCATTGCAAGGAAGAGTGGGCTTTACATTCCTTTGACGTGTTTACGAGATACACATAACGAGCTGCATTGATATTACATCTTATCATGAGACACAAAAATGAAATGCGATATTGCGCTTTACGAAGCATTAGAACTCTGCAGCTTCGATACGTAGACATCTAGAAACGTTGTTCTGTAGCATAGAAGTGTGGGATTTACAATCTTTTGAACTGTAGACGAGATATACACAACGAGTTGCATTGAATATTACACATTATCATGAGACATACGAATGAGATGCGACAACGCGTTTTCTGAAGCATTAGGACTCTATAGCTTCGATACGTAGACATATAGAAACGCTATTCTGTAGCAAGGAAGAGTTGCATTATATTCTTTTGAAGTATCGATGGGATATACATAACGCGCTGCATTGAGTATTACATCTTATCATGAGACATTGAAATGAGATGCAACATCGCGTTTTATAAAGGGATAGAACTCTATTGCATCGATACGCATACATCGAGAAACGCTATTACGTCGCAAGGAAGTGTGGGATGTACATTCTTTTGGCTTGCTGACGAGATATACATAACGCGTTGCATTGTGTATTACATCTTATCGTGAGGCATAGAAATGAGATGCGATATCGCGTTCTATAAAGCAATAAAACTCTATTGCTTCGATTCATAGACATCTAGCAACGCCATTCTTTGCAAGAATGAGTGGGATTTACAATCTCTTGACGTGATGGCAAGATGTACATAACGCGCTGCATTGATATTACATCTTATCGTGAAACATAGGAATGAGATGCCATATCGCGTTCTATAAAGTGCTAGAACTCTATTGCTTCGATACGAAGACATCTAGAAACGCTATTCTGTCATAAGAATGTGTGGGATTTATATTCTCTTGATGCCTTGACGAGGTATACATAACACGCTGCATTGATATGACATCTTATCATGAGACATTGATGTGTGGTGCGATATCACGTTTTATGAGGCATTAGATCACTATTGCTTCGAAACGTAGACATATGGAAACGCTATTCCCTAACATGGAAGAGTGGCATTTACATTCTCTTGAAGTATTGACGAGACATACATAACGCGTTGCAATGATTTACATCTTGTCATGAAGCATAGGACTGAGATGCGATATCGCATTCTACGAAGATTTAGAACTGTACTGTTTTGTTGCATAATCATGTAGAAAAGCTATTCCGTAGCATGGAAGTGTGGCATTTACATTATATTGAAGTGTAGATGAGGTATACATAACGCGTAGCTTTGAATATTACATCTTATCATGAAACATAAAAATGAGGTGCGATATAGCGTTCTATGAAGCACTAGAACTCTTTCGCTTCGATGCATAGACATCTAGAAACGCTATTCCCTCGCACGGAAGGGAAGGATTTGCATTCCCTTGAAGAATTGTCGCAATATACATAACTCGTTGCATTGAATTACATCATATCATGATACATAGAAATGAAATACGATATCGCGTATTATGAGGCACTAGAACTCTATTGCTTCGATATGTAGACATCTAGAAACGCTGTTGCATAGCAACGAAGTGTGGGCCTTACATTCCTCTGATGTGTTTCCGAGATATACATAACGCGTTGCATTGATTTTCATGTTATCATGAACCATAGAAATGGGACGCGATTTCGCGTTTTACGAAGAATTGGAACTCTACTGCTTATAATTCGCTGACATCTAGAAGCGCTATTCTGTAGAATGGTAATATGACATTTACTTTCTTTTGAAGTGTGGACGAGATACCCATAACGCGATGCTTTGATATTACATCTTATCATGAGTCATAGAAATGAGACGCGATATCCCGTTTTATGATGCATTAGAACTCTATTGCTTCGATGCGTAGTCATCTAGAAGCGCCATTCCGTTGCAAGGAAGTGTGGTACTTACATTCTTTTGAAGTGTAGACGAGATATACGTTACGCTTTGCATTGAATATTACATCTTATCGTCAGACCAAGGAATGAAATGCAATATCGCGCTCTATGAAGTATTAGAAATCGATTCCTTCGATACGCAGACGTCTAGAAACTCTATTCCGCAGCAGGGAAGTGTGGTATTTACTTTCTTTAGAAGTGTTGACGAGATATACATAACGCGTTGCATTGAATGATACGTCTTATTATGAGAAATTTAAATGGCCCACAGGCCTTAGATTCTTTTGGAGTGTTGACGAGATGTACATGACGCGTTGCATTGAATTACATCTTATTATGTTACATAGAAATGAGATGCAATATCGCCTTCTATGAAGAATTATAACTCTAATGATTCGATCCGCGGACATCTAGAAACGCTATACCGTTGGAAGGATGTGTGGGATTTACATTCTTTTAACGTGGTGGCGAGATATAGTTAACGCGTTGCCATTAACTACATCTTATCATGAAACATAGAAGTGACATGCTATGTCGTGTTTTACGAAGCATTAGAACACCTTTGCTTCGACATGTAAACATCTAGAAGCGCTATTCCGTAGCATGGAAGTGTGGGATTTATATTCTTTTGAAGTGTAGACGAGATATACAAAACGCTTTGCATTGAAGATTACATCTTACCATGAGATATAGAATTAACAAGCGATATAGCTTTCTATGAGGCATTAGAACTCCATTGCTCCGATATGTAAACATCTAGAAACGCTGTTCCGTAGTAAGGAAGTGTGGCATTTACATTCTATTGAACTGTATACGTTGCAGAGCCAGAGGATGACGTGTCTGCAACCAACAACACCATGCGAAGCTGCACGAGGACCACCAACCGGAAAATGCATGACTGCAACGGAAATTCGAAAAGCTCGTACCAAGTTTCACGGTCTTAGTCATCAACAGTCGCACAACGGAGCTGATGGCCACCGCGATCGTCCGCGGTAGCGATCGCGACCAGAAGCCAATCGAGTGTAGAACGTTGAGCGTCACCTGTTCGAGTGCAAACTTCATTACAGACGACCTGGCAATGAAGCTTGGACTTCCCACGAAAAATAACAAGACAGCTATCGAAGCGTTGAACCAATTACACGAGTTCGCGAATAAATTGCCTCAACGACGATCAAATCGCGGTTATTAGACTTCGCGCGGAAGCTCACATTCTTTACGATACCGCGAATCGCTGGACCGATACCGGAAGAGCAAATCGATCAGGCGAAGACTCCGATTCCGGCAAACGTAAAACTAGCAGATCCACAATTTCATCGACCGGCAAATGTGGATATGTTAATCGGCACCGGTCCCGCTTTATCGTCCCTTAGCATCGGCCAGTACAAACTTTCTCCTCGCAACGATCCTAAATTATTTCTCCAAAAGACGCAATTTGGATGGATCATCGGGGGGAGCGTCTCCACATCGGCGTCGTGGAGAAAACATCAAACATTCGTTACAACCCTGAATTTCGAACTTCAAAAATTCTGGGAGCTAGAAGAGGATCCACACGTACAATACCTATTTTCCGCGGATCAGGAATGCGAGCAGCATTTTCACGACCACGTTAAATGGACACGAACCGGTCGTTACATTGTCGCACTGCCGTTCAATGAAAAGAAGATGCAGTTAGGCGAAACTCGGTCGCGCGCCTTCAGCCGTCTTCTTTCGCTCGAACGAAAATTCATGAAAGATCCAGAGCTGAAACGAGAATACTCTGCCGTCATCGAGGAGTATCTCGAGATGGGACACATGAGCCAGGTAGAACCACGCGATTCGGATGGCTTCTACCACACCCACCATGCCGTCATCAAACTGTCCAGCTCAACAACGAAGGTTCGTGTCGTCTTCGATGGATCTGCAAGATTGAGCAGTGGACTGTCATTGAACGGCACGCTTTTGGCAGGACCAATGATACAGGACGACATATTCGCTCTTCTCATAAGGTTCCGTCAACACACCTATGTCTTAACCGAGGACATCGGGAAGATGTATCGGTATTTCCTCGTAAAATCGGAAGACCGCCGATACCAGCCGATATTATGGCAAGGTAACAACGGAAAGGTGAAAACGTACGAGCTGAACACGGTCACGTTCGGACTACCTTCAGCCCCTTTCTTCGCCATCAGGTGCATTCATCAGCTAGCGGACGACGAAAAAGTGAATGCTCCTTTCGCATCGACCGTACTCCAGCGAGATCTATACGTCGACAGCACAGATAATTACGAAGACGCTAGACAACTACGGGACCAGGTAATCAAGCTACTTAACCGCGGCAGCATCCACATTCAACAATGGGTCCCGAACGAAACGAAACTTTTAGCAGGACGGCGAAATTTCCGGAAAGCGAAATTCACCCAAAGTATTTTGGAGACGCCACCATGAAAACTCTCGGCGTCTCGTGGCACGCGCAGAACAACCGAATCATCTATTCCGTGGATCCAAACATCGATACGAGGATCACCAAACGCACGATCTTATCCACCATAGCAAAAATATTCGACCCGTTAGGTTTACTGGCGCCAGTAATAATAACGGGAAAAATATTTATGCAACACCTATGGAAACTACAATTGGTCTGGGACGAATCGCTACCAACAATCCTTCATACAGAATGGTCCACGTACGTGAAGGAATTCCAGTTACATAACGAAACATTCTTCGAGTGACACGTATGCCAATAGAAGGTGCGAGGAGTGGAATTACACGGTTTCTGCGACGCGAGCGAACGAGCATACGGAGCGTGCGTGTATGTACGGTCAGTCCACAATCGCGGACGAATTAAAACGGGACTATTATGCGCGAAATTTCGGTTCGCACTAGTAAAAGTTGTCAGCCTCGCACGTCTCGAACTTTGCGGGGCGGTGCTACTGACGTCATTATTTTCTAACGTCCGAGATAGTAATGCACGCCGATTCGACTCGATTAACTTCTGGACGGATTCCACGATAGTTTTAAATTGGCTGCAACGCGAACCAGCCACGCTAAGGACATTCGTGGCAAATAGAGTGGCCGAAATTCAAGCGAAGACCGATAGCGGCACGTCAGGTCAAACGACAATCCAGCGCACCTCATATAGAGAGGACAAATACTGGCGGAATTCTTGAAGCCCTCCATCTGGCGTCATGGACCATCGTGGTTTGCCGACGATAACAGGGATTGGCCGAAATCTACGTTCAACCTCGTTTCGGAAATACCCGATATTCGTGCCCATACATGCTTGGCAACGACCATCCGTAGCAACGAAATTCTCGGCCGCTATTCAGACATCGCGAAATTGAGGAGGATCGTCGCGTATTGCCTCCGATTTCGCAAGAATCATTGTAACGCAGGACCTCTAACCGTACGAGAGGTCCACGACGCTAATGATCGGATCTTGAAGCTCGTGCAGGCCTCCGCGTTCGAAAAAGAGATCCGAAATTTGAAGAACGGTACAGAGCTGCATCCAAAGAGTAACCGGCTCTCGCTGTAGCCATTATTACACGAAACGGGAATTCTACGGGTAGGCGGTCGACTACAAAACGCAAACATTCCCTTCGGACAGAAACATCCGAATCTGCTTCCGAAATAACATCACATCACCGATCTGATCATTCGTCACACGCATTTAGATGGACATCATTCGGTTATCAATACCACGCTGGCGACACTAAAGCAGAGGTGTTGGCCCATTGATGGTAAAAAGTCCATCAGGTGCTTCCGCGTAAAACCACCGGCCGTGAATTACGTAATGGGCACTCTACCTGCGGCACGCGAATCCGAATGCCAACCCTTTTATAACTGCAGAACAGATTATTGCGGTCCTTTTTATATCAAGGAAAAACGTTTCCGACATTGTGCGCGAGTAAAAATCTATGTAGCAGTGTTTGAGTGCTTTGCAACGAGAGCGGTCCATCTTGAGGTCGTCGGTGACATGACTACCGTAGCGATCATCGCGGCATTGAAACGCTTCATCGGTCGTAGGAGCATCTGTCGGAACATTCATTCCGACAACGGGACAAAATTTCGTTGGAGTGAATAACGAATTAAGCGCACTGTACCAAAAACTGCAAACGGACGATAAGGTAACACACTTCCTCACGGGCAAGGAAATATCGTGGCATTTCATGCCAGCTCTTTCTCCCAATTTCGGCGGCCTTGGGGAGGCAGCTGTCAAATCCTTCAAACACCACGTCAAACGAGTCGTAGAGGAAGAACTGTTTACGTTCGTACAGTTCAACACGTTCGCGATCGAAATCGAAGCGATCCTAAACTCCTGCCCGCTTACTTCATTATCATCCGATCCTAATGGTCCATCAGCTCTAACTCCGGCCCACTTCCTGATCGGCACGTCGTTAACGAGTTTGCCCGAGACTGATTTCAGCGATACTCCTCGTCACCGATTGTCACACTGGCCACACATCCAGAACGTTCAGCAGGACTATCCACCATCTGAACGAGCAAAAAAAATGGACAAAGGGCTACCACGAGATCAAGAAAGGATCCCTCGTAGTCTTAAGGGATGACTACCTTCCGCCTTTGCAGTGGCACCGCGGTCGAAACGAAGAGGTGCACCCAGGTCCAGATAAGATCATCCGCGCGGTCACCGTACGGACCAGCCACGAGGTCTACAAACGCAACGTCAAGCAGCTAGCGAAGTTGCCCACATCCGAGGCGACAGTGTGAACCATCGACGTCGCGGCGATATTCAGATCAATCCGATCTAGATTGATCGACACCGTCTTTCAACCGGGGGAACGTGGTTCGACCGACTGAACCAAAAAAACGTGGGATCTCCGAAGACTTCATTTATTACACGTTTGTGACGAAAAGGCTATTTTTGAGAATAAGACGTTTTAAGTAATTTCGTAAATATATATATTACTGCGATATGTAGACATCTAGAAACGCTATTCCCTAGACACGAAGTGTGAGATTCACATTCTTGCGAAGTGTAGGCGAGATATACATAACACGTTGCATTGAATATTACATCTTACCATGAGACATAGAAATGAGATACCATATCGTGTTTTATGAAGAAATAGAACTGTATTGCTCCGATACGTAGACATATCGGAACGCTATTCCGTTGCAAGAAAGTGTGGCATTTACATTCTTTTGTTGTGTAGACGAGATATACATAATGCGTTGCCATGATTTTACATCTTATCATGAAGCACAGAAATGATGCGATACACATCTAGAAACGCTGCCCCGATGCAAGAAAGTGTGGGCTTTACATTCTTTTGAAATGCTTACGAGAAATACATAACGCGACGTATTGATATTACATGTTATCATGAAACATAGAAATGGGATGCGATATCGCGATTTAAGTAACATTAGAACTCTATTGCTTCAACACGTAGACGTCCAGGAACGCTATTCTGTATCAAGGAAGTATGGCATTTACAGTCCTTTGAAGTGTAGACGAGGTACACATGACACTTCGCAATGAATATTATATCTTATCATGAAGCATAGAAATGAGATGTGATATCGCGTTTTAAGAAGCATTTGAACTCTGTTACTTCGATACGTAGACATCTGGAAACGCTATTGCCTAGCGAGAAAGTGTGGCATTTACATTCTTTTGAAGTGTAGACGAGGTACACATAACACTTCGCAATGAATATTATACCTTATCTTGAAACATAGAAATGACATGCGATATCGCGCCTTCAGAAGCTTTAGAACTCCATTGCTTCGATACGTAGACATCTGGAAACGCTATTGCCTAGCGAGGAAGTGTGGCATTTACATTCTTTTGAAGTGCAGACGAGGTACACATAACACTTCGCAATGAATATTATTTCTTATAATGTAACATAGAAATGAGATGCGATATCGCGTGTTACGAAGCATTAGAACTCTATTGCTTCGATTGTTGTACATCTGGAAACGCATTTCCTAGCAAGGATGTGTGGCATTTACATTCTTTTGAAATGCAGACGAGGTATACGTAACACTTCGCAATGAATATTGTATCTCATCATGAAACTTAGAAGTGAGATGCAATATCGTGTTTTATGAAGCATTAGAATTCCATTGCTCGATACGTAGACATCTGGAAACGCTATTACCTAGCAAGGAAGTGTAGCATTTACATTCTTTTGGAATGTAGACGAGGTATACATAACACTTAGCAATCAATATTATAACCTATCATGAAACATAGAATTGAGATGCGATATTGCGTTTTAAGAGGCATTAGAACACTATTTCTTCGATACACAGATATCTGGAGACGCTATTTCCTAGCATGGAAGTGTCGCATTTACATTCTTTTCACGTGTAGACGACGTGTACATAACACTTCGCAATGATTATAATATATTAACATGAGACATAGAAATGGGATGCGATGTCGCATTTTAAGAAGCATTAGAACTCTATTACTTCGATACGTAGACATCTTGAAACGCTATTTCCTAGAAAGGAAGTGTGACACTTACGTTCTTTTGAAGTGTAGGCGAGGCATACATAACACTCAGCAATCAATATTATAACCTATCATGAAACATAGAAGTGAGATGCGATATCGTGTTTGAAGAGGCATTAGAACTCTATTTCTTCGACACATAGATATCTGGAAACGCTGTTTCGTAGCAGGGAAGTGTGCGATTTACATTCTTCTGAAATGTAGACGAGGTATACATAACACTTCGCAGTGAATATTATATTTTACCATAAAATATAGAAATAAGATGCGATATCGCGTTCTAAGAAGTATTGGAGCTCTACTGCTTCGATACGTAGACATCTGCAAACGCTTTCTCCTAGAAAGGAAGTATGGCAATTACATTCTGTTGAAATGTCGACGAGGTATACATAACACTTCACAATGAATATTATTTCTTATCATGAATCATACAAATGAGATTGCGATATCGCGTGTTAAGAAGCATTAGAAATCTTTTGCTTCGATACGTAGACATCTGGAAACGCTATTTCCTAGAAAGGAAAAGCGGCACTTACATTCTTTAGAAGTGTAGACGCGGTATACATAACACTTCGCAATGAATATTATACCTTATCATGAAACATACAGATGAGATGCGATATCGCGTTTTAAGAAGCATTAGAACGCTATTGCTTCGAATCGTAGACATCTGCAAACGCTATTTCCTTGCAAGGAGGTGTGGCATTTACATTCTTTTGAAGTGTAGACGAGGTATACATAACACTTCGCAATGATATTATATCTTATCATGGAACATAGAACTGAGATACGATAGGAAGTAACGTTTCCAGATGTCTAAGTGTCGAAGCAATAGAGTTCTAATGCTTCTAAAAACGCGATATCGCATTTCATTTCGAAGGTTCATGATAAGATATAATATTCATTGCGAAGTGTTATGTATACCTCATCTACACTTCATAAGAATGTATACGTATCGAAGCAATAGTATTCTGATGCTTCTTAAAACGCGATATCGCATCTCAGATCTATGTTTCATGATAAGATATAATATTCATTGCGAAGTGTTATATATTCCTCGTTTTCACTTCCAGAGAATGTAAGTGCCGCACTTACTTGCTTGTAAATGCATTTACAGATGCCTACGTATCGAAGCAATATAGTTCTAATGCTTCTTAGTACGCGATATAGTATCTAATTTCTATGTTCCATGATAAGATATAATATTCATTGCGAATTGTTTTTTATACCTCGTCTACACTTCAAAAGAATATAAATGCCATACAGCCTTGCTAAGAAATGCGTTTCCAGTTGTCTACCTATCGAAGCAATAGAGTTCTAATGCTTCTTAAAACGCGACATCACATCCTATTTCTATGTTACATGACAAGATATAATATTCATTGCGAAGTTTTATGTATACCACGTCCACACTTCAAAAGAATGTAAATACCACACATCCTTTCTAGGAAATGCGTTTCCAGATGTCTACATATCGAAGCAATATAGTTCTAATGCTTCCTAAAACGCGATATCGCATCACAATTCCATGTTTCATGACAAGATACAACATTCATTGCGAAGTGTTATGTATGCCTCGTCTACACTTCAAAAGAATGTAAATGCGACACTTCCTTGCTAGGAAATAGCGTTTCAAAATGTCTACGTATTGAAGCGATAGTGTGCTGATGCTTCTTAAAACGGGATATCGCATCTCAGTTCTATGTTTCATCATAAGATATAATATTCATTGCGAAGTGTTATGTGTACCTCGTCTACAGTTCAAAAGAATCTAAATTCCACACTTCCTTGCTGGGAAATGTGTTTCGAGATGTCTACGTATCGAAGCAATGCATTTCTAATGCTTCTTATATCGCGATATCGAATCTCAGTATTATGTTTCATGATAAGATACAACTTTCATTGCGAAGTGTTATGTATACCTCGTCTATACTTCAAAAGAATGTAAATGTCACGCTTCCTTGCTAGGAAATAGCATTTCCATATGTCTACATATCGAAGCAATAGTGTTCTAATGCTTCTTAAAACGCGACATCACATCCTATTTCTATGTTACATGACAAGATATAATATTCATTGCGAAGTTTTATGTATACCACGTCCACACTTCAAAAGAATGTAAATACCACACATCCTTTCTAGGAAATGCGTTTCCAGATGTCTACATATCGAAGCAATATAGTTCTAATGCTTCTTGAATCGCGATATCGCATCTCATATCTATGCTTCATGATAACACATAATATTCATTGCGAAGTGTTATGTAAACCTCGTATACACTTAAAAATAATGTAAATGCCACACATCCTTTCTAGGGAATGCGTTTCCAGATGTCTACGTATCGAAGCAATAGAGCTCTAACGCTTCTTTAAACGAGATATCGCATCACAATTCCATGTTTCATGACAAGATACAATATACATTGCGAAGTGTTATGTATGCCTCATCTACACTTCAAAAGAATGTAAATGTCACAATTCCTTGCTAGGAAATAGCTCTACCAGATATCTACGTATCGAAGCAATAGAGTTCTACTGCTTCTTAAAACGCGATATCGCATCTCATTTCTATGTTCCATGATAAGATATCATATTCATTGCGAAGTGTTATGTATAACTCGTCTATACTCTAAAACAATGTAAGTATCACACTTGTTTGCTAGGAAGTAGCGTTTCCAGATGTCTATGAATCGAAGTAATATGGTTCTAATGCTTCTCAAAACGCGATATCGCACCTCAATACTATGATTCATGATAAGATATATGATATTCATTGGGAAGTGTTATGTATACCTCGTCTACACTTCAAAAGATTGTAAATGCGACACTTCCTTGCTAGGAAATAGCATTTCCAAATGTCTACGTATCGAATCTATAGATTTCTAATGCATCTTAAAACACGATATCGCATCTCATTTCTATCTTTCATGACAAGATATAATATCCATTGCGAAGTGTTGTGTATACCTCGTCAAGACTTCAAATGAATGAAAATGGGACATTGCCTTGCTAGGAAATAGCGTTTGCAGATGTCTACGTATCGAAGCAATAGCGTTTTAATGCTTCTTAAAACGCGATATTACATTTCATATGTATGTTTCATGATAAGACATAATATTCATTGCGAAGTGTTATGTATACCTCGTCTACACTTCAAGAGAATGTAAACGCCACACATCTCTGCTAGGAAATATCGTTTCCGGAAGTCTACGTATCGCAGCAATACAGTTCTAATACTTCTTAAGACGAGATATCTCTTCTCATTTCTATGTTTCATGACAAGACATAATATTCATTACGAAGTGTTATGTAAACCTCGTCTACACTTCAATTGAATGTAAATGCGTCCCTTCCTTGCTTGGAAATAGCGTTTCCAGATTGCTACGTATCGAAGCAATAGAGTTCTAGTGCTTTGTAAGACGCGATATCTCATCTCTTTTCTATGTTTCACGATAAGATATAATATTCATTGCGATGTGATATGTATATCTCGTCTAAACTTCAAATGAATGTAAATGCCACTCTTTCTTGTTAGGAAATAGCGTTTCCAGATGTCTACGTATCGAAGCAATAGACTTCTAATGCTTCTTAAAACGCCATATCGCATCTCATGTCTATGTTTCATGATAGGATATAATATTCATTGCAAAGTGCTATGTATTCTTCGTCTACACTTCATAAGTATGTAAACGCCACACTTCCTTGCTAGGAAATAGCGTTTCCAGATGTCTATGTATCGAAGCTATAGTGTTCTGGTGCTTCTTAAAACACGATATCGCATCTCATGTCTATGTTACATGATCAGATGTGATCTCAATGCAACGCGTTATGTATATCTCGTCTACACTTCAAATGAAAGTGGATGCATTACTTCCTTGCTACGGAACAGTGTTTCTAGATGTCTACGAATCGAGGCAAAGGAGTTCTAATGCTTCATAGAACGCGATATAGCATTTCACATCAAGAGTTCAAAGTATGTATGTAGATTTTAATGATCTATAAATCAGACTATTCTTATCTGCTTCTACACTGCAAAACAATGTGATGCTACACTTCCTCGCAAGAGAATAGCGTTTCTAGATGTCAATGTGTAAAAACAACAGGGTTCTGTTACCTGATTCCGTGCGATGTCGCATCTCATTTCGTTGTTCTGCGTTAAGATATAGTATTCAATGCAACGCGCTTTGTGTATCTGCATACAAAAAGAATATAAATCCCACACTTTCTTCCAACGGGATAGCGTTTCTAGGTATCTATGCGTAGAAGCAATAGAGTTCTCTTACTGCATTCAATTCGATTTCGCTACTCATTTCAATGCCGCATGATATGATGTAATATTCATTGTATCGCGTTATGTTTATCTGCTTCTGCACATCAATTGAATGTGAACTCTACACTTCCTTGCCGGCGATAGCGTTTCTAGATGTCCAGGTGCCGAAGCATTTAATTTCTCATGCTTCATGCTTCGCAATATCGCATTTCATATCAACAGTTCGAAGTATGTCTGTAGAATTTAATGCACTATATATATATCATTATGCTCATCTGCTTCTGCGCCCCAAAAGTGTGGTTTCCACATTTCCTGACAAAAGGATAGCGATTCTAATTGTAAATGTGTCGAAGCAATAGAGTTCTAATACATCATTTATCGCGATCTCGCATCACATTTCAATGTGTATTGTAAGATGTAATATTCAATGCAGCGCGTTACGTTTAACTCTTCAACACTTCTAGCGAATGTGAACCCTACACTCCCTTGCAGGGGGATAGCGTTTTTAGATATCTACTTGTCGAAGCAATAAAGTTCTATTACTTTATTCAGATCGATGTCGCATCTCGTTTCAATGCCGCATGTTGAGATGTAATATTCAATGAAACGCGTTACGTTTATCTGCTTCTACACGTCAACATTATAAAGATCCTACAATATCTTGCCAGGTGGTAGCGTTTCTAGATGTGCACGTATTGAAGCAATAGATTTCTAATGCTATATAAAACGCGATATCGCATTTGATATCAACAGTTCGAAGTATGTAAGTAGATAAAAATGCTCTACACATCTCGTTATGCTTGTCTGCATATACACGTCAAAAGACTGTGATTTCTACACTTCCTTGCAAGGGAATTGCGTTCTTAGATGTCTACTTTTCGAAGCAATAGAGTACTATTGCTTCATTCAACGCGATGTCGCAAGTCATTTCAATGATTCATGGTAAATTGCAATGTTCTATGCAATATGTTACATTTGTCTGCATCTAGACCTTAGAAGGATGTGAATCCTATACTAACTTGCAACAGAATATCGTTTCCAGATCTCTACGTGTCCAAGCAAGACATTTCTAATACTTCATGCAGCGCGATGTCGCATCTCATTTCAACGTTTCAAAGCAAAGAATCTGTAATCATATATCCATAACATTATGCTTAACTGTTAGATGTCTTCAATAGAATGTGAACTATATAATTCCATGCAACGGCATGGCGCTCCGTAGTGTCTGTCTGTTAAAGCAATCGAGCTCGAATTCTCCATGCAATCCGCTGGCGCATCTAATTTTATCGTTTCAAAGTAAGAATGCTGTAATCTCTTATGCATAGCTCTATGCTTATCTGCTTTAAAACTTCATAAGAATGTAAATTCTACAGCTCCATGCAACAGGATTGCCCTTCGTAGTGTCTACATGTCGAGACAATAGAGTATTAATGCATCATACAATGCCATGACTCATCTCATTTCAACGTTTCGAATTAAGTAAGCAGTAATCTTCTATGAAAAGCATTATAATTATCTGCTTCTACTCTACAAAAGAATGTGAATTCTATAGATCCAAGCAACAGGAGGGCAGGCCCTTCACCATCCTACTGCCTGCCCTGATGCGGGCAAAGGATTTCCAGGGTCACTCAAACCGCGACCAACATCTATCTTATACTCTAACCGATTCATCGTTATGCGTTTTCCATTAAGTTTGCCGTGATCAGCGATATTGATGCGCTCAATCTAAATTATTATTTTCTTTTTAAGTTTCTCGATTTTTTTAGTTTCTCTCACGATATCGTCTATTTCGTTGTACCTTACAGTATGGTATATAATCTGTTGTTTGATATTTCTAGGATTTCCTCTTAATAAATGCAATGCTTCCACATATTTTCTTTCTCTTTCTCTTTAGTTACATTGTTGTTATTTTATGCTTTTCACCCTCCACATTCCCTCTCTACACCATCTCGGAACAGACAATACGATTACTGCAGGATGACGCCCCGGTCTCGTTACACCGAGATCAAGTGTTCCCTCTTGCATCCGTTGATTTATATATGTTATATATTGGAGAATATTTCTTCCTATCCTTTGTATTTTTCGAATGAAATTACATTGACAGAAGTACGAGCTAGTTCTGCACGCCTATTTGAAACAACATTAAATCACCTTGTTAAACAATAATATATTAAATGTGACTTGGACTTTTAAATTTGAATTTATAATCATCTAACAGGTAAATATGTTTTTCTTACTATTCATATCATTATACATTCAGTGATTTATTGTGTGCTGTGATATGATATATTAACTGCTTGATTATATTTTGCAATGAACTTTGCGTACCAAACATTGTTTTCACTCCTGATGGGAGTGGATAGTTCTTCGTTTTATATTCTTATATCGCATTGATTATAAAAGTATATGATATCCTTTTTATGCAGTCATGTATAATTATGTACATACAAATTCGCGATTAAGTAGCTATGTGTTCAAATTCAATTCCGAATAATGCACTAAAAAGCATCCCAGATAACAAACGGCAAGATGGTAGCGACACCATGCCGGCACTATATTGCCACTTCCGAGGAGTGTCAACTGATTCGTAGTCATCTGTGACCGGATTCGTTAACTAAAATGCCAGAACGTGTTACCAGCACGTTCTAGACAAGCGAATCGCGCAGCACCAGCACCATGGTGACACGCGTACCATCGCACCATTCATGAATCTCCTCAGCAATGACGCAAGTTCACATTTGGCAATGGGGAACCTGTGCTTTCATACAAATTAGAACCGTTAGATGTCAGTAGATGTTCAGCATATGAGTATTGATAGACATTTTGATGGTCGTTTTCCTATATTTATAGTTATTGAGCGAGTCGTGTATATTTCTTTCAATCCATCATAGACTAAAAATATTATTTATAAAAAAAATATTACTTATAAAATAAAAATTCATGCTGTTGCGTGCCTAACTTCGCCTTGTGTAATTTTTGAAATAACATGTTCTCATCGTATTTAATGTAACCCTCAATTGCATGAATTTGTAACAATAAATTGAAGAAAATATATATAAAATAAGTGTATATATTTTTATGACAAAGTAATTATCGACTTTATGGAAAAAATCGCCCTATCGAGTTAGTTTATAGAAAATAATAAAATCGAGTTCTTATATCTTTGTTTTGTGCCGGTGTATCTATTTTGGAATCAAAATAAATAAATGTCCCAGTTTAGTCATTTTTCATATTTGCTTATAATTTTTATGGAAACAGCTTCCCCATTAGTAAATGTCAGCCTACGCTACGAAATATGAAAATCTTTTACTATTCTTCGACCCCTTTACATGTTAAATGCATGATTAGTTCTGCAAGACAAAAAGCCTGAATTAGTGAGATATCTAGGAACATAAGTAATTTGTAAGTAACACATCTTTTCTCTTTGAAATATTTGCCTTTGCATAGAATAGAACGTATAGATATAATTGCCTGTTTTGTACCCATTTCGGTCCAATTCTATTATAGCCTTTGAGCAGAAGTAATATTAATTATACTTGATTTTTGCAATAGTTCTTTGATTAACAGATTTTATTAACCTAGAATCATCATTTGACGGATGTATCAATCTACTTTGTAGCTCCATCAGTTTCTTTTTCTGCTCGCTACTTTCCATTTTCAGTTCCGTATACTTACCCTTTATCACCATCATATATGTTGCGTAAAATTACAATAACTTTTTGTCCTCAAATTTTGCGGATATTTCAATTAAATTTCCTTTGATTAAATAAACGGAAATTAAAAAACAGTGGCACGTACCATTTCTTGGAAACGTTGTATCGTAATTTGCATCTGACTGTTTTGAAAGGCACGCACTTTACTTAACGTTTGCAATTCGGTTAGCGAAGTAAAGAAATATTCTACTTTCGAAATTGTTGGCTCTTGTAATTCTAAGGCAAATATATTCATCTGTCGACATCGTGAACATTGTTTTTTGGCAAAATTCCAGAAAAACGAATATACTATAAGTAAAATAATAAACATCATAATATTAAATTTAACTCTGTTCATCGTTGCCTTGTTGGACACATCCATAACAATATACAGGGTGGGGCAGTAATAATTAGCACCTCAGATATCCACGAAACTATAAGTTTCATAGAAGTTTTTGCTAATATAAAATTGCATAGTACAAAGGGCCCATCCGTTGATGAAAATAGTTTTTTTGTAAGTGGAGTTATGTTGTACATATGAAGGTTACCTTCATTTTTTAAAATGAATTGGTATGTCCATTCTTCCGTAATACGATAGAGCATTTTAAAGCAAGTTTAACGATCTGTAACAAGAAGGCATTGAAGGTTACAAAAAATAAAGAAAGGCGATAATACTCACGGTTTTGATAGTAAATGAAACATACGTATTGTAAACAGTAGTGGAAGGCGTAATACTTACCGTTTACTTCACTGTGAATAAACACTTTTCGAAGGGCATTTCAATAGTTTGCAGCATAAGTTAAACATGATAAGATTAGTATTGAAATATCGGTTCGAATACGTTTGGTTAGGCTGTTCTTTGTGTCGTCCATTTTATAAGTACTGAGCTGCGGATTCCTGAGGACAGCTAACAAAATTGTTGAAATATGGGGGATTGTCATTGTGAACTTAAATCAAAAGTTAATTAAATTGCATTATATTGTAAACAAATCTTAATGTTTCATTTTAAATAGTAAGATTAAATACTCTTTACCAAACTATAAGAATGGATACATACCTCCCTGTTATTATTATTTCATAAAGAATTCTAATTGCAATTATATACTTCACTACGATAAAAAATATTTCTTAGGAAATTCTAAATATTAAATTAGAGAACGAAGCAAAACATTTTCAATAATTACGAATATGAAAAATACTTGAACATTCCAATAGAAAGATGTCTAAACAGGAGTTAGAAAAGTCAAACATTCAATTTCATCTATAAGAGGTAAAATGTTTTGAAAGCTTTAATTACAGTCTTTAATGCAAGCAAATGGGCAGTATTTCAATTTTTAAGAAAATTGATGAAAGTCAACCATTTTGAAGTGGTCAGAATCTTTGTCGTTTGAGCAATAAGTGAATAACAAATAACTGCATAAATTCCAGGCTTAAAAACTTATGGATTAAATCCTATGCAGACTCGTTTATGAGCGAGTTACTAAATAATAATCCACACTAAGTAATCATTTTAAAACTTAAACGATTACGTCTCGCGAACTTTCAAAGATATCAGAAGCGTGAAAAGTATGTGGTATATCAAAAACTCTTCTAAAAGAACGGACGAAGCCAATAGAAATCTTTGTTGAAGTAAGCAAGTTCTAAAGTTCTAAGCAACGCGATGGCCCTTATCTGCCTATGTTTCATAGCAAGTAAGTTCTGAATTTCTATGAAATCCGATGGAATTCCTCACTACTAACGTTTCAAAGTAAGTTCTCAAACTCTCAGTTCTACGTTTAAAACTATGTGTGTTCTATATATCTATGTAAAGTGATGGTTCCTATTAGTTGTGACGGAAACCTATATATAGTAAGTCAGGGAAGCTCGAAGGGGTTATTATCTAAATGCTTTAAGGTATAAAACGTACTTTTATACCTCACGTACAACTTTTCTTGGGCGCCAGCTGTTCAGAAAGTAGCAAAGGGATAGACTACACGACCCCGGGAATAGTGGGGCGGAACAACCCTTGAAATTTCGAAATGCTCCTCCTCTCAACTACGCCTAGCCAAGTACACACACTCAGGTCGCGAGATACTGAAGTCACGGCATGTTTATTTATGGTCTCGACGTGGGTTTAACTAACAAGGGATACGGGAAACTACGCAACACGCCGCGAATTACCGGGTATCATAACTCGCTTCACGATATAAAATACAATATACAATATGCGACAAAAGAAATGGGACGCTTTAGCGAATAGGCTCTCACGTTCTCTTCTTTAGGTTCCATGAATTCGCTGGTGGTCCTCGGGTCTCCTGGATCCTCCTCGGGGCTCCTTGGTGGAGTGGGCTGTAGGCTTCGGTATTGTTCGGGTCCATCGATCAGTGGATTTCGGCGATTTCCTCTTCTCGCCCCCTTTGGTGTCCCTGAGGGGATCCTCCTGATCATTTAAATTGCGTAGCGCCTCGCTCGCCGCGCTCCCATGGCCCACCCGCAGGGCCGCTGGACTTTTGACTTCTCTTTAGGGGGTTAAGGATGGTTGAGGACCTTCTCACATACCAGAGCATTATGAAGCACAGAAGCAGATAAGCATAATGCGATGCATAGAGCTTTACAACCTTCTAACATACTTTGAACTGTTTATATGAAATGCGATATTGCGGTGCATGAAGCATGAGAAATTAAATGCTTCGGCACCAGGACAACTAGAAACGCTATCCCCGGGCAAGAAAGTGTAGGGTTCACACTCAATTCATGTGCAGAAGCAGATAAACATAACGCAATGCTATGAACATTACATCATACCATGAAATATAGAAGTAAGATGCGCAGCCGCGTTTTACGAAGCATTAGAATTCTATTGCTTCTAAACCTTCAGATATAGAAACGATATTCCGTAGCAAGGAAGTGATGCATTTACACTAATTTGAAGTGTAGAGGAGATATACATAACGCGTTGCATTGAAATTACATCTTATCATGTGACATAGAACTGATATGCGATATCGCGTATTATAAAGAGTTAGAAATCTATTGCTTCGATGCGTAGACATCTAGAAACACTATTCCGTCGCAAGGAAGTGTGGCATTTGCAATCTATTCAAGTGTAGACGAGGTATACATGACACTTCGCAATGAATATTATATCTTATCATGAAATATAGAAATGAGATGCGATATCGCGTTTTGAGAAGCATTAGAAGTCTATTGCTACGATACGTTGACATCTGCAAACGCTATTTCCTAGCAAGGAAGTGTCGCACTTACATTCACTTGAAGTGTATGCGAGTTATACATAACACTTCTCATGAAGTGAATATTATATCTTATCATGAAACATAGATATGTGATGCGATATCGCGATATAAGATGCATTAGAACTCTATTGCTTCGATACGTAGACATCTGCAAACGCTATTTCCTATTAAGGTAGTGTCGCCTTGACATTCATTTGAAGTGTATGCGAGGTGTACATGACACTTCGCAATGAATATTACATCTTATCATGAAACATAGAAATGAGATGCGATATCGCATTTTAAGAAGCATTAGAACTTTATTGCTTCGATACGTAGACATCTGGAAACGTAATTTCCTAGAAAGGAAGTGTCGCATTTACATTCTTTTAAAGTGTAGACGAGGAATATATAACACTTCGCAATGAATATTACAGCTTATCATCAAACATGCAAATGAGATGAGATATCGCGTTTTAGGAAGCATTACAACTCTATTGCTTCGATACGTAGACATCTGGAAACGTAATTTCCTAGGAAGGAAGTGTCGCATTTACATTCATTTGAAGTGAATACGAGGTATACATGAAACTTCGCAATGAATATTATATCTTATCATGAAACATAGAGACGATCATGCGATATCTCGTTCTAAGATGCATTAGAACTCTATTGCATCGATACGTAGACATCTGCAAACGCTATTTCCTAGAAAGGAAGTGTCGCATTTACATTCTTGTGAAGTGAATACGAGGTATACATGACACTTCGCAATGAATATTGTATCTTATCATGAAACATAGAAATGAGATGCGATATCGCGGTTTAAGAAGCATTGGAACTCTATTGCTTCGATACGTAGACATCTGGAAACGTAATTTCCTAGAAAGGAAGTGTCGCATTTACATTCATTTGAAGTGAATACGAGGTATACATGACACTTCGCAATGAATATTATATCTTATCATGAAACATAGAAATGAGACGCGATATCGCGGTTTAAGAAGCATTAGATCTCTCTTGCTACGATACGTAGTCATCTGCAAACGCTATTTCCTAGCAAGGAAGAATCGCATTTACATTCTTTTGAAGTGTATATGATGTAATCAAGATACTTCGCAATGAATATTAAATCTTATCATGAAACATAGGAATGAGATGCGATATCGCGTTTTAGGAAGCATTCGAACTCTATTGCTACGATACGTAGACAGCTGCAAACGCTATTTCCTAGACAGGAAGTGTCGCATTTACATTCTTGTGAAGTGAATACGAGGTATACATGACACTTCGCAATGAATATTGTATCTTATCATGAAACATAGAAATGAGATGCGATATCGCGTTTTAAGAAGCACTAGAACTCTATTGCTACGATACGCAGATATCTGCAAACGCTATTTCCTAGAACGGAAGTGTCGCATTTACATTCACTTGAAGTGAATACGAGGTAATCATGACACTTCGCAATGAATATTATATCTTGTCATGAAACATAGTAATGAGATGCGATATCGCGTTTTAAGAAGCATTCGAACTCCACTGCTACGATACGTAGACATCTGCAAACGCTATTTCCTAGAAAGAGAGAGTCGCAATTGCATTCATTTCAAGCGTATGCAAGGTATACATGACTCTTCACAATGAATATTATATATTACCATGAAACATAGAAATGAGATGCGATATCGAGTTTTAAGAAGCATTCGAACTCTATTGCTACGATACGTAGACATCTGCAAGCGCTATTTCCTAGCAAGGAAGTGTCGCATTTACATTCATTTGAAGTGAATACGAGGTATACATGGCACTTCGCAATGAATATTATATCTTGTCATGAAACATAGGAATGAGATGCGATATCGCGTTTTAAGAAGCATTCGAACTCTACTGCTACGATACGTAGACATCTGCAAACGCTATTTCCTAGCAAGGAAGTGTCGCATTTACATTCATTTGAAGTGAATACGAGGTAATCATGACACTTCGCAATGAATATTATATCTTGTCATGAAACATAGAAATGTGATGCGATATCTTGTTTTCAGAAGCATTAGAACTCTCTTGCTACGATACGTAGTCATCTGCAAACGCTATTTCCTAGCAAGGAAGAATCGCATTTACATTCTTTCGAAGTGTATGCGAGGTAATCAAGATACTTCGCAATGAATATTACATCTTATCATGAGTCATAGAAATGAGATGCGATATCGCGTTTTAAGAAGTATTAGAACTCTATTTCTTCGATACGTACACATCTGGGAAAGCCATTTCCTAGCAAGGAAGTGTCGCATTTACAATCCTGTGAAGTGAATACGAGATATACACGACACATTGCAATGAATATTATATCTTATCATGGAACATAGAAATGAGATGCGACATCGCGTTTTAAGAAGCATTAGAATTCTCTTGCTACGATACGTAGCCATCTGCAAACGCTACTTCCTTGCAAGGAAGTATTGCATTTACATTGGTTTGAAGTGAATACGAGGTATACATGACACTTCGCAATGAATATTATATCTTGTCATGAAACATAGAAATAAGGTGCGATATCGCGTTTTAAGAAGCATACGAACTCCACTGCTACGATACGTAGACATCTGCAAACGCTATTTCCTAGCAAGGGAGTGTCGCATTTACATTCATTTCAAGCGTATGCAAGGTATACATGACACTTCGCAATGAATATTATATCTTACCATGAAACATAGAAATGAGATGCGATATCGAGTTTTAAGAAGCATACGAACACTATTGCTACGATACGTAGACATCTGCAAACGCTATTTCCTAGCAAGGAAGTGTCGCATTTACATTCATTTGAAGTGAATACGAGGTATACATGGCACTTCGCAATGAATATTATATCTTGTCATGAAACATAGGAATGAGATGCGATATCGCGTTTTAAGAAGCATTCGAACTCTACTGCTACGATACGTAGACATCTGCAAACGCTATTTCCTAGCAAGGAAGTGTCGCATTTACATTCATTTGAAGTGAATACGAGGTAATCATGACACTTCGCAATGAATATTATATCTTGTCATGAAACATAGAAATAAGATGCGATATCGCGTTTTAAGAAGCATTCGAACTCTATTGCTACGATACGTAGACAACTGCAAACGCTATTTCCTAGCAAGGAAGTGTCGCATTTACATTCATTTGAAGTGAATACGAGGTATACATGACACTTCGCAATGAATATTATATCTTGTCATGAAACATAGAAATAAGATGCGATATCGCGTTTTAAGAAGCATTCGAACTCTATTGCTACGATACGTAGACAACTGCAAACGCTATTTCCTAGAAAGGAAGTGTCTCATTTACATTCATTTCAAGCGTATGCAAGGTAAACATGACACTTCGCATTGAATATTACATCTTATCATGAAACATAGGAATGAGATGCGATATCGCCTTTTAAGAAGCATTCGAACTCTACTGCTACGATACGTAGACATCTGCAAACGCTATTTCCTAGCAAGGAAGTGTCGCATTTACATTCATTTGAAGTGAATACGAGGTAATCATGATACTTCGCATTGAATATTACATCTTATCATGAAACATAGGAATGAGATGCGATATCGTGTTTTAAGAAGCAATCGAACTCTACTGCTACGATACGTAGACAACTGCAAACGCTATTTCCTAGCAAGGAAGTGTCGCATTTACATTCATTTGAAGTGAATACGAGGTATACATGACACTTCGCAATGAATATTATATCTTGTCATGAAACATAGAAATAAGATGCGATATCGCGTTTTAAGAAGCATTCGAACTCTATTGCTACGATACGTAGACAACTGCAAACGCTATTTCCTAGAAAGGAAGTGTCTCATTTACATTCATTTCAAGCGTATGCAAGGTATACATGACACTTCGCATTGAATATTACATCTTATCACGAAACAGAATTGAGATGCGATGTCGCGATTTAAGAAGCATATGAACTCTATTGCTACGATACGTAGACATCTGAAAACGCTATTTCCTAGCAAGGAAGTGTCGCATTTACATTCATTTGAAGTGAATACGAGGTATACATGACACTTCGCAATGAATATTATATCTTATCATGAAACATAGAAATGAGATGCGATATCGCGTTTTAAGAAGCATTCGAACTCTATTGCTTCGATAGGTAGACATCTGGAAACGTAATTTCCTATAAAGGAAGTGTCGCATTTACATTCTTTTAAGGTGAATACGGTGTAGACATATCGCTCCATAATGAATATTATATTTTATCACGAAGCATAGAAATTAGATGCGATATCGCGTTTTACGAAAAACCAAGACTCTATTACTTCAATGCGTAGACATCTGGAAACGCTATTTCCTAGAAAGGAAGTGTCGTAAATACGTTCATTTGAAGTGAATACGAGGTATACGTAACACTTCGCAATGAATATTATATCTTATCATAAAACATAGAAATGAGATGCTATCTCGCGTTTTAAGAAGCATTAGAACTCCATTGCTACGTTACGTAGACATCTGCAGACGCCATTTCCTGGCATGGAAGTGCCGCATTTGCAATCTTTTGATGTAAATGCGATGTATACAAAAAGACCACAATGAATATTATATCTGATCATGAAACATAGAAATGAGATGCGATATGGCGATTTAAGAAGCACTAGAACTCTATTGCTTCGATACGTAGACATCTGCAAACGCTTCTTCCCAGCAAGGAAGTGTCGCATTTACATTCTTTTGAAGTGAATACGAGGTGTACATGACAATTCGCAATGAATTTTACATCCTATCATGAAACATAGAAATGAGATGCGATATCGCGATATGAGAAGCATTAGAACTCTAATGATACGAATCGTAGACATCTGCAAACGCTATTTCCTAGCAAGGAAGTGTAGCATTTTCATTCATTTGAAGTGTATGCGAGGTATACAAGACACTTCGCAATGAATATTACATCGTATCATGAAATATACAAATGAGATTCGATATCGCGTTTTGAGAAGCATTAGGACTCTAATGCTACGATACGTAGACATCCGCAAACGCTATTTCCTAGCAAGGAAGAGTCGCATTTACATTCTTTTCAAGTGGCAACGAGGTGTACACAACACTTCGCAATGAATATTATATCTTATCATGAAACATAGATATGAGATGCGATATCGCGTTTTAAGAAGCGTTAGAGCTCCATTGCTGCGATACGTAGACATCTGCAAACGCTACTTCCCAGCAAGGAAGTGTCGCATTTACATTCCTTTGAAGTGAATACGAGGTACACATTACACTCCACAATGAATACTATACCTTATCACGAAACATAGAATTGAGATGCGATGTCGCGATTTAAGAAGCATATGAACTCTATTGCTACGATACGTAGACATCTGCAAACGCTATTTCCTAGCAAGGAAGTGTCGCATTTACATTCATTTGAAGTGAATACGAGGTACACATGACACTTCGCAATGAATATTATATCTTATCATGAAACATAGAAATGAGATGCGATATCGCGTTTTAAGAAGCATTCGAACTCTATTGCTTCGATAGGTAGACATCTTCAAACGTAACTTTCCAGCAAGGAAGTGTCGCATTTACATTCTCCTGAAAGGAATACGAGGTATACATGACACTTCGTAATGAATGTTATATCTTATCATGAAACATAGAAATGAGATGCGATATGACGATTTAAGAAGCATTAGAATTCTATTGCTGCGATACGTAGACATCTGCCAACGCTATTTCCTAGCAAGGAAGTGTCGCATTTACATTCATTTGAAGTGTATGCGAGGTATACAAGACACTTCGCAATGAATATTATATCTTGTCATGAAACATAGAAATAAGATGCGATAGCGCGTTTTAAGAAGCATTCGAACTCTATTGCTACGATAAGTAGACATCTGCAAACGCTATTTCCTTGCAAGGACGTGTCGCATTTACTTTCTTTTGAAGTGAATACGAGGTATACATGACACTTCGCAATGAATATTATATCTTATCATGAAACAAACAAATGAGATGCGATATCGCGACTTAAGGACCATTAAAACTCTATTGCATGGATACGTGGACATCTGCAAACGCTATTTCCTAGCATGGAAGTGTCGCATTTTCATTCTTATGAAGAGAATACGAGGTTTACATTACACTTCGCAATGAATATTACATCATCATGAAACATAGAAGTGAGGTGCGGTATTGCGTTTTAAGAAGCACTTGAACTCTATTGCTACGATAAGTAGAGATCTGCAAAAGCTATTTACTAGCAAGGAAGTGTCGCATTTACATTCTTTTGAATTGAATACGAGGTATACATGATACTTCGCAATGAATATTATATCTTATCATGAAGCAAACAAATGAGATGCGGTATCGCGATTTAAGGAGCATTAAAACTGTATTGCTTCGATACGTGGACATCTGCAAACGCTCTTTTCTAGCAAGGGAGTGTCGCATTTACATTCTTTTGAAGTGAACACGAGTTTATAATAACACTCCACAATGAATATTATATCTTATCATGAAACATAGAAATGTGATGCGATATCGCGATTCTGGAGGCATTAGAAATATATTGCTTCGATACGTAGACATCTACAAACGCTATTTCCTAGCAAGAAAGAGTCGCATTTACATTCATTTGAAGTGTATGCGAGGGATACATGACACTTCGCAATGAATATTATATCTTATCATAAATAATAGAAATGAGATGCGATATCTCGTTTTAAGAAGCATTAGAACTCTGTTTCTTCGATACGTAGACATCTGCAGACGCTATTTCCTAGCAAGGAAGTGTCGCATTTACATTCTTTTGAGGTGAACACGACGTATACATAACACTCCACAATGAATATTATATCTTATCATGAAACATAGAAATGAGATGCGATATCGCGTTTTAAGAAGCATTACAACTCTATTGCTACGATACGTAGACATCTGCAAACGCTATTTCCTAGCAAGGAAGTGTTGCATTTACATTCTTTTGAAGTTAATACGAGGTATACTTGACACTTCGCAATGGATATTATATCTTATCATGAAACATAGAAATGAGATGCGATATGGCGATTGAAGAAGCATTAGAACTCTATTGCTTCGATACGTAGACATCTGCAAACGCCACTTCCTAGCAAGGAAGTGTCGCATTTATATTCATTTGAATTATATGCGAGCCATACATGACAATCCACAATGAATATTATATCTTATCATGAAACATAGAAATGAGATGCGATATCGCGATTTATGAAGCATTAGAACTCTATTGCTTCGATACGTAGACATCTGCAAACGCTATTTCCTAGCAAGGAAGTGTCGCATTTACAGTCTTTTGATGTGAATGCGTGGTATACATGACACTTCGCAATGAATATTACATCTTAATATGAAACATGGAAATGTGATGCGATATCGCGTCTTATGAAGCATTAGAAATCTATTGCTTCGATCCGTAGACATCTGCGAACGCTATTTAATAGCAAGGAAGTATCGCATTTACATTCTTTTGAAGTGAATACGAGGTATACATGACAATCCACAGTGAATATTATTTCTTATCATGAAACATAGAAATGGGATGCGATATTGCGATTTAAGAAGCATTAGAACTGTATTGCTTCGATACGTAGAGATCTGGAAACACCATTTCCTAGAAAGGAGGTGTAGCATTTACATTCATTTGAAGTGAATGCGTGGTATACATGACACTTCGCAATGAATATTATATCTTAATATGAAACATAGAAATGAGATGCGATATCGCGTTTTAAGAAGCATCAGAAATCTATTGCTACGTTACGTAGATATTTCCAGACGATATTTCCTAACAAGGAAGTGTCGCATTTACATTCTTTTGTAGTGAATTCGAGGTATACATAACACTCCACAACGAATATTATATCTTATCATGAAAGATAGAAATGAGATGCGATATCGTGATTTTAAAAGCATTAGAAATCTATTGCTACGGTACGTAGACACCTGCAAACGCTATTTAATAGCAAGGAAGCGTCGCACTTTCATTCTTTTGAAGTGAATACGTGGTATACATGACACTTCGCAATGAATATTATATCTTGCCAGGAAACATAGGAATGAGATGCAATATCGCGATTTAAGAAGTATTAGAACTCTATTGCTTCGATACGCAGACGTGTGCAAACGCTATTTCGTAACAAGCAAGTGTCGCATTTACATTCTTTTGAAGTGTATGGGAGGTATACAAGACACTTCGCAATGAATATTATATCTCATCATAAAACATAGATATGAGGTGCGATATCTCGTTTTCAGAAGCATTGGAATTCTGTTGCTTTGATACGTAGCATCTGCCATCGCTATATCCTAGCAAGGAAGTGTCGCATTTACATTCATTTGAAGTGTTGACGAGATATACATAACACTGCACAATGAATATTATATCTTATCATAAAACGTAGAAGTTAGGTGCGATATCGCGATTTAAGAAGCATTAGAAAACTATTGCTTCGATACATAGACATCTGCAAACGCTACTTCCTAGCAAGGAAGTGTCGCATTTACATTCTTTTGAAGTGAATACGAAGTATACATGACACTCCGCAATGAATATTATATCTTATCATAAAACATAGAAATAAGATGCGATATCGCGTTCTAAGAAGGATTAGAAATCTAATGCTACGATACGTAGACATCTGAACACGGTATTTCCTAGCAAGGAAGTGTCGCTTTTACATTCTATTGAAGTGAATACGCGGTATACATAACACTGCACAATGAATGTCGCGATATCCCGTTTTAAGTAGCATTAGAACTCTATTGCTACGATACGTATTTATCTGCAGACGGTATTTCCTAGCAAGGAAGTGTCGCATTTACATTCGTTTGTAGTGAACACGAAGTATACATAACACTCCACAATGAATATTATATCTTATCATGAAACAGAGAAATGAGATGCGATATCGCGTTTTACGAAACGTTAGAATCCTACTGCTTCGATACGTAGACATCTGCCAACGCTATTTCCTAGCAATGAAGTGTCGCCTTTTAATCCGGTTGAAGTGTATGCGTGGTATACAAGACACTTCGCAATGAATATCATATCATACATTATATATGTATTATATTGCTTCGATACGTAGACATCTGCAAACGCTATTTCCAAGCAAGGAAGTGTCGCATTTACATTCATTTGGAGTGTATGCGAGGTATACATGACACTTCGCAATGAATATTATATCATATAATGAGACATAGAAATGAGATGCGATATCGCGTTTTAAGAAGCATTAGAACCCTATTGCTACGATACGTAGACATCTGCAAACGCTAACTCCTAGCAAGGAAGTGTCGCATTTACATTATTTTGATGTGAATACGGGGTATACATATCCCTGCACAATGAATATTATATCTCATCATGAAACATAGAAATGAGATGCGATATGACGATTTAAGAGGCATTAGAACTCTATTGCAACGATATGTAGATATCAGCAGACGCTATTTCCTAGCAAGGAAGTGTCGCATTTACATTAATTTGAAGTGTATGCGAGGTGTACAAGAAATTTTATAATGTATATTACATCATATCATGAAACATAGAATTGAGATGCGATATCGCGTTTTGAGAAGCATTAGAACTCCCTTTCTACGATACGTAGACATCTGCAAACGCTATTACCAAGCAAGGAAGTGTCGTATTTACATTATTTTGATGTGAATACGGGGTATACATAACCCTGCACAATGAATATTATATCTCATCATGAAACATAGAAATGAGATACGATATGACGATTTAAGAAGCATTAGAACTCTATTGCAACGATACATAGATATCAGCAGACGCTATTTCCTAGCAAGGATGTGTCGCATTTACATTCTTTTACAGTGAATACGAGGTATACATAACACTCCACAATGAATATTATACCTTATCAAGAAACATAGAAATGAGGTACTATATCGCGAACAAAAAAGCATTAGAATTCTGTTGCTTCGACACGTAGACATATGCAAACGCTATTTAATATCAGGGAAGTGTTGCACTTACATTCTTTTGAAGTGATTACGAGGTATACATAACACTCCACAATGTATATTATATCTCATCATGAAACATAGAAATGAGAAGCATATCGCGATTTGAAAAGCTTTAGAACTCTATTGCTTCGATACGTAGACATCTGCAAGCGCTATTTCCTTTCAAGGAAGTGTGTCATTTACATTCATTTGAAGTGTATGCGAGGTATACATGACACTTCGCAATGAATATTACATCTTATCATGTAACATAGAAATGAGATGCGATATCGCGTTTTGAGAAGCATTAGAACACTAATGCTACGATACGTAGACATCTACAAAGGCTATTTTCTAGCAAGGAAGTATCGCTTTTACATTCCTTTGATGTGAATACGATGTATACATAACAATCCACAGTGAATACTATATCTTATCATGAAACATAGAAATGAGGTGCGATATGGCGATTTACGAAGCATTAGAACTCTATTGCTTCGATACGTAGATATCTGCAAACGCCACTTCCTAGCAAGGTAGTGTCGCATTTATATTCATTTGAATTATATGCGAGGCATACATGACAATCCGCAATGAATATTATATCTTATCCTAAAACATAGAAATGAGATGCGATATCTCGTTTTAAGAAACATTAGAACTCTATGGCTACGATACGTTGATATCTGCAAACGCTATTTAATATCAAGGAAGTGTTGCACTTACATTCTTTTGAAGTAATTACGAGGTATACATAACTCTCCACAATGTATATTATATCTTATCATAAAACGTAGAAGTTAGGTGCGATATCGCGATTTAAGAAGCATTAGAAAACTATTGCTTCGATACATAGACATCTGCAAACGCTACTTCCTAGCAAGGAAGTGTCGCATTTACATTCTTTTGAAATGAATACGAGGTACACATAACACTCCACAATGAATATTATACCTTACCACCAAACATAGAAATGAAATGCGATATCGCGATTTAAGAAGCATTAGCACTCTATTGCTTCGATACGTAGACATCTGCAAACGCTACTTCCTAGGAAGGAAGTGTCGCAGTTACATTCTTTTGAAGTGAAAACGAGGTATATATAATACTCCACAATGAATATTATATCTTATCATGAAACATAGAAATAAAGGGCGATTTCGCGTTTAAGAAGCATTGGAACCATATTGCTTCGATACGTAGACATCTGCAAACGCTATTTCCTAGCAAGGAAGTGTCGCATTTATATTCAATTGTAGTGAATACGAGGAATACATAACACTTCGTAATGAATACTATATCTTATCATGAAACTTAGAAATGAGATGCTATATCGCGTTCTAAGAAGCATTAGAACTCTATTGCTTCGATACGTAGACATCTGAAAACGCTACTTCCTAGCAAGGAAGTGTCGCATTTACGTTCTTTTGAATTGTATGCGAGATATACATGACACTACGCAATGAATATTATATCTTAACATGAAACATAGAAATGAGATGCGATATCGCGTTTTAACACATTGCGGACGGGTGACGAGATATCTCGTTTTTAGAAAACTAAACGTTGCGAACGGGTCACGATATATCTCGTTTTCACGTTTTTTTTATTCAGTCGGTAACTTAGCAAGGAGCTGCAAATGTTTGTGTTAAGTTACGATGGTATCGAAGTCTCTCGCATTCCGAAACCAAAGCGAAACAAATGAATCATTCCTTAAATTTGGGAAAAAACAGTCATTATAGCGTAACGTCCGCTGAACCTCGCGGTACCTCCTTCACCCCCCGGCAGAGCCACACGCATCGCCTGTCGCCACCACAAAGACGAGCTTACCGAGTATACGATCGCCGAGCTAAGGCAGCCACCCCCGCAACCAGGAGTTGGACCACACGACCGCGCTACGACGCTTGCCTTCCAGACAGCTGGAGCACAACCGAGCCACAGCCTCCGCACGAGGACCATTCCACGTATCAGGAAGAGTCGCCCGCCGTTACGCACCCGTACCCATACTTTGCATACCATTATAATTATAATTAAGCGAATCCTAGAACTTAAGCACACGACACTCCATGTACGCACACGACACAACACACACAACCTAGCATAATGCGTTTCATGTGTTATTCTAATTTTTAAGATCATAATTAATCGTAATAAGAAGTAAGCAAAGAGCCCGACGCGCGCGGCTCACGCCGAACGCGGGCGCCCTACCACGACCGTCCACCCCACTCCGTGGGCCGAGCGTCCGCCCCACTCTGGGGACCTGCGACTCGCGCGCCCCGCGATCCGAGGAGGTCGCGGTCCCGCGAGATGATAGTCAGTACGAGTCATCCGCTCCAAACGAGCGGACCTCCCTCAAATCCAATCTCTAGTTCGAGCCATTCGGTCCAAGCGAGCACTCCTTTATCATAATCCAATCTTACTATTTCAACTTAAACTCTAATTCAATTCAAGTCCTTATTCTAAACTCTAATTATCGTATCCTAGTACTTAGTCAACTTTGGCATAGGGAAGTATCAGTGTAAGCTTAGTTTTATTTAGAATATACTTTATTTTTACCAGTACTACAATTCTCATCATTCTAAATATTCCTTGCCTTATTATTATTATAAATCCATTCATTGCGAAGTCCTCCACGAGTTCACGCGTCTTCAAGAATATTCACAAGCTCCGAACTTTAGTCAAACTTGGTAATCGATCAGTTATAGCCGACCGCCGCTTAGCTGCATCGACCCACAGCGAGGCTAGAGCAAGGACACTCGTCGATTTTCCATATTTCTGGACCGGTAAACTAGAGCGGACCGCCGCTTAGTGAACCCGTATCTGGACTTTTGGAAACCGACTCGAAAGCGTCATTCCGGTACAACTAAACGAACTCGTCGCGCGGGAAGGAAGAACTTCTTGCGTTCACTTGTGCGCGGATACGTTGGTACAGCCGTGCGCATATACCACTGCAACGTCTCATCTTCCGCCGCACGCCGATCGGACAGCCGTCCCGCACCGCCGCATCCATCGCCGATCCGCTTGACCGAGCCGATCCATCCCTGAGGTCAGCCCACCTGGGTACTCGGCCCGCTGACAATCACGCCTCACCGACCGTACGCAGGGATTATACCTGAGGGCGATCCGTGCCGACGACGATACCTGCAACAAGGGTACTAAATATTAGCAGCTGTCAAGACATCAAAGGTAAGGTCATATTTTCTTATCCGCGTTCGTGCCTTTTGATACCTGTTTCGCGAGCCAGAAAGAACCCGGTCTTCGTCGCAATTCCGCGAGCCGAACCGTTCGAGGCTGCGTGTCGCTCTCGGTAAACGATAAGTTTTCACGACCCGTGACGTGATAATAGCCATTGCCGGCTGATCTGTGCGGATCGTCGTACGTACCGTATCTTATAAAGTGTTTCATTGATCTGCATTTTAGAATTTCAAACTTCGTGTTTTAAAATTGGAAGGTAACAGTTTTTTGAGTACTATCTATATTTTCAATCAACCTGTTACTGATAATTGATAACAAAAATTTATTTTATGAATTAGCCCTCTATAAAAGCAGCGAAATGACGCATAGATGTAATGAAAACAGATATACAGATATATGAAGCATACTATTATTTAAAAATACTAAATGCAAATTAAGTAAAATGCGTATCCAATTCCTGTCACATGCCAAGCATGTTTTTGGAGCGTTCGAAAATCTGCGATTCGTGAGGGCGTGTTGAACGCGCAGCGCCCCGTCCTCAATGTGTTAAGAAGCATTAGAACTCTATTGCCTCGATAAGCACACATCTGCAAACGCTATATCCTAGCAAGGAAGTGTCGCATTTACATTCATTTGAAGTGTATACGAGGTATACATGACACTTCGCAATGAATATTGTACCTTATCAAGAAACATAGAAATAAGATGCGATATCGCGTTTCGAGAAGCATTAGAACTCTAATGCTTCGATGCGTAGACATCTGCAAACGCTATTTCCTAGCAAGGAAGTGTCGCATTTACATTCTTTTGAAGTGAATACGAGGTATGCGTGACACTCCGCCATGAATATTATATCTTTTCATGAAACATAGAAATGAGATGCGATATCAAGATTTAAAAAGCATTAGAACTCTATTACTTCGTTACGTAGACATCTGCAAACGCTATTTAATGCAAGGAAGTATAGCATTCACATTCTATTGAAGTGACTACGAGGTATACATGACACATCGCAATGAATATTATATCTTATCATGAAACATAGGGATCAGATGCGATATCGAGTTTTAAGAAGCATTCGAACTCTAATGCTACGATACGTAGACATCTGCAAACGCTATTTCCTAGCAATGAAGTGTCGCATTTACATTCATTTGAGGTGAATACGAGGTATACATGACACATCGCAATGAATATTATATCTTGTCATGAAACATAGAAATAAGATGCGATATCGCGTTTTAAGAAGCATTCGAACTCTATTGCTACGATACGTAGACAACTGCAAACGCTATTTCCTAGCAAGGAAGTGTCGCATTTACATTCATTTCAAGCGTATGCAAGGTATACATGACACTTCACAATGAATATTATATCTTACCATGAAACATAGAAATGAGATGCGATATCGAGTTTTAAGAAGCATTCGAACTCTATTGCTACGATACGTAGACATCTGCAAGCGCTATTTCCTAGCAAGGAAGTGTCGTATTTACATTCATTGGAAGTGAGTACGAGGTAATCATGATACTTCGCATTGAATATTATATCTTATCATGAAACATAGGAATGAGATGCGATATCGCGTTTTAAGAAGCATTCGAACTCTAATGCTACGATACGTAGACATCTGCAAACGCTATTTCCTAGCAAGGGAGAGTCGCATTTACATTCATTTGAAGTGAATACGAGGTATACATGACACATCGCAATGAATATTATATCTTATCATGAAACATAGGGATCAGATGCGATATCCCGTTTTAAGAAGCATTAGAACTCTATTGCATCGATGCGTAGACATCTGGAATCGCTATATCCTAGCAAGGAAGTGGCGCATTTATATTACTTTGAAGTGAATACGAGGTATACATAACACAACACAATGAATATTATATCTCATCATGAGACATAGAAATGGGATGCGATATCGCGATTTAAAAAACATTAGAACTCTATTGCTGCGATACGTAGACATCTGCAAACGCTACTTCCTAGCAAGGAAGTGTCGTATTTACATTCATTAGAAGTGAGTACGAGGTAATCATGATACTTCGCATTGAATATTATATCTTATCATGAAACATAGGAATCAGATGCGATATCGCGTTTTAAGAAGCATTCGAACTCTACTGCTACGATACGTAGACATCTGCAAACGCTATTTCCTAGCAAGGAAGTGTCGCATTTATATTCTTTTGAAGTGAATATGAGGTATACATAACACTTCGCAATGAATATTATATCTTGTCATGAAACATAGAAATAAGATGCGATATCGCGTTTTAAGAAGCATTCGAACTCTATTGCTACGATACGTAGACAACTGCAAACGCTATTTCCTAGAAAGGAAGTGTCGCATTTACATTCATTTCAAGCGTATGCAAGGTATACATGACACTTCACAATGAATATTATATCTTACCATGAAACATAGAAATGAGATAAGATATCGAGTTTTAAGGAGCATTCGAACTCTATTGCTACGATACGTAGACATCTGCAAACGCTATTTCCTAGAAAGGGAGAGTCGCATTTATATTCATTTGAAGCGTATGCAAGGTATACATGACACTTCACAATGAATATTATATCTTACCATGAAACATAGAAATGAGATGCGATATCGAGTTTTAAGAAGCATTCGAACTCTATTGCTACGATACGTAGACATCTGCAAACGCTATTTCCTAGAAAGGAAGTGTCGCATTTACATTCATTTCAAGCGTATGCAAGGTATACATGACATTTCGCAATGAATATTATATCTTGTCATGAAACATAGAAATCAGATGCGATATCGAGTTTTAAGAAGCATTCGAACTCTATTGCTACGATACGTAGACATCTGCAAACGCTATTTCCTAGCAAGGAAGTGTCGCATTTACATTCATTTGAGGTGAATACGAGGTATGCATGACACTTCGCAATGAATATTATATCTTGTCATGAAACATAGAAATAAGATGCGATATCGCGTTTTAAGAAGCATTGGAACTCTAGTGCAACGATACGTAGATATCTGCAAGCGCTATTTCCTAGCAAGGAAGTGTCGCATTTTCATTCTTGTGAAGTGAATACGAGGTATAGATGACACTTCGCAATGAGTATTGTATCTTATCATGAAACATAGGAATGAGATGCGATATCGCGTCTTAAGAAGCACTAGAACTCTACTGCTACGATACGCAGGTATCTGCAAACGCTATTTCCTAGGACGGAAGTGTCGCATTTACATTCATTTGATGCGTGGACGAGGAATACATAACCCTTCGCAATGAATACTATATCTTATCATGAAACACAGAAATGAGATGCGATATCGCGTTTTAAGAAGCATTAGAAATCTATTGCTTCTATAGCGAGACATCTGGAAACGTAATTCCGTAGAAAGGAAGTGTCGCATTTACATTCATTTGAAGTGAATACGAGGTATACATGACACTTCGCAATGAATATTATATCTTATCATGAGACATAGGAATGAGATGCGATATCGCGTTTTAAGAAGCATTCGAACTCTATTGCTACGATACGTAGACAACTGCAAACGCTATTTCCTAGACAGGAAGTGTCGCATTTACATTCATTTGAAGTGAATACGAGGTATACATGACACTTCGCAATGAATATTATATCTTATCATGAAACATAGAGACGATCATGCGATATCGAGTTTTAAGAAGCATTAGAACTCTATTGCATCGATACGTAGACATCTGCAAACGCTATTTCCTAGCAAGGAAGTGTCGCATTTACATTCAGTTGAAGTGAATACGAGGTATACATGACACTTCGCAATGAGTATTGTATCTTATCATGAAACATAGGAATGAGATGCGATATCGCGTTTTAAGAAGCACTAGAACACTACTGCTACGATACGCAGATATCTGCAAACGCTATTTCCTAGGACGGAAGTGTCGCATTTACATTCATTTGATGCGTGGACGAGGAATACATAACCCTTCGCAATGAATACTATATCTTATCATGAAACACAGAAATGAGATGCGATATCGCGTTTTAAGAAGCATTAGAAATCTATTGCTTCTATAGCGAGACATCTGGAAACGTAATTCCGTAGAAAGGAAGTGTCGCATTTACATTCATTTAAAGTGAATACGAGGTATACATGACACTTCGCTATTAATATTGTATCTTATCATGAAACATAGAAATGAGATGCGATATCGCGGTTTAAGAAGCATTGGAACTCTATTGCAACGAAACGTAGACATCTGCAAACGCTATTTCCTAGCAAGGAAGTATAGCATTTACATTCATTGGAAGTGAATACGAGGTAATCATGATACTTCGCAATGAATATTACATCTTATCATGAAACATAGGAATGAGATTCGATATCGCGTTTTAAGAAGCACTAGAACTCTACTGCTACGATACGCAGATATCTGCAAACGCTATTTCCTGGAACGGAAGTGTCGCATTTACATTCATTTGATGCGTGGAAGAGGAATACATAACCCTTCGCAATGAATACTATATCTTATCATGAAACACAGAAATGAGATGCGATATCGCGTTTTAAGAAGCATTAGAAATCTACTGCTTCTATAGCGAGACATCTGGAAACGCAATTCCGTAGAAAGGAAGTGTCGCATTTACATTCATTTGAAGTGAATACGAGGTATACATGACACTTCGCAATGAATATTATATCTTATCATGAAACATAGAGGCGATCATGCGATATCGAGTTTTATGAAGCATTAGAACTCTATTGCATCGATACGTAGACATCTGAAAACGCTATTTCCTAGCAAGGAAGTGTCGCATTTTCATTCTTGTGAAGTGAATACGAGGTATACATGACACTTAGCAATGAGTATTGTATCTTATCATGAAACATAGGAATGAGATGCGATATCGCGTTTTGAGAAGCACGAGACCTCTACTGCTACGATACGCAGATATCTGCAAACGGTACTTCCTGGAAAGGAAGTGTCGCATTTACATTCAACTGAAGTGAATACGAGGTATACATGACACTTCGCAATGAATATTGTATCTTATCAAGAAACATCGAAATGAGATGCGATATCGCGGTTTAAGAAGCATTGGAACTCTATTGCTTCGATACGTAGACATCTGGAAACGTAATTTCCTAGAAAGGATGTGTCGCATTTACATTCATTTGATGTTAATACGAGGTATACTTGACACTTCGCAATGAATATTATATCTTATCATGAAACATAGAAATGAGATGCGATATCTTGTTTTCAGAAGCATTAGAACTCTCTTGCTACTATACGTAGTCATCTGCAAGCGCTATTTCCTAGGAAGGAAGAATCGCATTTACATTCTTTTGAAGTGTATACGAGGTAATCAAGATAGTTCGCAATGAATATTACATCTTATCATGAAACATAGGAATGAGATGCGATATCGCGCTTTAAGAACCATCATAACTCTATTGCTACGATACGTAGACATCTGCAAACGCTATTTCCCATCAAGGAAGTGTAGCATTTACATTCATTTGAAGTGAATACGAGGTATACATGACACTTCGCAAAGAATATTATATCCTATCATGAAACATAGGGATCAGATGCGATATCCCGTTTTAAGAAGCATTAGAACTCTATTGCATCGATGCGTAGACATCTGGAACCGCTATATCCTAACAAGGAAGTGGCGCATTTACATTCCTTTGAAGTGAATACGAAGTATACATAACACAACACAATGAATATTATATCTCATCATGAGACATAGAAATGGGATGCGATATCGCGATTTAAAAAACATTAGAACTCTATTGCTGCGATACGTAGACATCTGCAAACGCTACTTCCTAGCAAGGAAGTGTCGCACATACATTCATTTGAAGTGTAGACGAGGAATACATAACACTTCGTAATGAATATTATATCCTATCGTGAAACATAGAAATGAGATGCGATATCGCGTTTTAAGATGCATTAGAATTCTATTGCTACGATACGTAGATATCTGGAAATGCTATTTCCTAGCAAGGCAGTGTCGCAGTTTCATTCTTTTGAAGTCAAAACGAGGTATACATAACATTCCACAATGAATATTATATCTTATCATGAACATAGAAATGAGACGCGATATCGCGAAGTAAAAAGCACTAGAAATCTGTTGCTTCGATACGGAGCCATCGGCAAACGCAATTTCCTAGCAAGGAAGTGTCGCATTTATATTCTTTTGAAGTGAATATGAGGTATACATAACACTTCGCAATGAATATTATATCTTATCATGAAACATAGTAATGAGATGCGATATCGCGTTTTAAGAAGCATTCGAACTCTACTGCTACGATACGTAGACATCTGCAAACGCTATTTCCCAGAAAGGGAGAGTCGCATTTACATTCATTTGAAGCGTATGCAAGGTATACATGACACTTCACAATGAATATTATATCTTACCATGAAACATAGAAATGAGATGCGATATCGAGTTTCAAGAAGCATTCGAACTCTATTGCTACGATACGTAGACATCTGCAAGCGCTATTTCCTAGCAAGGAAGTGTCGCATTCACATTCATTTGAAGTGAATACGAGGTATACATGACACTTTGCAATGAATATTATATCTTGCCATGGAACATAGGAATGAGATGCGATATCGCGTTTTAAGAAGCATTCGAACTCTACCTTTACGATACGTAGACATCTGCAAACGCTATTTCCTAGCAAGGAAGTGTCGCATTTACATTCATTTGAAGTGAATACGAGGTAGTCATGACACTTCGCAATGAATATTATATCTTGTCATGAAACAGAGAAATATGTTGCGATATCGCGTTTTAAGAATAATTCGAACTCTATTGCTACGATACGTAGATATCTGCAAACGCTATTTCCTAGCAAAGAAGTGTCGCATTTACATTCATTTGAAGGGAATACGAGGTAATCATGACACTTCGCAACGAATATTATATCTTGTCATGAAACATAGTAATGAGATGCGATATCGCGTTTTAAGAAGCATTCGAACTCTACTGCTACGATACGTAGACATCTGCAAACGCTATTTCCTAGCAAGGGGGAGTCGCATTTACATTCATTTCAAGCGTATGCAAGGTATACATGACACTTCGCAATGAATATTGTATCTTATCATGAAACATAGGAATGAGATGCGATATCGCGTTTTAAGAAGCATTCGAACTCTACTGCTACAATGCGTAGACATCTGCAAACGCTATTTCCCAGAAAGGGAGAGTCGCATTTACATTCATTTGAAGTGAATACAAGGTATACATGACACTTCGCAATGTATATTATATCTTATCATGAAATATAGAAATGAGATGCGATATCGCGCTTTAAGAACCATTAGAACTCTATTGCTACGATACGTAGTCACCTGCAAACGCTATTTCCTAGCAAGGAAGTATCGCATTTACATTCATTTGAAGTGAATACGAGGTATACATGACACTTCGCATTGAATATTGTATCTTATCATGAAACATTGGAATGAGATGCGATATCGCGTTTTAAGAAGCTTTAGAACACTATTGCTTCGATACGTAGACATCTGGAAACGTAATTTCCTAGAAAGGAAGTGTCGCATTTACATTCATTTGAAGTGAATACGAGGTATACATGACACTTCGCAATGAATATTATATCTTATCATGAAACATAAAAATGACTTGCGATATCCAGTTTTAAGAAGCATTAGAACTCTATTGCATCGATACTTATACATCTGCAAACGCTATTTCCTAGCAAGGAAGTGTAGCATTTACATTCTTTTGAAGTGTAGACGTGGAGTACATAACACTTCGCAATGAATATTACATCTTATCATGAAACACAGAAATGAGACGCGACATCGCGTTTTAAGAAGCACTAGAACTCTACTGCTACGATACGCAGACATCTGCAAACGCTATTTCCTAGAACGGAAGTGTCGCAATTACATTCAATTGAAGCGTGGACGAGGTATACAATACCTCTCGCAATGAATATTATATCTTATCATGAAACATAGAAATGGGATGCGATATCGCGTTCTAAGAAACAATAGAATTCCATTGCATCGATACGTAGACATCTGCAAACGCTATTTCCTAGCAAGGAAGTGTCGCATTTACATTCGTTTGAAGTGAAAACGAGGTATACATGACACTTCGCAATGAATAATGTATCTTATCATGAAACATAGAAATGAGATGTTATATCTCGTTTTAAGAAGCATTAGAAATCTCTTGCTACGATACGTAGTCATCTGCAAACGCTATTTCCTAGCAAGGAAGTATCGCATTTACATTCTTTTGAAGTGAATACGAGGTATACATGACACTTCGCAATGAATATTGAATCTTATCATGAAACATAGAAATGAGATGCGATGTCGCGTTTTAAAAAGCATTAGAACTCAATTACTACGATACGTAGACACTTGCAAACGCTATTCCCTAGCAAGGAAGTGTCGCATTTACATTCATTTGAAGTGAATACGAGGTAATCATGACACTTAGCAATGAGTATTATATCTTGTCATGAAACATAGAAATGAGATGCGATATCGCGTTTTAAGAAGCATTCGATCTCTATTGCTACGATACGCAGATATCTGCAAACACTATTTCCTAGCAAGGAAGTGTAGCATTTACATCCATTGGAAGTGTAGGAGCGGAATACGTGACACTTCGCAACGAATATTATATCTTGTCATGAAACATAGTAATGAGATGCGATGTCGCGTTTTAAGAAGCATTCGAACTCTACTGCTACGATACGTAGACATCTGCAAACGCTATTTCCTAGCAAGGGGGAGTCGCATTTACATTCATTTCAAGCGTATGCAAGGTATACATGACACTTCGCAATGATTATTATATCTAATCATGAAACATAGAAATAAGATGCCATATCTCGTTCTAATAAGCATTGGAACTCTATTGTTTTGATACGTAGACATCTGGAAACGCCATTTCCTAGCAAGGAAGTGTCGCATTTCCATTCTCGTGAAGTGAGTAGGAGGTATACATGACACTTCGTTTTGAATATTACATCTTATCATGAAACATTGGAATGAGATGCGATATCGCGTTTTAAGAAGCTTTAGAACACTATTGCTTCGATACGTAGACATCTGGAAACGTAATTCCCTAGAAAGGAAGTGTCGCATTTACATTCATTTGAAGTGAATACGAGGTATAAATGACACTTCGCAGTGAATATTATATCTTATCATGAAACACAGAAATGAGACGCGATATCGCGTTTTAAGAAGCACTAGAACTCTATTGCATCGATACGTAGACATCTGCAAACGCTATTTCCTAGCAAGGAAGTGTCGCATATACATTCATTTGAAGTGAATACGAAGTATACATGACACTGCGCAATGAATATTATATCTAATCATGAAACATAGATATAAGTTGCCATATCTCGTTCTAATAAGCATTGGAACTCTATTGTTTTGATACGGAGACATCTGGAAAAGCCATTTCCTAGCAAGGAAGTGTCGCATTTCCATTCCTGTGAAGTGAATACGAGGAATACATAACACTTCGCAATGAATATTACATCTTATCATGAAACATAGAAATGAGATGAGATATAGCGTTTTAAGAAGCACAAGAATTCTATTGCTCCGATACGCAGACATCTGCAAACGCTATTTCCTAGAACGGAAGTGTCGCAATTACATTCATTTGAAGCGTGGACGAGGAATACATAACATTTCGCAATGAATATTATATCTTATCTTGTAACATAGAAATGAGATGCGATATCGCGTTTTAAGAAGCATTCGAACTCTATTGCTACGATAAGTAGACATCCGCAAACGCTATTTCCTAGAAGGGAAGTGTCGCATTTCCATTCTCGTGCAGTGAATACGAGGTATACATGACACTTCGCATTGAATATTACGTCCTATCGTGAAACATAGAAATGAGATGCGATATTGCGTTTTAAGTAGCATTAGAACTCTATTGCTTCGTACGTAGACATCTGGAGACGTAATTTCTAAGCAAGGAAGTGTCGCATTTACATTCATTTGAAGCGTGGACGAGGAATACATAACCTTTCGCAATGAATATTATATCTTATCCTGAAACACAGAAATGAGATGCGATATCGCGTTTTAGAAGCATTGGAACTCTATTGCAACGATACGTAGACATCTGCAAACACTATTTGCTAGCAAGAAAGTGTAGCCTTTACATCCATTGGAAGTGCAGACGCGGAATACATTACACTTCGCAATGAATATTATATCTTATCATGAAACATAGAAATGACATGCGAAATCGCGTTTTAAGAAACAATAGAACTCTGTTTCATCGATACGTAGACAACTGCAAACGCTATTTCCTAGAAAGGAAGTGTCGCATTTACATTCATTTGAAGTGAATACGAGGTAATCATGACACTTAGCAATGAGTATTATATCTTGTCATGAAACATAGAAATGAGATGCGATATCGCGTTTTAAGAAGCATTCGATCTCTATTGCTACGATACGCAGATATCTGCAAACACTATTTCCTAGCAAGGAAGTGTAGCATTTACATCCATTGGAAGTGTAGGAGCGGAATACATTACACTTCGCAATGTATATTATATCTTATCATGAAACATAGAAATGAGATGCGAAATCGCGTTTTAAGAAACAATAGAACTCTGTTGCATCGATACGTAGACAACTGCAAACGCTATTTCCTAGCGAGGAAGTGTCGCATTTACATTCTTGTGAAGTGAATACGAGGAATACATAACACTTCGCAATGAATATTACATCTTATCATGAAACATAGAAATGAGATGAGATATCGCGTTTTAAGAAGCATTCGAACACTATTGCTACGATACCTAGTCATCTGCAAACGCTATTTCCTAGCAAGGAAGTGTCGCATGTACATTCATTTGTAGTGAATACGAGGAATACATGACACTTCGCAATGAATATTATATCTTATCATGAAACGTAGAAATGAGATGCGATATCGCGTTTTCGAAACAATAGAACTCTATTGCATCGATACGTAGACATCTGCAAACGCTATTTCCTAGCAAGGAAGTGTCGCATTTACATTCTCGTGAAGTGAATACGAAGTATACAAGACACTTCGCATTGAATATTACATCTTATCATGAAACATATATATGAGATGCGATATTGCGTTCTAAGTAGCATTAGAACTCTATTGCTTCGATACGTAGACATCTGGAGACGTAATTTCCTAGCAAGGAAGTGTCGCATTTACATTCATTTGAAGCGTGGACGAGGAATACATAACCTTTCGCAATGAATATTATATCTTATCCTGAAACACAGAAATGAGATGCGATATCGCGTTTTAAGAAGCATTGGAACTCTATTGCAACGATACGTAGACATCTGCAAACACTATTTCCTAGCAAGGAAGTGTAGCATTTACATCCATTGGAAGTGTAGGAGCGGAATACATTACACTTCGCAATGTATATTATATCTTATCATGAAACATAGAAATGAGATGCGAAATCGCGTTTTAAGAAACAATAGAACTCTGTTGCATCGATACGTAGACAACTGCAAACGCTATTTCCTAGCAAGGAAGTATCGCATTTACATTCTTTTGAAGTGAATACGAGGTAATCATGATAATTCGCAATGAATATTATATCTTATCATGAAACATAGGAATGAGATGCGATATCGCGTTTTAAGAAGAATTCGAAATCCATTGCTACGATACGTAGACAACTGCAAACGCTATTTCCTAGAAAGGAAGTGTCGCATTTACATTCATTTGAAGTGAATACTATGTATACATGACACTTCGCAATGAATATTATATCTTATCATGAAACATAGAAATGAGATGCGATATCGCGTTTTAAGAAACAATGGAACTCTATTGCATCGATACGTAGACATCTGCAAACGTTATTTCCTATCAAGGAGGTGTCGCATTTACAATCTTGTGAAGTGAATACGAGGTATACATAACACTTCGCAATGAATATTACATCTTATCATGAAACATAGAAATGTGATGCGATATCGCGTTTTAAGAAACAATGGAACTCTATTGCATCGATACGTAGACATCTGCAAACTTTATTTCCTAGCAAGGAGGTGTCGCATTTACATTCTTGTGAAGTGAATACGAGGTATACATAACACTTCGCAATGAATATTACATCTTATCATGAAACATAGAAATGAGATGCGATATCGCGTTTTACGAAACAATAGAACTCTATTGCATCGATACGTAGACATCTGCAAACGCTATTTCCTAGCAAGGAAGTGTCGCATTTACATGCATTTGAAGTGAATACGAGGTATACATGACACTTCGCAATGAATATTATATCTAATCATGAAACATAGAAATAAGATGCCATATACGTTCTAATAAGCATTGGAACTCTATTGTTTTGATACGTAGACATCTGGAAAAGCCATTTCCTAGCAAGGAAGTGTCGCATTTCCATTCTTGTGAAGTTAATACGAGGAATACATAACACTTCGCAATGAATATTACATCTTATCATGAAACATAGAAATGAAATGAGATATCGCGTTTTAAGAAGCACAAGAATTCTATTGCTCCGGTACGCAAACATCTGCAAACGCTATTTCCTAGAACGGAAGTGTCGCAATTACATTCATTTGAAGCGTGGACGAGGAATACATAACATTTCGCAATGAATATTATATGTTATCTTGTAACATAGAAATGAGATGCGATATCGCGTTTTAAGAAGCATTCGAACTCTATTGCTACGATAAGTAGACATCCGCAAACGCTATTTCCTAGAAAGGAAGTGTCGCATTTACATTCTTTTGAAGTGAGGACGAGGTAATCATGATACTTCGCAATGAATATTATATCTTATCATGAAACATAGAAATGAGATGCGATATCGCGTTTTAAGAAGCATTCTAACTCTACTGCTACGATACGTAGACATCTGCAAACGCTATTTCCTAGCAAGGAAGTGTCGCATTTACATTCTTTTGATGTGAGTACGAGATAATCATGATACTTCGCATTGAATATTACATCTTATCATGAAACATAGGAATGAGATGCGATATCGCGTTTTAAGAAGCATTCGAACTCTACTGCTACGACACGTAGACATCTGCAAACGCTATTTCCTAGCAAGGGAGAGTCGCATTTACATTCATTTCAAGCGTATGCAAGGTATACATGACACTTCGCAATGAATATTATATCTTACCATGAAACATAGAAATGAGATGCGATATCGAGTTTTAAGAAGCATTCGAACACTATTGCTACGATACGTAGACATCTGCAAACGCTATTTCCTATCAAGGGAGAGTCGCATTTACATTCATTTCAAGCGCATGCAAGGTATACATGACACTTCACAATGAATATTATATCTTGTCATGAAACATAGAAATGGGATGCGATATCGCGTTTTAAGAAGCATTCGAACTCTACTGCTACGATACGCAGACATCTGCAAACGCTATTTCCTAGCAAGGGAGAGTCGCATTTACATTCTTTTGAAGTGTATACGAGGTAATCAAGATACTTCGCAATGAATATTACATCTTATCATGAAACATAGGAATGAGATGCGATATCGCGTTTTAAGAAGCATTGGAACTCAACTGCTACGATACGTAGATATCTGCAAACGCTATTTCCTAGCAAGGTGGAGTCGCATTTACATTCATTTGAAGTGAATACGAGGTACACATGACACTTCGCAATGAATATTATATCTTGTCATGAAACATAGTAATGAGATGCGATATCGCGTTTTAAGAAGCATTCGAACACTACTGCTACGATACGTAGACATCTGCAAACGCTATTTCCTAGCAAGGAAGTGTCGCATTTACATTCTTTTGATGTGAGTACGAGGTAATCATGATACTTCGCATTGAATATAATGTCATATCATGAAACACAGAAATGAGATGCGATATCGCGCTTTAAGAAGCATTCGAACTCTACTGCTACGACACGTAGACATCTGCAAACGCTATTTCCTAGCAAGGGAGAGTCGCATTTACGTTCATTTGAGGTGAATACGAGGTAATCATGACACTTCGCAATGAATATTATATCTTGTCATGAAACATAGAAATGAGATGCGATATCGCGTTTTAAGAAGCACTCGAACTCTACTGCTACGATACGCAGACATCTGCAAACGCTATTTCCTAGCAAGGAAGTGTCGCATTTACATTCATTTGAAGTGAATACGAGGTAATCATGACACTTCGCAATGAATATTACATCTTACCATGAAACATAGAAATGAGATGCGATATCGAGTTTTGAGAAGCATTCGAACTCTATTGCTACGATACGTAGACATCTGCAAACGCTATTTCCTAGCAAGGAAGTGTCGCATTTACATTCTTTTGATGTGAGTACGAGGTAATCATGATACTTCGCATTGAATATAATATCTTATCATGAAACACAGAAATGAGATGCGATATCGCGTTTTAAGAAGCATTCGAACTCTACTGCTACGACACGTAGACATCTGCAAACGCTATTTCCTAGCAAGGGAGATTTGCATTTACATTCATTTCAAGCGTATGCAAGGTATACATGACACTTCACAATGAATATTATATCTTACCATGAAACATAGAAATGAGATGCGATATCGAGTTTTAAGAAGCATTCGAACACTATTGCTACGATACGTAGACATCTGCAAACGCTATTTCCTATCAAGGGAGAGTCGCATTTACATTCATTTCAAGCGTATGCAAGGTATACATGACACTTCACAATGAATATTATATCTTGTCATGAAACATAGAAATGAGATGCGATATCGGGTTTTGAGAAGCATTCGAACTCTAATGCTGCGATACGTAGACATCTGCAAACGCTTTTTCCTAGCAAGGGAGAGTCGCATTTACATTCATTTGAAGTGAATACGAGGTAATCATGACACTTCGCAATGAATATTATATCTTGTCATGAAACATAGAAATGGGATGCGATATCGCGTTTTAAGAAGCATTCGAACTCTACTGCTACGATACGCAGACATCTGCAAACGCTATTTCCTAGCAAGGAAGTGTCGCATTTACATTCATTTGAAGTGAATACGAGGTAATCATGACACTTCGCAATGAATATTACATCTTACCATGAAACATAGAAATGAGATGCGATATCGAGTTTTGAGAAGCATTCGAACTCTATTGCTACGATACGTAGACATCTGCAAACGCTATTTCCTAGCAAGGAAGTGTCGCATTTACATTCTTTTGATGTGAGTACGAGGTAATCATGATACTTCGCATTGAATATAATATCTTATCATGAAACACAGAAATGAGATGCGATACCGCGTTTTAAGAAGCATTCGAACTCTACTGCTACGACACGTAGACATCTGCAAACGCTATTTCCTAGCAAGGGAGATTTGCATTTACATTCATTTCAAGCGTATGCAAGGTATACATGACACTTCACAATGAATATTATATCTTACCATGAAACATAGAAATGAGATGCGATATCGAGTTTTAAGAAGCATTCGAACACTATTGCTACGATACGTAGACATCTGCAAACGCTATTTCCTATCAAGGGAGAGTCGCATTTACATTCATTTCAAGCGTATGCAAGGTATACATGACACTTCACAATGAATATTATATCTTGTCATGAAACATAGAAATGAGATGCGATATCGGGTTTTGAGAAGCATTCGAACTCTAATGCTGCGATACGTAGACATCTGCAAACGCTTTTTCCTAGCAAGGGAGAGTCGCATTTACATTCATTTGAAGTGAATACGAGGTAATCATGACACTTCGCAATGAATATTATATCTTGTCATGAAACATAGAAATGGGATGCGATATCGCGTTTTAAGAAGCATTCGAACTCTACTGCTACGATACGCAGACATCTGCAAACGCTATTTCCTAGCAAGGGAGAGTCGCATTTACATTCTTTTGAAGTGTATACGAGGTAATCAAGATACTTCGCAATGAATATTACATCTTATCATGAAACATAGGAATGAGATGCGATATCGCGTTTTAAGAAGCATTGGAACTCTACTGCTACGATACGTAGACATCTGCAAACGCTATTTCCTAGCAAGGGAGAGTCGCATTTACATTCATTTCAAGCGTATGCAAGGTATACATGACACTTCACAATGAATATTATATCTTACCATGAAACATAGAAATGAGATACGATATCGAGTTTTAAGAAGCATTCGAACACTATTGCTACGATACGTAGACATCTGCAAACGCTATTTCCTATCAAGGGAGAGTCGCATTTACATTCATTTCAAGCGCATGCAAGGTATACATGACACTTCACAATGAATATTATATCTTGTCATGAAACATAGAAATGAGATGCGATATCGGGTTTTGAGAAGCATTCGAACTCTAATGCTGCGATACGTAGACATCTGCAAACGCTATTTCCTAGCAAGGGAGAGTCGCATTTACATTCATTTGAGGTGAATACGAGGTAATCATGACACTTCGCAATGAATATTATATCTTGTCATGAAACATAGAAATGAGATGCGATATCGCGTTTTAAGAAGCATTCGAACTCTACTGCTACGATACGCAGACATCTGCAAACGCTATTTCCTAGCAAGGAAGTGTCGCATTTACATTCATTTGAAGTGAATACGAGGTAATCATGACACTTCGCAATGAATATTATATCTTACCATGAAACATAGAAATGAGATGCGATATCGAGTTTTAAGAAGCATTCGAAATCTATTGCTACGATACGTAGAAATCTGCAAACGCTATTTCCTAGCAGGGAAGTGTCGCATTTACATTCAGTTGAAGTGAATATGTGGTATACATGACACTTCGCAATGAATATTATATCTTGTCATGAAACATAGAAATAAGATGCGATATCGCGTTTTAAGAAGCATTCGAACTCTATTGCTACGATACGCAGATATCTGCAAACGCTATTTCCTAGCAAGGAAGTGTCGCATTTACATTCATTTGAAGTGAATACGAGGTAATCATGACACTTCGCAATGAATATTATATCTTGTCATGAAACATAGAAATAAGATGCGATATCCCGTTTTGAGAAGCATTAGAACTCTATTGCTTCGATACGTAGACATCTGCAAAGGCTATATCCTAGCAAGGAAGTGTCTCATTTACATTCATTTGAAGTGTATCCGAGGTATACATGACACTTCGCAATGTATATTATATCTTACCATCAAACATAGAAATGAGATGCGATATCACGTTTTGAGAAGCATTCGAACTCTATTGCTACGATACGTAGACATCTGCAAACGCTATTTCCTAGCAAGGAAGTGTCGCATTTACATTCTTTTGATGTGAGTACGAGGTAATCATGATACTTCGCATTGAATATAATATCTTATCATGAAACATAGAAATGAGATGCGATATCGAGTTTTGAGAAGCATTCGAACTCTATTGCTACGATACGTAGACATCTGCAAACGCTATTTCCTAGCAAGGAAGTGTCGCATTTACATTCATATGAAGTGAATACGAGGTAATCATGACACTTCGCAATGAATATTATATCTTACCATGAAACATAGAAATGAGATGCGATATCGAGTTTTGAGAAGCATTCGAACTCTATTGCTACGATACGTAGACATCTGCAAACGCTATTTCCTAGCAAGGAAGTGTCGCATTTACATTCTTTTGATGTGAGTACGAGGTAATCATGATACTTCGCATTGAATATAATATCATATCATGAAACACAGAAATGAGATGCGATATCGCGCTTTAAGAAGCATTCGAACTCTACTGCTACGACACGTAGACATCTGCAAACGCTATTTCCTAGCAAGGGAGATTCGCATTTACATTCATTTCAAGCGTATGCAAGGTATACACGACACTTCACAATGAATATTATATCTTACCATGAAACACAGAAATGAGATGCGATATCGAGTTTTGAGAAGCATTCGAACTCTATTGCTACGATACGTAGACATCTGCAAACGCTATTTCCTAGCAAGGAAGTGTCGCATTTACATTCTTTTGATGTGGGTACGAGGTAATCATGATACTTCGCATGGAATATAATATCTTATCATGAAACACAGAAATGAGATGCGATATCGCGTTTTAAGAAGCATTCGAACTCTACTGCTACGACACGTAGACATCTGCAAACGCTATTTCCTAGCAAGGGAGAGTCGCATTTACATTCATTTCAAGCGTATGCAAGGTATACATGACACTTCACAATGAATATTATATCTTGTCATGAAACATAGAAATGAGATGCGATATCGGGTTTTGAGAAGCATTCGAACTCTAATGCTGCGATACGTAGACATCTGCAAACGCTTTTTCCTAGCAAGGGAGAGTCGCATTTACATTCATTTGAAGTGAATACGAGGTAATCATGACACTTCGCAATGAATATTATATCTTGTCATGAAACATAGAAATGGGATGCGATATCGCGTTTTAAGAAGCATTCGAACTCTACTGCTAAGATACGCAGACATCTGCAAACGCTATTTCCTAGCAAGGGAGAGTCGCATTTACATTCTTTTGAAGTGTATACGAGGTAATCAAGATACTTCGCAATGAATATTACATCTTATCATGAAACATAGGAATGAGATGCGATATCGCGTTTTAAGAAGCATTGGAACTCAACTGCTACGATACGTAGATATCTGCAAACGCTATTTCCTAGCAAGATGGAGTCGCATTTACATTCATTTGAAGTGAATACGAGGTACACATGACACTTCGCAATGAATATTATATCTTGTCATGAAACATAGTAATGTGATGCGATATCGCGTTTTAAGAAGCATTCGAACACTACTGCTACGATACGTAGACATCTGCAAACGCTATTTCCTAGCAAGGGAGAGTCGCATTTACATTCATTTCAAGCGTATGCAAGGTATACATGACACTTCACAATGAATATTATATCTTACCATGAAACATAGAAATGAGATACGATATCGAGTTTTAAGAAGCATTCGAACACTATTGCTACGATACGTAGACATCTGCAAACGCTATTTCCTATCAAGGGAGAGTCGCATTTACATTCATTTCAAGCGCATGCAAGGTATACATGACACTTCACAATGAATATTATATCTTGTCATGAAACATAGAAATGAGATGCGATATCGGGTTTTGAGAAGCATTCGAACTCTAATGCTGCGATACGTAGACATCTGCAAACGCTATTTCCTAGCAAGGGAGAGTCGCATTTACATTCATTTGAGGTGAATACGAGGTAATCATGACACTTCGCAATGAATATTATATCTTGTCATGAAACATAGAAATGAGATGCGATATCGCGTTTTAAGAAGCATTCGAACTCTACTGCTACGATACGCAGACATCTGCAAACGCTATTTCCTAGCAAGGAAGTGTCGCATTTACATTCATTTGAAGTGAATACGAGGTAATCATGACACTTCGCAATGAATATTATATCTTACCATGAAACATAGAAATGAGATGCGATATCGAGTTTTAAGAAGCATTCGAAATCTATTGCTACGATACGTAGAAATCTGCAAACGCTATTTCCTAGCAGGGAAGTGTCGCATTTACATTCAGTTGAAGTGAATATGTGGTATACATGACACTTCGCAATGAATATTATATATTGTCATGAAACATAGAAATAAGATGCGATATCGCGTTTTAAGAAGCATTCGAACTCTATTGCTACGATACGCAGATATCTGCAAACGCTATTTCCTAGCAAGGAAGTGTCGCATTTACATTCATTTGAAGTGAATACGAGGTAATCATGACACTTCGCAATGAATATTATATCTTGTCATGAAACATAGAAATAAGATGCGATATCCCGTTTTGAGAAGCATTAGAACTCTATTGCTTCGATACGTAGACATCTGCAAAGGCTATATCCTAGCAAGGAAGTGTCTCATTTACATTCATTTGAAGTGTATCCGAGGTATACATGACACTTCGCAATGTATATTATATCTTACCATCAAACATAGAAATGAGATGCGATATCACGTTTTGAGAAGCATTCGAACTCTATTGCTACGATACGTAGACATCTGCAAACGCTATTTCCTAGCAAGGAAGTGTCGCATTTACATTCTTTTGATGTGAGTACGAGGTAATCATGATACTTCGCATTGAATATAATATCTTATCATGAAACATAGAAATGAGATGCGATATCGAGTTTTGAGAAGCATTCGAACTCTATTGCTACGATACGTAGACATCTGCAAACGCTATTTCCTAGCAAGGAAGTGTCGCATTTACATTCATATGAAGTGAATACGAGGTAATCATGACACTTCGCAATGAATATTATATCTTACCATGAAACATAGAAATGAGATGCGATATCGAGTTTTGAGAATCATTCGAACTCTATTGCTACGATACGTAGACATCTGCAAACGCTATTTCCTAGCAAGGAAGTGTCGCATTTACATTCTTTTGATGTGAGTACGAGGTAATCATGATACTTCGCATTGAATATAATATCATATCATGAAACACAGAAATGAGATGCGATATCGCGCTTTAAGAAGCATTCGAACTCTACTGCTACGACACGTAGACATCTGCAAACGCTATTTCCTAGCAAGGGAGATTCGCATTTACATTCATTTCAAGCGTATGCAAGGTATACACGACACTTCGCAATGAATATTATATCTTACCATGAAACACAGAAATGAGATGCGATATCGAGTTTTGAGAAGCATTCGAACTCTATTGCTACGATACGTAGACATCTGCAAACGCTATTTCCTAGCAAGGAAGTGTCGCATTTACATTCTTTTGATGTGAGTACGAGGTAATCATGATACTTCGCATTGAATATAATATCTTATCATGAAACACAGAAATGAGATGCGATATCGCGTTTTAAGAAGCATTCGAACTCTACTGCTACGACACGTAGACATCTGCAAACGCTATTTCCTAGCAAGGGAGAGTCGCATTTACATTCATTTCAAGCGTATGCAAGGTATACATGACACTTCACAATGAATATTATATCTTACCATGAAACATAGAAATGAGATGCGATATCGAGTATTAAGAAGCATTCGAACACCATTGCTACGATACGTAGACATCTGCAAACGCTATTTCCTATCATGGGAGAGTCGCATTTACATTCATTTCAAGCGTATGCAAGGTATACATGACACTTCACAATGAATATTATATCTTACCATGAAACATAGAAATGGGATGCGATATCGAGTTTTAAGAAGCATTCGAACACCATTGCTACGATACGTAGACATCTGCAAACGCTATTTCCTATCATGGGAGAGTCGCATTTACATTCATTTCAAGCGTATGCAAGGTATACATGACACTCCACAATGAATATTATATCTTGTCATGAAACATAGAAATGAGATGCGATATCGGGTTTTGAGAAGCATTCGAACTCTAATGCAGCGATACGTAGACATCTGCAAACGCTATTTCCTAGCAAGGGAGAGTCGCATTTACATTCATTTGAGGTGAATACGAGGTAATCATGACACTTCGCAATGAATATTATATCTTGTCGTGAAACATAGAAATGAGATGCGATATCGCGTTTTAAGAAGCACTCGAACTCTACTGCTACGATACGCAGACATCTGCAAACGCTATTTCCTAGCAAGGAAGTGTCGCATTTACATTCATTTGAAGTGAATACGAGGTAATCATGACACTTCGCAATGAATATTACATCTTACCATGAAACATAGAAATGAGATGCGATATCGAGTTTTAAGAAGCATTCGAACACTATTGCTACGATACGTAGACATCTGCAAACGCTATTTCCTATCAAGGGAGAGTCGCATTTACATTCATTTCAAGCGTATGCAAGGTATACATGACACTTCACAATGAATATTATATCTTGTCATGAAACATAGAAATGAGATGCGATATCGGGTTTTGAGAAGCATTCGAAATCTAATGCTGCGATACGTAGACATCTGCAAACGCTTTTTCCTAGCAAGGGAGAGTCGCATTTACATTCATTTGAAGTGAATACGAGGTAATCATGACACTTCGCAATGAATATTATATCTTGTCATGAAACATAGAAATGGGATGCGATATCGCGTTTTAAGAAGCATTCGAACTCTACTGCTACGATACGCAGACATCTGCAAACGCTATTTCCTAGCAAGGAAGTGTCGCATTTACATTCATTTGAAGTGAGTACGAGGTAATCATGACACTTCGCAATGAATATTACATCTTACCATGAAACATAGAAATGAGATGCGATATCGAGTTTTGAGAAGCATTCGAACTCTATTGCTACGATACGTAGACATCTGCAAACGCTATTTCCTAGCAAGGAAGTGTCGCATTTACATTCTTTTGATGTGAGTACGAGGTAATCATGATACTTCGCATTGAATATAATATCTTATCATAAAACACAGAAATGAGATGCGATATCGCGTTTTAAGAAGCATTCGAACTCTACTGCTACGACACGTAGACATCTGCAAACGCTATTTCCTAGCAAGGGAGATTTGCATTTACATTCATTTCAAGCGTATGCAAGGTATACATGACACTTCACAATGAATATTATATCTTACCATGAAACATAGAAATGAGATGCGATATCGAGTTTTAAGAAGCATTCGAACACTATTGCTACGATACGTAGACATCTGCAAACGCTATTTCCTATCAAGGGAGAGTCGCATTTACATTCATTTCAAGCGTATGCAAGGTATACATGACACTTCACAATGAATATTATATCTTGTCATGAAACATAGAAATGAGATGCGATATCGGGTTTTGAGAAGCATTCGAACTCTAATGCTGCGATACGTAGACATCTGCAAACGCTTTTTCCTAGCAAGGGAGAGTCGCATTTACATTCATTTGAAGTGAATACGAGGTAATCATGACACTTCGCAATGAATATTATATCTTGTCATGAAACATAGAAATGGGATGCGATATCGCGTTTTAAGAAGCATTCGAACTCTACTGCTACGATACGCAGACATCTGCAAACGCTATTTCCTAGCAAGGGAGAGTCGCATTTACATTCTTTTGAAGTGTATACGAGGTAATCAAGATACTTCGCAATGAATATTACATCTTATCATGAAACATAGGAATGAGATGCGATATCGCGTTTTAAGAAGCATTGGAACTCAACTGCTACGATACGTAGATATCTGCAAACGCTATTTCCTAGCAAGGTGGAGTCGCATTTACATTCATTTGAAGTGAATACGAGGTACACATGACACTTCGCAATGAATATTATATCTTGTCATGAAACATAGTAATGAGATGCGATATCGCGTTTTAAGAAGCATTCGAACACTACTGCTACGATACGTAGACATCTGCAAACGCTATTTCCTAGCAAGGGAGAGTCGCATTTACATTCATTTCAAGCGTATGCAAGGTATACATGACACTTCACAATGAATATTATATCTTACCATGAAACATAGAAATGAGATACGATATCGAGTTTTAAGAAGCATTCGAACACTATTGCTACGATACGTAGACATCTGCAAACGCTATTTCCTATCAAGGGAGAGTCGCATTTACATTCATTTCAAGCGCATGCAAGGTATACATGACACTTCACAATGAATATTATATCTTGTCATGAAACATAGAAATGAGATGCGATATCGGGTTTTGAGAAGCATTCGAACTCTAATGCTGCGATACGTAGACATCTACAAACGCTATTTCCTAGCAAGGGAGAGTCGCATTTACATTCATTTGAGGTGAATACGAGGTAATCATGACACTTCGCAATGAATATTATATCTTGTCATGAAACATAGAAATGAGATGCGATATCGCGTTTTAAGAAGCATTCGAACTCAACTGCTACGATACGCAGACATCTGCAAACGCTATTTCCTAGCAAGGAAGTGTCGCATTTACATTCATTTGAAGTGAATACGAGGTAATCATGACACTTCGCAATGAATATTATATCTTACCATGAAACATAGAAATGAGATGCGATATCGAGTTTTAAGAAGCATTCGAAATCTATTGCTACGATACGTAGAAATCTGCAAACGCTATTTCCTAGCAGGGAAGTGTCGCATTTACATTCAGTTGAAGTGAATATGTGGTATACATGACACTTCGCAATGAATATTATATCTTGTCATGAAACATAGAAATAAGATGCGATATCGCGTTTTAAGAAGCATTCGAACTCTATTGCTACGATACGCAGATATCTGCAAACGCTATTTCCTAGCAAGGAAGTGTCGCATTTACATTCATTTGAAGTGAATACGAGGTAATCATGACACTTCGCAATGAATATTATATCTTGTCATGAAACATAGAAATAAGATGCGATATCCCGTTTTGAGAAGCATTAGAACTCTATTGCTTCGATACGTAGACATCTGCAAAGGCTATATCCTAGCAAGGAAGTGTCTCATTTACATTCATTTGAAGTGTATCCGAGGTATACATGACACTTCGCAATGTATATTATATCTTACCATCAAACATAGAAATGAGATGCGATATCACGTTTTGAGAAGCACTCGAACTCTATTGCTACGATACGTAGACATCTGCAAACGCTATTTCCTAGCAAGGAAGTGTCGCATTTACATTCTTTTGATGTGAGTACGAGGTAATCATGATACTTCGCATTGAATATAATATCTTATCATGAAACATAGAAATGAGATGCGATATCGAGTTTTGAGAAGCATTCGAACTCTATTGCTACGATACGTAGACATCTGCAAACGCTATTTCCTAGCAAGGAAGTGTCGCATTTACATTCATATGAAGTGAATACGAGGTAATCATGACACTTCGCAATGAATATTATATCTTACCATGAAACATAGAAATGAGATGCGATATCGAGTTTTGAGAATCATTCGAACTCTATTGCTACGATACGTAGACATCTGCAAACGCTATTTCCTAGCAAGGAAGTGTCGCATTTACATTCTTTTGATGTGAGTACGAGGTAATCATGATACTTCGCATTGAATATAATATCATATCATGAAACACAGAAATGAGATGCGATATCGCGCTTTAAGAAGCATTCGAACTCTACTGCTACGACACGTAGACATCTGCAAACGCTATTTCCTTGCAAGGGAGATTCGCATTTACATTCATTTCAAGCGTATGCAAGGTATACACGGCACTTCGCAATGAATATTATATCTTACCATGAAACACAGAAATGAGATGCGATATCGAGTTTTGAGAAGCATTCGAACTCTATTGCTACGATACGTAGACATCTGCAAACGCTATTTCCTAGCAAGGAAGTGTCGCATTTACATTCTTTTGATGTGAGTACGAGGTAATCATGATACTTCGCATTGAATATAATATCTTATCATGAAACACAGAAATGAGATGCGATATCGCGTTTTAAGAAGCATTCGAACTCTACTGCTACGACACGTAGACATCTGCAAACGCTATTTCCTAGCAAGGGAGAGTCGCATTTACATTCATTTCAAGCGTATGCAAGGTATACATGACACTTCACAATGAATATTATATCTTACCATGAAACATAGAAATGAGATGCGATATCGAGTTTTAAGAAGCATTCGAACACCATTGCTACGATACGTAGACATCTGCAAACGCTATTTCCTATCATGGGAGAGTCGCATTTACATTCATTTCAAGCGTATGCAAGGTATACATGACACTTCACAATGAATATTATATCTTACCATGAAACATAGAAATGGGATGCGATATCGAGTTTTAAGAAGCATTCGAACACCATTGCTACGATACGTAGACATCTGCAAACGCTATTTCCTATCATGGGAGAGTCGCATTTACATTCATTTCAAGCGTATGCAAGGTATACATGACACTTCACAATGAATATTATATCTTGTCATGAAACATAGAAATGAGATGCGATATCGGGTTTTGAGAAGCATTCGAACTCTAATGCTGCGATACGTAGACATCTGCAAACGCTTTTTCCTAGCAAGGGAGAGTCGCATTTACATTCATTTGAAGTGAATACGAGGTAATCATGACACTTCGCAATGAATATTATATCTTGTCATGAAACATAGAAATGGGATGCGATATCGCGTTTTAAGAAGCATTCGAACTCTACTGCTACGATACGCAGACATCTGCAAACGCTATTTCCTAGCAAGGAAGTGTCGCATTTACATTCATTTGAAGTGAATACGAGGTAATCATGACACTTCGCAATGAATATTACATCTTACCATGAAACATAGAAATGAGATGCGATATCGAGTTTTGAGAAGCATTCGAACTCTATTGCTACGATACGTAGACATCTGCAAACGCTATTTCCTAGCAAGGAAGTGTCGCATTTACATTCTTTTGATGTGAGTACGAGGTAATCATGATACTTCGCATTGAATATAATATCTTATCATGAAACACAGAAATGAGATGCGATATCGCGTTTTAAGAAGCATTCGAACTCTACTGCTACGACACGTAGACATCTGCAAACGCTATTTCCTAGCAAGGGAGATTTGCATTTACATTCATTTCAAGCGTATGCAAGGTATACATGACACTTCACAATGAATATTATATCTTACCATGAAACATAGAAATGAGATGCGATATCGAGTTTTAAGAAGCATTCGAACACTATTGCTACGATACGTAGACATCTGCAAACGCTATTTCCTATCAAGGGAGAGTCGCATTTACATTCATTTCAAGCGTATGCAAGGTATACATGACACTTCACAATGAATATTATATCTTGTCATGAAACATAGAAATGAGATGCGATATCGGGTTTTGAGAAGCATTCGAACTCTAATGCTGCGATACGTAGACATCTGCAAACGCTTTTTCCTAGCAAGGGAGAGTCGCATTTACATTCATTTGAAGTGAATACGAGGTAATCATGACACTTCGCAATGAATATTATATCTTGTCATGAAACATAGAAATGGGATGCGATATCGCGTTTTAAGAAGCATTCGAACTCTACTGCTACAATACGCAGACATCTGCAAACGCTATTTCCTAGCAAGGAAGTGTCGCATTTACATTCATTTGAAGTGAATACGAGGTAATCATGACACTTCGCAATGAATATTACATCTTACCATGAAACATAGAAATGAGATGCGATATCGAGTTTTGAGAAGCATTCGAACTCTATTGCTACGATACGTAGACATCTGCAAACGCTATTTCCTAGCAAGGAAGTGTCGCATTTACATTCTTTTGATGTGAGTACGAGGTAATCATGATACTTCGCATTGAATATAATATCTTATCATGAAACACAGAAATGAGATGCGATATCGCGTTTTAAGAAGCATTCGAACTCTACTGCTACGACACGTAGACATCTGCAAACGCTATTTCCTAGCAAGGGAGATTTGCATTTACATTCATTTCAAGCGTATGCAAGGTATACATGACACTTCACAATGAATATTATATCTTACCATGAAACATAGAAATGAGATGCGATATCGAGTTTTAAGAAGCATTCGAACACTATTGCTACGATACGTAGACATCTGCAAACGCTATTTCCTATCATGGGAGAGTCGCATTTACATTCATTTCAAGCGTATGCAAGGTATACATGACACTTCACAATGAATATTATATCTTGTCATGAAACATAGAAATGAGATGCGATATCGGGTTTTGAGAAGCATTCGAACTCTAATGCTGCGATACGTAGACATCTGCAAACGCTTTTTCCTAGCAAGGGAGAGTCGCATTTACATTCATTTGAAGTGAATACGAGGTAATCATGACACTTCGCAATGAATATTATATCTTGTCATGAAACATAGAAATGGGATGCGATATCGCGTTTTAAGAAGCATTAGAACTCTACTGCTACGATACGCAGACATCTGCAAACGCTATTTCCTAGCAAGGGAGAGTCGCATTTACATTCATTTCAAGCGTATGCAAGGTATACATGACACTTCACAATGAATATTATATCTTACCATGAAACATAGAAATGAGATACGATATCGAGTTTTAAGAAGCATTCGAACACTATTGCTACGATACGTAGACATCTGCAAACGCTATTTCCTATCAAGGGAGAGTCGCATTTACATTCATTTCAAGCGCATGCAAGGTATACATGACACTTCACAATGAATATTATATCTTGTCATGAAACATAGAAATGAGATGCGATATCGGGTTTTGAGAAGCATTCGAACTCTAATGCTGCGATACGTAGACATCTGCAAACGCTATTTCCTAGCAAGGGAGAGTCGCATTTACATTCATTTGAGGTGAATACGAGGTAATCATGACACTTCGCAATGAATATTATATCTTGTCATGAAACATAGAAATGAGATGCGATATCGCGTTTTAAGAAGCATTCGAACTCAACTGCTACGATACGCAGACATCTGCAAACGCTATTTCCTAGCAAGGAAGTGTCGCATTTACATTCATTTGAAGTGAATACGAGGTAATCATGACACTTCGCAATGAATATTATATCTTACCATGAAACATAGAAATGAGATGCGATATCGAGTTTTAAGAAGCATTCGAAATCTATTGCTACGATACGTAGAAATCTGCAAACGCTATTTCCTAGCAGGGAAGTGTCGCATTTACATTCAGTTGAAGTGAATATGAGGTATACATGACACTTCGCAATGAATATTATATCTTGTCATGAAACATAGAAATAAGATGCGATATCGCGTTTTAAGAAGCATTCGAACTCTATTGCTACGATACGCAGATATCTGCAAACGCTATTTCCTAGCAAGGAAGTGTCGCATTTACATTCATTTGAAGTGAATACGAGGTAATCATGACACTTCGCAATGAATATTATATCTTGTCATGAAACATAGAAATAAGATGCGATATCCCGTTTTGAGAAGCATTAGAACTCTATTGCTTCGATACGTAGACATCTGCAAAGGCTATATCCTAGCAAGGAAGTGTCTCATTTACATTCATTTGAAGTGTATCCAAGGTATACATGACACTTCGCAATGTATATTATATCTTACCATCAAACATAGAAATGAGATGCGATATCACGTTTTGAGAAGCATTCGAACTCTATTGCTACGATACGTAGACATCTGCAAACGCCATTTCCTAGCAAGGAAGTGTCGCATTTACATTCTTTTGATGTGAGTACGAGGTAATCATGATACTTCGCATTGAATATAATATCTTATCATGAAACACAGGAATGAGATGCGATATCGCGTTTTAAGAAGCATTCGAACTCTACTGCTACGACACGTAGACATCTGCAAACGCTATTTCCTAGCAAGGGAGAGTCGCATTTACATTCATTTCAAGCGTATGCAAGGTATACATGACACTTCACAATGAATATTATATCTTACCATGAAACATAGAAATGAGATGCGATATCGAGTTTTAAGAAGCATTCGAACTCTACTGCTACGACACGTAGACATCTGCAAACGCTATTTCCTAGCAAGGGAGAGTCGCATTTACATTCATTTCAAGCGTATGCTAGGTATACATGACACTTCACAATGAATATTATATCTTACCATGAAACATAGAAATGAGATGCGATATCGCGTTTTAAGAAGCATTCGAACTCTACTGCTACGATACGCAGACATCTGCAAACGCTATTTCCTAGCAAGGGAGAGTCGCATTTACATTCATTTCAAGCGTATGCAAGGTATACATGACACTTCACAATGAATATTATATCTTACCATGAAACATAGAAATGAGATGCGATATCGAGTTTTAAGAAGCATTCGAACTATATTGCTACGATACGTAGACAACTGCAAACGCTATTTCCTAGAAAGGAAGTGTCGCATTTACATTCATTTCAAGCGTATGCAAGGTATACATGACACTTCGCATTGAATATTATATGTTACCATGAAACATAGAAATGAGATGCGATATCACGTTTTGAGAAGCATTCGAACTCTATTGCTACGATACGTAGACAACTGCAAACGCTATTTCCTAGAAAGGAAGTGTCGCATTTACATTCATTTCAAGCGTATGCAAGGTATGCATGACACTTCGCATTGAAAATTATATCATATCATGAAACATAGGAATGAGATGCGATATCGCGTTTTAAGAAGCATTCGAACTCTACTGCTACGATACGCAGACATCTGCAAACGCTATTTCCTAGCAAGGGAGAGTCGCATTTACATTCATTTGAGGTGAATACGAGGTAATCATGACACTTCGCAATGAATATTATATCTTGTCATGAAACATAGAAATGAGATGCGATATCGCGTTTTAAGAAGCACTCGAACTCTACTGCTACGATACGCAGACATCTGCAAACGCTATTTCCTAGCAAGGAAGTGTCGCATTTACATTCATTTGAAGTGAATACGAGGTAATCATGACACTTCGCAATGAATATTACATCTTACCATGAAACATAGAAATGAGATGCGATATCGAGTTTTGAGAAGCATTCGAACTCTATTGCTACGATACGTAGACATCTGCAAACGCTATTTCCTAGCAAGGAAGTGTCGCATTTACATTCTTTTGATGTGAGTACGAGGTAATCATGATACTTCGCATTGAATATAATATCTTATCATGAAACACAGAAATGAGATGCGATATCGCGTTTTAAGAAGCATTCGAACTCTACTGCTACGACACGTAGACATCTGCAAACGCTATTTCCTAGCAAGGGAGATTTGCATTTACATTCATTTCAAGCGTATGCAAGGTATACATGACACTTCACAATGAATATTATATCTTACCATGAAACATAGAAATGAGATGCGATATCGAGTTTTAAGAAGCATTCGAACACTATTGCTACGATACGTAGACATCTGCAAACGCTATTTCCTATCAAGGGAGAGTCGCATTTACATTCATTTCAAGCGTATGCAAGGTATACATGACACTTCACAATGAATATTATATCTTGTCATGAAACATAGAAATGAGATGCGATATCGGGTTTTGAGAAGCATTCGAACTCTAATGCTGCGATACGTAGACATCTGCAAACGCTTTTTCCTAGCAAGGGAGAGTCGCATTTACATTCATTTGAAGTGAATACGAGGTAATCATGACACTTCGCAATGAATATTATATCTTGTCATGAAACATAGAAATGGGATGCGATATCGCGTTTTAAGAAGCATTCGAACTCTACTGCTACGATACGCAGACATCTGCAAACGCTATTTCCTAGCAAGGAAGTGTCGCATTTACATTCATTTGAAGTGAATACGAGGTAATCATGACACTTCGCAATGAATATTACATCTTACCATGAAACATAGAAATGAGATGCGATATCGAGTTTTGAGAAGCATTCGAACTCTATTGCTACGATACGTAGACATCTGCAAACGCTATTTCCTAGCAAGGAAGTGTCGCATTTACATTCTTTTGATGTGAGTACGAGGTAATCATGATACTTCGCATTGAATATAATATCTTATCATGAAACACAGAAATGAGATGCGATATCGCGTTTTAAGAAGCATTCGAACTCTACTGCTACGACACGTAGACATCTGCAAACGCTATTTCCTAGCAAGGGAGATTTGCATTTACATTCATTTCAAGCGTATGCAAGGTATACATGACACTTCACAATGAATATTATATCTTACCATGAAACATAGAAATGAGATGCGATATCGAGTTTTAAGAAGCATTCGAACACTATTGCTACGATACGTAGACATCTGCAAACGCTATTTCCTATCAAGGGAGAGTCGCATTTACATTCATTTCAAGCGTATGCAAGGTATACATGACACTTCACAATGAATATTATATCTTGTCATGAAACATAGAAATGAGATGCGATATCGGGTTTTGAGAAGCATTCGAACTCTAATGCTGCGATACGTAGACATCTGCAAACGCTTTTTCCTAGCAAGGGAGAGTCGCATTTACATTCATTTGAAGTGAATAGGAGGTAATCATGACACTTCGCAATGAATATTATATCTTGTCATGAAACATAGAAATGGGATGCGATATCGCGTTTTAAGAAGCATTCGAACTCTACTGCTACGATACGCAGACATCTGCAAACGCTATTTCCTAGCAAGGGAGAGTCGCATTTACATTCTTTTGAAGTGTATACGAGGTAATCAAGATACTTCGCAATGAATATTACATCTTATCATGAAACATAGGAATGAGATGCGATATCGCGTTTTAAGAAGCATTGGAACTCAACTGCTACGATACGTAGATATCTGCAAACGCTATTTCCTAGCAAGGTGGAGTCGCATTTACATTCATTTGAAGTGAATACGAGGTACACATGACACTTCGCAATGAATATTATATCTTGTCATGAAACATAGTAATGAGATGCGATATCGCGTTTTAAGAAGCATTCGAACACTACTGCTACGATACGTAGACATCTGCAAACGCTATTTCCTAGCAAGGGAGAGTCGCATTTACATTCATTTCAAGCGTATGCAAGGTATACATGACACTTCACAATGAATATTATATCTTACCATGAAACATAGAAATGAGATACGATATCGAGTTTTAAGAAGCATTCGAACACTATTGCTACGATACGTAGACATCTGCAAACGCTATTTCCTATCAAGGGAGAGTCGCATTTACATTCATTTCAAGCGCATGCAAGGTATACATGACACTTCACAATGAATATTATATCTTGTCATGAAACATAGAAATGAGATGCGATATCGGGTTTTGAGAAGCATTCGAACTCTAATGCTGCGATACGTAGACATCTGCAAACGCTATTTCCTAGCAAGGGAGAGTCGCATTTACATTCATTTGAGGTGAATACGAGGTAATCATGACACTTCGCAATGAATATTATACCTTGTCATGAAACATAGAAATGAGATGCGATATCGCGTTTTAAGAAGCATTCGAACTCAACTGCTACGATACGCAGACATCTGCAAACGCTATTTCCTAGCAAGGAAGTGTCGCATTTACATTCATTTGAAGTGAATACGAGGTAATCATGACACTTCGCAATGAATATTATATCTTACCATGAAACATAGAAATGAGATGCGATATCGAGTTTTAAGAAGCATTCGAAATCACTTGCTACGATACGTAGAAATCTGCAAACGCTATTTCCTAGCAGGGAAGTGTCGCATTTACATTCAGTTGAAGTGAACATGTGGTATACATGACACTTCGCAATGAATATTATATCTTGTCATGAAACATAGAAATAAGATGCGATATCGCGTTTTAAGAAGCATTCGAACTCTATTGCTACGATACGCAGATATCTGCAAACGCTATTTCCTAGCAAGGAAGTGTCGCATTTACATTCATTTGAAGTGAATACGAGGTAATCATGACACTTCGCAATGAATATTATATCTTGTCATGAAACATAGAAATAAGATGCGATATCCCGTTTTGAGAAGCATTAGAACTCTATTGCTTCGATACGTAGACATCTGCAAAGGCTATATCCTAGCAAGGAAGTGTCTCATTTACATTCATTTGAAGTGTATCCGAGGTATACATGACACTTCGCAATGTATATTATATCTTACCATCAAACATAGAAATGAGATGCGATATCACGTTTTGAGAAGCATTCGAACTCTATTGCTACGATACGTAGACATCTGCAAACGCTATTTCCTAGCAAGGAAGTGTCGCATTTACATTCTTTTGATGTGAGTACGAGGTAATCATGATACTTCGCATTGAATATAATATCTTATCATGAAACATAGAAATGAGATGCGATATCGAGTTTTGAGAAGCATTCGAACTCTATTGCTACGATACGTAGACATCTGCAAACGCTATTTCCTAGCAAGGAAGTGTCGCATTTACATTCATATGAAGTGAATACGAGGTAATCATGACACTTCGCAATGAATATTATATCTTACCATGAAACATAGAAATGAGATGCGATATCGAGTTTTGAGAATCATTCGAACTCTATTGCTACGATACGTAGACATCTGCAAACGCTATTTCCTAGCAAGGAAGTGTCGCATTTACATTCTTTTGATGTGAGTACGAGGTAATCATGATACTTCGCATTGAATATAATATCTTATCATGAAACACAGAAATGAGATGCGATATCGCGTTTTAAGAAGCATTCGAACTCTACTGCTACGACACGTAGACATCTGCAAACGCTATTTCCTAGCAAGGGAGATTTGCATTTACATTCATTTCAAGCGTATGCAAGGTATACATGACACTTCACAATGAATATTATATCTTACCATGAAACATAGAAATGAGATGCGATATCGAGTTTTAAGAAGCATTCGAACACTATTGCTACGATACGTAGACATCTGCAAACGCTATTTCCTATCAAGGGAGAGTCGCATTTACATTCATTTCAAGCGTATGCAAGGTATACATGACACTTCACAATGAATATTATATCTTGTCATGAAACATAGAAATGAGATGCGATATCGGGTTTTGAGAAGCATTCGAACTCTAATGCTGCGATACGTAGACATCTGCAAACGCTTTTTCCTAGCAAGGGAGAGTCGCATTTACATTCATTTGAAGTGAATACGAGGTAATCATGACACTTCGCAATGAATATTATATCTTGTCATGAAACATAGAAATGGGATGCGATATCGCGTTTTAAGAAGCATTAGAACTCTACTGCTACGATACGCAGACATCTGCAAACGCTATTTCCTAGCAAGGGAGAGTCGCATTTACATTCTTTTGAAGTGTATACGAGGTAATCAAGATACTTCGCAATGAATATTACATCTTATCATGAAACATAGGAATGAGATGCGATATCGCGTTTTAAGAAGCATTGGAACTCAACTGCTACGATACGTAGATATCTGCAAGCGCTATTTCCTAGCAAGGTGGAGTCGCATTTACATTCATTTGAAGTGAATACGAGGTACACATGACACTTCGCAATGAATATTATATCTTGTCATGAAACATAGTAATGAGATGCGATATCGCGTTTTAAGAAGCATTCGAACACTACTGCTACGATACGTAGACATCTGCAAACGCTATTTCCTAGCAAGGGAGAGTCGCATTTACATTCATTTCAAGCGTATGCAAGGTATACATGACACTTCACAATGAATATTATATCTTACCATGAAACATAGAAATGAGATACGATATCGAGTTTTAAGAAGCATTCGAACACTATTGCTACGATACGTAGACATCTGCAAACGCTATTTCCTATCAAGGGAGAGTCGCATTTACATTCATTTCAAGCGCATGCAAGGTATACATGACACTTCACAATGAATATTATATCTTGTCATGAAACATAGAAATGAGATGCGATATCGGGTTTTGAGAAGCATTCGAACTCTAATGCTGCGATACGTAGACATCTGCAAACGCTATTTCCTAGCAAGGGAGAGTCGCATTTACATTCATTTGAGGTGAATACGAGGTAATCATGACACTTCGCAATGAATATTATATCTTGTCATGAAACATAGAAATGAGATGCGATATCGCGTTTTAAGAAGCATTCGAACTCAACTGCTACGATACGCAGACATCTGCAAACGCTATTTCCTAGCAAGGAAGTGTCGCATTTACATTCATTTGAAGTGAATACGAGGTAATCATGACACTTCGCAATGAATATTATATCTTACCATGAAACATAGAAATGAGATGCGATATCGAGTTTTAAGAAGCATTCGAAATCTATTGCTACGATACGTAGAAATCTGCAAACGCTATTTCCTAGCAGGGAAGTGTCGCATTTACATTCAGTTGAAGTGAATATGAGGTATACATGACACTTCGCAATGAATATTATATCTTGTCATGAAACATAGAAATAAGATGCGATATCGCGTTTTAAGAAGCATTCGAACTCTATTGCTACGATACGCAGATATCTGCAAACGCTATTTCCTAGCAAGGAAGTGTCGCATTTACATTCATTTGAAGTGAATACGAGGTAATCATGACACTTCGCAATGAATATTATATCTTGTCATGAAACATAGAAATAAGATGCGATATCCCGTTTTGAGAAGCATTAGAACTCTATTGCTTCGATACGTAGACATCTGCAAAGGCTATATCCTAGCAAGGAAGTGTCTCATTTACATTCATTTGAAGTGTATCCAAGGTATACATGACACTTCGCAATGTATATTATATCTTACCATCAAACATAGAAATGAGATGCGATATCACGTTTTGAGAAGCATTCGAACTCTATTGCTACGATACGTAGACATCTGCAAACGCCATTTCCTAGCAAGGAAGTGTCGCATTTACATTCTTTTGATGTGAGTACGAGGTAATCATGATACTTCGCATTGAATATAATATCTTATCATGAAACACAGGAATGAGATGCGATATCGCGTTTTAAGAAGCATTCGAACTCTACTGCTACGACACGTAGACATCTGCAAACGCTATTTCCTAGCAAGGGAGAGTCGCATTTACATTCATTTCAAGCGTATGCAAGGTATACATGACACTTCACAATGAATATTATATCTTACCATGAAACATAGAAATGAGATGCGATATCGAGTTTTAAGAAGCATTCGAACTCTACTGCTACGACACGTAGACATCTGCAAACGCTATTTCCTAGCAAGGGAGAGTCGCATTTACATTCATTTCAAGCGTATGCTAGGTATACATGACACTTCACAATGAATATTATATCTTACCATGAAACATAGAAATGAGATGCGATATCGCGTTTTAAGAAGCATTCGAACTCTACTGCTACGATACGCAGACATCTGCAAACGCTATTTCCTAGCAAGGGAGAGTCGCATTTACATTCATTTCAAGCGTATGCAAGGTATACATGACACTTCACAATGAATATTATATCTTACCATGAAACATAGAAATGAGATGCGATATCGAGTTTTAAGAAGCATTCGAACTATATTGCTACGATACGTAGACAACTGCAAACGCTATTTCCTAGAAAGGAAGTGTCGCATTTACATTCATTTCAAGCGTATGCAAGGTATACATGACACTTCGCATTGAATATTATATGTTACCATGAAACATAGAAATGAGATGCGATATCACGTTTTGAGAAGCATTCGAACTCTATTGCTACGATACGTAGACAACTGCAAACGCTATTTCCTAGAAAGGAAGTGTCGCATTTACATTCATTTCAAGCGTATGCAAGGTATGCATGACACTTCGCATTGAAAATTATATCATATCATGAAACATAGGAATGAGATGCGATATCGCGTTTTAAGAAGCATTCGAACTCTACTGCTACGATACGCAGACATCTGCAAACGCTATTTCCTAGCAAGGGAGAGTCGCATTTACATTCATTTGAGGTGAATACGAGGTAATCATGACACTTCGCAATTAATATTATATCTTGTCATGAAACATAGAAATGAGATGCGATATCGCGTTTTAAGAAGCACTCGAACTCTACTGCTACGATACGCAGACATCTGCAAACGCTATTTCCTAGCAAGGAAGTGTCGCATTTACATTCATTTGAAGTGAATACGAGGTAATCATGACACTTCGCAATGAATATTACATCTTACCATGAAACATAGAAATGAGATGCGATATCGAGTTTTGAGAAGCATTCGAACTCTATTGCTACGATACGTAGACATCTGCAAACGCTATTTCCTAGCAAGGAAGTGTCGCATTTACATTCTTTTGATGTGAGTACGAGGTAATCATGATACTTCGCATTGAATATAATATCTTATCATGAAACACAGAAATGAGATGCGATATCGCGTTTTAAGAAGCATTCGAACTCTACTGCTACGACACGTAGACATCTGCAAACGCTATTTCCTAGCAAGGGAGATTTGCATTTACATTCATTTCAAGCGTATGCAAGGTATACATGACACTTCACAATGAATATTATATCTTACCATGAAACATAGAAATGAGATGCGATATCGAGTTTTAAGAAGCATTCGAACACTATTGCTACGATACGTAGACATCTGCAAACGCTATTTCCTATCAAGGGAGAGTCGCATTTACATTCATTTCAAGCGTATGCAAGGTATACATGACACTTCACAATGAATATTATATCTTGTCATGAAACATAGAAATGAGATGCGATATCGGGTTTTGAGAAGCATTCGAACTCTAATGCTGCGATACGTAGACATCTGCAAACGCTTTTTCCTAGCAAGGGAGAGTCGCATTTACATTCATTTGAAGTGAATACGAGGTAATCATGACACTTCGCAATGAATATTATATCTTGTCATGAAACATAGAAATGGGATGCGATATCGCGTTTTAAGAAGCATTCGAACTCTACTGCTACGATACGCAGACATCTGCAAACGCTATTTCCTAGCAAGGAAGTGTCGCATTTACATTCATTTGAAGTGAATACGAGGTAATCATGACACTTCGCAATGAATATTACATCTTACCATGAAACATAGAAATGAGATGCGATATCGAGTTTTGAGAAGCATTCGAACTCTATTGCTACGATACGTAGACATCTGCAAACGCTATTTCCTAGCAAGGAAGTGTCGCATTTACATTCTTTTGATGTGAGTACGAGGTAATCATGATACTTCGCATTGAATATAATATCTTATCATGAAACACAGAAATGAGATGCGATATCGCGTTTTAAGAAGCATTCGAACTCTACTGCTACGACACGTAGACATCTGCAAACGCTATTTCCTAGCAAGGGAGATTTGCATTTACATTCATTTCAAGCGTATGCAAGGTATACATGACACTTCACAATGAATATTATATCTTACCATGAAACATAGAAATGAGATGCGATATCGAGTTTTAAGAAGCATTCGAACACTATTGCTACGATACGTAGACATCTGCAAACGCTATTTCCTATCAAGGGAGAGTCGCATTTACATTCATTTCAAGCGTATGCAAGGTATACATGACACTTCACAATGAATATTATATCTTGTCATGAAACATAGAAATGAGATGCGATATCGGGTTTTGAGAAGCATTCGAACTCTAATGCTGCGATACGTAGACATCTGCAAACGCTTTTTCCTAGCAAGGGAGAGTCGCATTTACATTCATTTGAAGTGAATAGGAGGTAATCATGACACTTCGCAATGAATATTATATCTTGTCATGAAACATAGAAATGGGATGCGATATCGCGTTTTAAGAAGCATTCGAACTCTACTGCTACGATACGCAGACATCTGCAAACGCTATTTCCTAGCAAGGGAGAGTCGCATTTACATTCTTTTGTAGTGTATACGAGGTAATCAAGATACTTCGCAATGAATATTACATCTTATCATGAAACATAGGAATGAGATGCGATATCGCGTTTTAAGAAGCATTGGAACTCAACTGCTACGATACGTAGATATCTGCAAACGCTATTTCCTAGCAAGGTGGAGTCGCATTTACATTCATTTGAAGTGAATACGAGGTACACATGACACTTCGCAATGAATATTATATCTTGTCATGAAACATAGTAATGAGATGCGATATCGCGTTTTAAGAAGCATTCGAACACTACTGCTACGATACGTAGACATCTGCAAACGCTATTTCCTAGCAAGGGAGAGTCGCATTTACATTCATTTCAAGCGTATGCAAGGTATACATGACACTTCACAATGAATATTATATCTTACCATGAAACATAGAAATGAGATACGATATCGAGTTTTAAGAAGCATTCGAACACTATTGCTACGATACGTAGACATCTGCAAACGCTATTTCCTATCAAGGGAGAGTCGCATTTACATTCATTTCAAGCGCATGCAAGGTATACATGACACTTCACAATGAATATTATATCTTGTCATGAAACATAGAAATGAGATGCGATATCGGGTTTTGAGAAGCATTCGAACTCTAATGCTGCGATACGTAGACATCTGCAAACGCTATTTCCTAGCAAGGGAGAGTCGCATTTACATTCATTTGAGGTGAATACGAGGTAATCATGACACTTCGCAATGAATATTATACCTTGTCATGAAACATAGAAATGAGATGCGATATCGCGTTTTAAGAAGCATTCGAACTCAACTGCTACGATACGCAGACATCTGCAAACGCTATTTCCTAGCAAGGAAGTGTCGCATTTACATTCATTTGAAGTGAATACGAGGTAATCATGACACTTCGCAATGAATATTATATCTTACCATGAAACATAGAAATGAGATGCGATATCGAGTTTTAAGAAGCATTCGAAATCACTTGCTACGATACGTAGAAATCTGCAAACGCTATTTCCTAGCAGGGAAGTGTCGCATTTACATTCAGTTGAAGTGAACATGTGGTATACATGACACTTCGCAATGAATATTATATCTTGTCATGAAACATAGAAATAAGATGCGATATCGCGTTTTAAGAAGCATTCGAACTCTATTGCTACGATACGCAGATATCTGCAAACGCTATTTCCTAGCAAGGAAGTGTCGCATTTACATTCATTTGAAGTGAATACGAGGTAATCATGACACTTCGCAATGAATATTATATCTTGTCATGAAACATAGAAATAAGATGCGATATCCCGTTTTGAGAAGCATTAGAACTCTATTGCTTCGATACGTAGACATCTGCAAAGGCTATATCCTAGCAAGGAAGTGTCTCATTTACATTCATTTGAAGTGTATCCGAGGTATACATGACACTTCGCAATGTATATTATATCTTACCATCAAACATAGAAATGAGATGCGATATCACGTTTTGAGAAGCATTCGAACTCTATTGCTACGATACGTAGACATCTGCAAACGCTATTTCCTAGCAAGGAAGTGTCGCATTTACATTCTTTTGATGTGAGTACGAGGTAATCATGATACTTCGCATTGAATATAATATCTTATCATGAAACATAGAAATGAGATGCGATATCGAGTTTTGAGAAGCATTCGAACTCTATTGCTACGATACGTAGACATCTGCAAACGCTATTTCCTAGCAAGGAAGTGTCGCATTTACATTCATATGAAGTGAATACGAGGTAATCATGACACTTCGCAATGAATATTATATCTTACCATGAAACATAGAAATGAGATGCGATATCGAGTTTTGAGAATCATTCGAACTCTATTGCTACGATACGTAGACATCTGCAAACGCTATTTCCTAGCAAGGAAGTGTCGCATTTACATTATTTTGATGTGAGTACGAGGTAATCATGATACTTCGCATTGAATATAATATCTTATCATGAAACACAGAAATGAGATGCGATATCGCGTTTTAAGAAGCATTCGAACTCTACTGCTACGACACGTAGACATCTGCAAACGCTATTTCCTAGCAAGGGAGATTTGCATTTACATTCATTTCAAGCGTATGCAAGGTATACATGACACTTCACAATGAATATTATATCTTACCATGAAACATAGAAATGAGATGCGATATCGAGTTTTAAGAAGCATTCGAACACTATTGCTACGATACGTAGACATCTGCAAACGCTATTTCCTATCAAGGGAGAGTCGCATTTACATTCATTTCAAGCGTATGCAAGGTATACATGACACTTCACAATGAATATTATATCTTGTCATGAAACATATAAATGAGATGCGATATCGGGTTTTGAGAAGCATTCGAACTCTAATGCTGCGATACGTAGACATCTGCAAACGCTTTTTCCTAGCAAGGGAGAGTCGCATTTACATTCATTTGAAGTGAATACGAGGTAATCATGACACTTCGCAATGAATATTATATCTTGTCATGAAACATAGAAATGGGATGCGATATCGCGTTTTAAGAAGCATTCGAACTCTACTGCTACGATACGCAGACATCTGCAAACGCTATTTCCTAGCAAGGGAGAGTCGCATTTACATTCTTTTGAAGTGTATACGAGGTAATCAAGATACTTCGCAATGAATATTACATCTTATCATGAAACATAGGAATGAGATGCGATATCGCGTTTTAAGAAGCATTGGAACTCAACTGCTACGATACGTAGATATCTGCAAACGCTATTTCCTAGCAAGGTGGAGTCGCATTTACATTCATTTGAAGTGAATACGAGGTACACATGACACTTCGCAATGAATATTATATCTTGTCATGAAACATAGTAATGAGATGCGATATCGCGTTTTAAGAAGCATTCGAACACTACTGCTACGATACGTAGACATCTGCAATCGCTATTTCCTAGCAAGGGAGAGTCGCATTTACATTCATTTCAAGCGTATGCAAGGTATACATGACACTTCACAATGAATATTATATCTTACCATGAAACATAGAAATGAGATACGATATCGAGTTTTAAGAAGCATTCGAACACTATTGCTACGATACGTAGACATCTGCAAACGCTATTTCCTATCAAGGGAGAGTCGCATTTACATTCATTTCAAGCGCATGCAAGGTATACATGACACTTCACAATGAATATTATATCTTGTCATGAAACATAGAAATGAGATGCGATATCGGGTTTTGAGAAGCATTCGAACTCTAATGCTGCGATACGTAGACATCTGCAAACGCTATTTCCTAGCAAGGGAGAGTCGCATTTACATTCATTTGAGGTGAATACGAGGTAATCATGACACTTCGCAATGAATATTATATCTTGTCATGAAACATAGAAATGAGATGCGATATCGCGTTTTAAGAAGCATTCGAACTCAACTGCTACGATACGCAGACATCTGCAAACGCTATTTCCTAGCAAGGAAGTGTCGCATTTACATTCATTTGAAGTGAATACGAGGTAATCATGACACTTCGCAATGAATATTATATCTTACCATGAAACATAGAAATGAGATGCGATATCGAGTTTTAAGAAGCATTCGAAATCTATTGCTACGATACGTAGAAATCTGCAAACGCTATTTCCTAGCAGGGAAGTGTCGCATTTACATTCAGTTGAAGTGAATATGAGGTATACATGACACTTCGCAATGAATATTATATCTTGTCATGAAACATAGAAATAAGATGCGATATCGAGTTTTAAGAAGCATCCGAACACTATTGCTACGATACGCAGATATCTGCAAACGCTATTTCCTAGCAAGGAAGTGTCGCATTTACATTCATTTGAAGTGAATACGAGGTAATCATGACACTTCGCAATGAATATTATATCTTGTCATGAAACATAGAAATAAGATGCGATATCCCGTTTTGAGAAGCATTAGAACTCTATTGCTTCGATACGTAGACATCTGCAAAGGCTATATCCTAGCAAGGAAGTGTCTCATTTACATTCATTTGAAGTGTATCCAAGGTATACATGACACTTCGCAATGTATATTATATCTTACCATCAAACATAGAAATGAGATGCGATATCACGTTTTGAGAAGCATTCGAACTCTATTGCTACGATACGTAGACATCTGCAAACGCTATTTCCTAGCAAGGAAGTGTCGCATTTACATTCTTTTGATGTGAGTACGAGGTAATCATGATACTTCGCATTGAATATAATATCTTATCATGAAACACAGGAATGAGATGCGATATCGCGTTTTAAGAAGCATTCGAACTCTACTGCTACGACACGTAGACATCTGCAAACGCTATTTCCTAGCAAGGGAGAGTCGCATTTACATTCATTTCAAGCGTATGCAAGGTATACATGACACTTCACAATGAATATTATATCTTACCATGAAACATAGAAATGAGATGCGATATCGAGTTTTAAGAAGCATTCGAACTCTACTGCTACGACACGTAGACATCTGCAAACGCTATTTCCTAGCAAGGGAGAGTCGCATTTACATTCATTTCAAGCGTATGCTAGGTATACATGACACTTCACAATGAATATTATATCTTACCATGAAACATAGAAATGAGATGCGATATCGCGTTTTAAGAAGCATTCGAACTCTACTGCTACGATACGCAGACATCTGCAAACGCTATTTCCTAGCAAGGGAGAGTCGCATTTACATTCATTTCAAGCGTATGCAAGGTATACATGACACTTCACAATGAATATTATATCTTACCATGAAACATAGAAATGAGATGCGATATCGAGTTTTAAGAAGCATTCGAACTATATTGCTACGATACGTAGACAACTGCAAACGCTATTTCCTAGAAAGGAAGTGTCGCATTTACATTCATTTCAAGCGTATGCAAGGTATACATGACACTTCGCATTGAATATTATATGTTACCATGAAACATAGAAATGAGATGCGATATCACGTTTTGAGAAGCATTCGAACTCTATTGCTACGATACGTAGACAACTGCAAACGCTATTTCCTAGAAAGGAAGTGTCGCATTTACATTCATTTCAAGCGTATGCAAGGTATGCATGACACTTCGCATTGAATATTATATCATATCATGAAACATAGGAATGAGATGCGATATCGCGTTTTAAGAAGCATTCGAACTCTACTGCTACGATACGCAGACATCTGCAAACGCTATTTCCTAGCAAGGGAGAGTCGCATTTACATTCATTTCAAGCGTATGCAAGGTATACATGACACTTCACAATGAATATTATATCTTAACATGAAACATAGAAATGAGTTGCGAAATCGCGTTTTAAGAAGCTTTCGAACTCTATTGCTACGATACGTAGACAACTGCAAACGCTATTTCCTAGAAAGGAAGTGTCGCATTTACATTCATTTCAAGCGTATGCAAGGTATACATGACACTTTTCATTGAATATTATATCTTACCATGAAACATAGAAATGAGATGCGATATCGCGTTTTAAGAAGCATTCGAACTCTATTGCTACGATACGTAGACAACTGCAAACGCTATTTCCTAGAAAGGAAGTGTCGCATTTACATTCATTTCAAGCGTATGCAAGGTATACATTACACTTCGCATTGAATATTATATCTTACCATGAAACACAGAAATGAGATGCGATATCGAGTTTTAAGAAGCATTCGAACTCTATTGCTACGATACGCAGACATTTGCAATGGCTATTTCCTAGCAAGGAAGTGTCGCATTTACATTCATTTGAAGTGAATACGAAGTATACATGACACTTCGCAATGAATATTATATCTTGTCATGAAACATAGAAATAGGATGCGATATCGCGTTTTAAGAAGCATTCGAACTCTACTGCTACGATACGTAGACATCTGCAAACGCTATTTCCTAGCAAGGGAGAGGCGCATTTACATTCTTTTGAAGTGTATACGAGGTAATCAAGATACTTCGCAATGAATATTATATCTTACCATGAAACACAGAAATGAGATGCGATATCGAGTTTTAAGAAGCATTCGAACTCTATTGCTACGATACGTAGACATCTGCAAACGCTATTTCCTAGCAAGGAAGTGTCGCATTTACATTCTTTTGATGTGAGTACGAGGTAATCATGATACTTCGCATTGAATATAATATCTTATCATGAAACACAGGAATGAGATGCGATATCGCGTTTTAAGAAGCATTCGAACTCTACTGCTACGACACGTAGACATCTGCAAACGCTATTTCCTAGCAAGGGAGAGTCGCATTTACATTCATTTCAAGCGTATGCAAGGTATACATAACACTTCACAATGAATATTATATCTTACCATGAAACATAGAAATGAGATGCGATATCGAGTTTTAAGAAGCATTCGAACTCTATTGCTACGATACGTAGACAACTGCAAACGCTATTTCCTAGAAGGGAAGTGTCGCATTTACATTCATTTCAAGCGTATGCATGGTATACATGACACTTCGCATTGAATATTATATCTTACCATGAAACATAGAAATGAGATGCGATATCACGTTTTGAGAAGCATTCGAACTCTATTGCTACGATACGTAGACAACTGCAAACGCTATTTCCTAGAAAGGAAGTGTCGCATTTACATTCATTTCAAGCGTATGCAAGGTATTCATGACACTTCGCAATGAATAATATATCTTACCACGAAACATAGAAATGAGATGCGATATCGCGTTTTGAGAAGCATTCGAACTCTACTGCTACGATACGCAGACATCTGCAAACGCTATTTCCTAGCAAGGAAGTGTCGCATTTACATTCATTTGAAGTGAATACGAGGTAATCATGACACTTCGCAATGAATATTATATCTTACCATGAAACATAGAAATGAGATGCGATATCGAGTCTTAAGAAGCATTCGAAATCTATAGCTACGATACGTAGAAATCTGCAAACGCTATTTCCTAGCAGGGAAGTGTCGCATTTACATTCAGTTGAAGTGAATATGAGGTATACATGACACTTCGCAATGAATATTATATCTTGTCATGAAACATAGAAATAAGATGCGATATCGCGTTTTAAGAAGCATTCGAACTCTACTGCTACGATACGTAGACATCTGCAAACGCTATTTCCTAGCAAGGGAGAGGCGCATTTACATTCTTTTGAAGTGTATACGAGGTAATCAAGATACTTCGCAATGAATATTATATCTTACCATGAAACACAGAAATGAGATGCGATATCGAGTTTTAAGAAGCATTCGAACTCTATTGCTACGATACGTAGACATCTGCAAACGCTATTTCCTAGCAAGGAAGTGTCGCATTTACATTCTTTTGATGTGAGTACGAGGTAATCATGATACTTCGCATTGAATGTAATATCTTATCATGAAACACAGGAATGAGATGCGATATCGCGTTTTAAGAAGCATTCGAACTCTACTGCTACGACACGTAGACATCTGCAAACGCTATTTCCTAGCAAGGGAGAGTCGCATTTACATTTATTTCAAGCGTATGCAAGGTATACATGACACTTCGCATTGAATATTATATCTTACCATGAAACATAGAAATGAGATGCGATATCACGTTTTGAGAAGCATTCGAACTCTATTGCTACGATACGTAGACAACTGCAAACGCTATTTCCTAGAAAGGAAGTGTCGCATTTACATTCATTTCAAGCGGTTGCAAGGTATTCATGACACTTCGCAATGAATATTATATCTTACCATGAAACATAGAAATGAGATGCGATATCACGTTTTGAGAAGCATTCGAACTCTATTGCTACGATACGTAGACAACTGCAAACGCTATTTCCTAGAAAGGAAGTGTCGCATTTACATTCATTTCAAGCGTATGCAAGGTATTCATGACACTTCGCATTGAATATTATATCTTACCATGAAACATAGAGATGAGATGCGATATCACGTTTTGAGAAGCATTCGAACTCTATTGCTACGATACGTAGACAACTGCAAACGCTATATCCTAGAAAGGAAGTATCGCATTTACATTCATTTCAAGCGTATGCAAGGTATACATGACACTTCGCATTGAATATTATATCTTACCATGAAACATAGAAATGAGACGCATTATTACGTTTTGAGAAGCATTCGAACTCTATTGCTACGATACGTAGACAACTGCAAACGCTATTTCCTAGAAAGGAAGTGTCGCATTTACATTCATTTCAAGCGTATGCAAGGTATACATGACACTTCGCATTGAATATTATATGTTACCATGAAACATAGGAATGAGATGCGATATCGCGTTTTAAGAAGCATTAGAACTCTATTGCTTCGATACGTAGACATCTGGAAACGTAATTTCCTAGAAAGGAAGTGTCACATTTACATTCATTTGAAGTGAATACGAGGTATACATGACACTTCGCAATGAATATTATATCTTATCATGAAACATAGAAATGAGATGCGATATCTTGTTTTCAGAAGCATTAGAACTCTCTTGCTACGATACGTAGACATCTGGATACGTAATTTCCTAGAACGGAAGTGTCGCATTTACATTCATTTGAAGCGTGGACGAGGAAGACATAACCCTTCGCAATGAATGCTATATCTTATCATGAAACACAGAAATGAGATGCGATATCGCGTTTTAAGAAGCATTAGAAATCTACTGCTTCGATAGCGAGACATCTGGAAACGTAATTTCGTAGAAAGGAAGTGTCGTACTTACATTCATTTGAAGTGAATGCGAGGTATACATGTCACTTCGCAATGAATATTATATCTTATCATGAAACATAGAAACGAGATGCGATGTCGCGGTTTAAGAAGCATTGGAACTCTATTGCAACGAAACGTAGACATCTGCAAACGCTATTTCCTAGCAAGGAAGTATAGCATTTACATTCATTGGAAGTGAATACGAGGTAATCATGATACTTCGCATTGAATATTACATCTTATCATGAAACATAGAAATGAGATGCGATATCGCGTTTTAAGAAGCACTTGAACTCTACTGCTACGATACGCAGATATCTGCAAACGGTACTTCCTAGAAAGGAAGTGTCGCATTTACATTCAACTGAAGTGAATACGAGGTATACATGACACTTCGCAATGAATATTGTATCTTATCAAGAAACATCGAAATGAGATGCGATATCGCGTTTTATGAAGCATTGGAACTCTATTGCTTCGATACGTAGACATCTGGAAGCGTAATTTCCTAGAAAGGATGTGTCGCATTTACATTCATTTGATGTGAATACGAGGAATACTTGACACTTCGCAATGAATATTATATCTTATCATGAAACATAGAAATGGGATGCGATATCTTGTTTTCAGAAGCATTAAATCTCTCTTGCTACTATACGTAGTCATCTGCAAACGCTATTTCCTAGGAAGGAAGAATCGCATTTACATTCATTTGAAGTGTATACGAGGTAATCAAGATACTTCGCAATGAATATTACATCTTATCATGAAACATAGGAATGAGATGCGATATCGCGTTTTAAGTAGCATTCGAACTCTATTGCTACGATACGTAGGCAACTGCGAACGCTACTTCCTAGAAAGGAAGTGTCGCATTTACATTCAATTTGAAGTGAATGCGAGGTACACATGACACTTCGCAATGAATATTATACCTTATCACGATACACAGAAATGAGATGCGATATCGCGTTTTAAGAAGCATTAGAACTCTATTGCTTCGATACGTAGACATCTGGAAACGTAATTTCCTAGAAAGGAAGTGTCGCATTTACATTCATTTGAAGTGAATACGCGGTATACATGACACTTCGCAATGAATATTATATCTTATCATGAAACATAGAAATGAGATGCGATATCTTGTTTTCAGAAGCATTAGAACTCTCTTGCTACGATACGTAGTCATCTGCAAACGCTATTTCCTAGGAAGGAAAGATCGCATTTACATTCTTTTGAAGTGTATACGAGGTAATCAAGATACTTCGCAATGAATATTACATCTTATCATGAAACATAGGAATGAGATGCGATATCGCGTTTTAAGAAGCATTCGAACTCTATTGCTACGATACGTAGACAACTGCAATCGCTATCTCCTAGACAGGAAGTGTCGCATTTACATTCATTTGAAGTGAATACGAGGTATACATGACACTTCGCAATGAATATTATATCTTATCATGAAACATAGAAATGAGGTACGATATTGCGTTTTATGAAGCATTCGAACTCTATTGCTACGATACGTAGTCATCTGCAAACGCTATTTCCTAGCAAGGAAGTGTCGCATTTACATTCATTTGAAGCGTGGACGAGGAATACATAACCTTTCGCAATGAATATTATACCTTATCCTGAAACACAGAAATGAGATGCGATATCGCGTTTTAAGAAGCATTGGAACTCTATTGCAACGATACGTAGACATCTGCAAACGCTATTACCTAGCAAGGAAGTGCCGCATTTACATTCTTTTGAAGTGAATACGAGGTATACATGACACTTCGCAATGAATATTACATCTTATCATGAAACATAGAAATGAGGTACGATATCGCGTTTTATGAAGCATTCGAACTCTATTGCAACGATACGTAGACATCTGTAAACGCTATTTCCTAGCAAGGATGTATCGCATTTACATTCTTTTGAAGTGAATACGAGGTATGCATGACACTTCGCATTGAATATTATATCCTATCATGAAACATGGAAGTGAAATGCGATATCGCGTTTAAGAAGCATTAGAAATCCCTTGCTACGATACGTAGTCATCTTCAAACCCTATTTCCTAGCAAGGAAGTATCGCATTTACATTCTTTTGAAGTGAATACGAGGTATACATGACACTTCGCAATGAATATTATATCTTATCATGAAACATAGAAATGAGATGCGATATCGCGTCTTAAGAAGCATTAGAACTCTATTGCTTCGATACGTAGACATCTGCAAACGCTATTTCCTAGCAAGGATGTGTCGCATGTACATTCATTTGTAGTGAATACGAGGTATACATGACACTTCGCAATGAATATTACATCTTATCATGAAACATAGAAATGTGATGCGATATCGCGTTTTAAGAAGCATTAGAACTCTATTGCTTCGATACGTAGACATCTGGAAACGTAATTTCCTAGAAAGCAAGTGTCGCATTTACATTCATTTGAAGTGAATACGAGGTATACATGACACTTCGCATTGAATATTGTATCTTATCATGAAACATAGAAATGTGATGCGATATCGCGTTTTAAGAAGCATTCGAACTCTATTGCTACGATACGTAGGCAACTGCGAACGCTACTTCCTAGAAAGGAAGTGTCGCATTTACATTCAACTGAAGTGAATACGAGGTATACATGACACTTCGCAATGAATATTGTATCTTATCACGATACACAGAAATGAGATGCGATATCACGTTTTAAGAAGCATTAGAACTCTATTGCTTCGATACGTAGACATCTGGAAACGTAATTTCCTAGAAAGGAAGTGTCACATTTACATTCATTTGAAGTGAATACGAGGTATACATGACACTTCGCAATGAATATTATATCTTATCATGAAACATAGAAATGAGATGCGATATCTTGTTTTCAGAAGCATTAGAACTCTCTTGCTACGATACGTAGACATCTGGATACGTAATTTCCTAGAACGGAAGTGTCGCATTTACATTCATTTGAAGCGTGGACGAGGAAGACATAACCCTTCGCAATGAATGCTATATCTTATCATGAAACACAGAAATGAGATGCGATATCGCGTTTTAAGAAGCATTAGAAATCTACTGCTTCGATAGCGAGACATCTGGAAACGTAATTTCGTAGAAAGGAAGTGTCGTACTTACATTCATTTGAAGTGAATGCGAGGTATACATGTCACTTCGCAATGAATATTATATCTTATCATGAAACATAGAAACGAGATGCGATGTCGCGGTTTAAGAAGCATTGGAACTCTATTGCAACGAAACGTAGACATCTGCAAACGCTATTTCCTAGCAAGGAAGTATAGCATTTACATTCATTGGAAGTGAATACGAGGTAATCATGATACTTCGCATTGAATATTACATCTTATCATGAAACATAGAAATGAGATGCGATATCGCGTTTTAAGAATCACTTGAACTCTACTGCTACGATACGCAGATATCTGCAAACGGTACTTCCTAGAAAGGAAGTGTCGCATTTACATTCAACTGAAGTGAATACGAGGTATACATGACACTTCGCAATGAATATTGTATCTTATCAAGAAACATCGAAATGAGATGCGATATCGCGTTTTATGAAGCATTGGAACTCTATTGCTTCGATACGTAGACATCTGGAAGCGTAATTTCCTAGAAAGGATGTGTCGCATTTACATTCATTTGATGTGAATACGAGGAATACTTGACACTTCGCAATGAATATTATATCTTATCATGAAACATAGAAATGGGATGCGATATCTTGTTTTCAGAAGCATTAAATCTCTCTTGCTACTATACGTAGTCATCTGCAAACGCTATTTCCTAGGAAGGAAGAATCGCATTTACATTCATTTGAAGTGTATACGAGGTAATCAAGGTACTTCGCAATGAATATTACATCTTATCATGAAACATAGGAATGAGATGCGATATCGCGTTTTAAGTAGCATTCGAACTCTATTGCTACGATACGTAGGCAACTGCGAACGCTACTTCCTAGAAAGGAAGTGTCGCATTTACATTCAATTTGAAGTGAATGCGAGGTACACATGACACTTCGCAATGAATATTATACCTTATCACGATACACAGAAATGAGATGCGATATCGCGTTTTAAGAAGCATTAGAACTCTATTGCTTCGATACGTAGACATCTGGAAACGTAATTTCCTAGAAAGGAAGTGTCGCATTTACATTCATTTGAAGTGAATACGCGGTATACATGACACTTCGCAATGAATATTATATCTTATCATGAAACATAGAAATGAGATGTGATATCTTGTTTTCAGAAGCATTAGAACTCTCTTGCTACGATACGTAGTCATCTGCAAACGCTATTTCCTAGGAAGGAAAGATCGCATTTGCATTCTTTTGAAGTGTATACGAGGTAATCAAGATACTTCGCAATGAATATTACATCTTATCATGAAATATAGGAATGAGATGCGATATCGCGTTTTAAGAAGCATTAGAAATCTATTGCTGCGATACGTAGACATCTGGAAACGTAATTTCCTAGAAAGGAAGTGTCGCAATTACATTCATTTGAAGCGTGGACGGGGAATACATGACACTTCGCAATGATTATTATATCTTATCATGAAAGATGGAAATGAGATGCGATACCGCGTTTTGAGAAGCATTAGAACTCTATTGCTTCGATACGAAGACATCTGCAAACTCTATTTAACAGCAAAGAAGGTATCGCATTTACATTCATTTCAAGCATATGCGAGGTATACAAGATATTTCACAATGAATATTATATCTTATCATGAAACATAGAAGTGAAATGCGATATCGCGTTTTAAGAAACAATGGAACTCTATTGCATCAATACGTAGACATCTGCAAACGTTATTTCCTAGCAAGGAAGTGTCGCATTTACATTCTTGTGAAGTGAATACTAGGTATACATGACACTTCGCAATGATTATTATATCTTATCATGAAAGATGGAAATGAGATGCGATACCGCGTTTTGAGTAGCATTAGAACTCTATTGCTTCGATACGAAGACATCTGCAAACTCTATTTAACAGCAAAGAAGGTATCGCATTTACATTCATTTCAAGCATATGCGAGGTATACAAGATATTTCGCAATGAATATTACATCTTATCATGAAACATAGAAGTGAAATGCGATATCGCGTTTAAGAAGCATTAGAACTCTATTGCTTCGATACGCAGACATCTGGAAATGCTATTACCTGGCAAGGAAGTGTCGCATTTACATTCATTGGAAGTGAATACGCGGTAATCATGATACTTTGCATTGAATATTACATCTTATCATGAAACATAGGAATGAGATGGGATATCGCGTTTTACGAAACAATAGAACTCTATTGCATCGATACGTAGACATCTGCAAACGCTATTTCCTAGCTAGGAAGTATCGCATTTACATTCTTTTGAAGTGAATACGAGGAATACATGGCACTTCGCAATGAATATTATATCTTATCATGAAACATAGAAGTGAAATGCGATATCGCGTTTAAGAAGCATTAGAAATCTCTTGCTACGATACGTAGTCATCTGCAAACCCTATTTCCTAGCAAGGAAGTATCGCATTTACATTCTTTTGAAGTGAATACGAGGTATACATGACACTTCGCAATGATTATTATATCTTATCGTGAAAGATGTAAATGAGATGCGATATCGCGTTTTGAGAAGCATTAGAACTCTATTGCTTCGATACGAAGACATCTGCAAACTCTATTTAACAGCTAAGAAGGTATCGCATTTACAATCATTTCAAGCATATGCGAGGTATACAAGATATTTCGCAATGAATATTACATCTTATCATGAAACATAGAAATGAAATGCGATATCGCGTTTAAGAAGCATTAGAACTCTATTGCTTCGATATGCAAACATCTGGAAATGCTATTACCTGGCAAGGAAGTGTCGCATTTACATTCATTGGAAGTGAATACGCGGTAATCATGATACTTCGCATTGAATATTACATCTTAGCATGAAACATAGGAATTAGATGCGATATCGCGTTGTACGAAACAATAGAACTCTACTGCATCGATACGTAGACATCTGCAAACGCTATTTCCTAGCAAGGAAGTGTCGCATTTACATTCTTTTGAAGTGAATACGAGGTATACATGTCACTTCGCAATGAATATTACATCTTATCATGAAACATAGAAATGAGATGCGATATCGCGTTTTGAGAAGCATTAGAACCCTATTGCTTCGATACGTAGACATCTGGAAACGTAATTTCCTAGAAAGGAAGTGTCGCAATTACATTCATTTGAAGCGTGGACGAGGAATACATGACACTTCGCAATGATTATTATATCTTATCATGAAAGATGGAAATGAGATGCGATACCGCGTTTTGAGAAGCATTAGAACTCTATTGCTTCGATACGAAGACATCTGCAAACTCTATTTAACAGCAAAGAAGGTATCGCATTTACATTCATTTCAAGCATATGCGAGGTATACAAGATATTTCGCAATGATTATTATATCTTATCATGAAACATAGAAATGAGATGCGAAATCGCGTTTTAAGAAACAATAGAACTCTATTGCATCGATACGTAGACATCTGCAAACGCTATTTTCTAGCAAGGAAGTGTCGCATGTACATTCATTTGTAGTGAATACGAGGAATACATGACACTTCGCAATGAATATTATATCTTATCATGAAACGTAGAAATGAGATGCGATATCGCGATTTACGAAACAATAGAACTCTATTGCTACGATACGTAGACATCTGCAAACGCTATTTCCTAGCAAGGAAGTGTAGCATTTACATCCATTGGAAGTGTAGACGCGGAATACATTACACTTCGCAATGAATATTATACCTTATCATGAAACATAGAAATGAGATGCGATATCGCGTTTTAAGAAACAATAGAATTCCATTGCTACGATACGCAGACATCTGGAAACGTAATTTCCTAGAAAGGAAGTGTCGCATTTACATTCATTTCAAGTGAATACGAGGTATACATGTCACTTCGCAATGAATGTTATATCTTGTCATGAAACATTGAAATGAGATGCGATTTCTCGTTTTAATAAGCATTGGAGCTCTGTTGTTTTGACACGTAGACATCTGGAAACGCCATTTCCTAGCAAGGAAGTGTCGCGTTTCCATTCTTTTGAAGTGAGTACGAGGTAATCATGATACTTCGCAATGAATATTATATCTTATCATGAAACATAGGAATGAGATGCGATATCGCGTTTTAAGAAGCATTCGAACTCTACTGGTACGATACGTAGACATCTGCAAACGCTATTTCCTAGAAAGGGAGTGTCGCATTTACATTCCTTTCAAGCGTATGCAAGGTATACATGACACTTCACAATGAATATTATATCTTACCATGAAACATAGAAATGAGATGCGATATCGAGTTTTAAGAAGCATTCGAACTCTATTGCTACGATACGTAGACATTTGCAAACGCTATTTCCTAGCAAGGAAGTGTCGCATTTACATTCATTCGAAGTGAATACGAGGTATACATGACACTTCGCAATGAATATTATATCTTGTCATGAAACATAGAAATAAGATGCGATATCGCGTTTTAAGAAGCATTCGAACTCTACTCCTACGATACGCTGACATCTGCAAACGCTATTTCCTAGCAAGGGAGAGTCGCATTTACATTCATTTCAAGCGTATGCAAGCTATACATGACACTTCACAATGAATATTATATCTTACCGTGAAGCATAGAAATGAGATGCGATATCGAGTTTTAAGAAGCATTCGAACTCTACTGCTACGATACGTAGACATCTGCAAACGCTATTTCCTAGAAAGGGAGAGTCGCATTTACATTCATTTCAAGCGTATGCAAGGTATACATGACACTTCACAATGAATATTATATCTTACCATGAAACATAGAAATGAGATGCGATTTCGAGTTTTAAGAAGCATTCGAACTCTATCGCTACGATACGTAGACATCTGCATGCGCTATTTCCTAGCAAGGAAGTGTCGCATTTACATTCACTTGAAGTGAATACGAGGTATACATGACACTTCGCAATGAATATTATATCTTGTCATGAAACATAGGAATGAGATGCGATATCGCGTTTTAAGAAGCATTCGAACTCTACTGCTACGATACGTAGACATCTGCAAACGCTATTTCCTAGCAAGGAAGTGTCGCATTTACATTCATTTGAAGTGAATACGAGGTAATCGTGACACTTCGCAATGAATATTATATCTTGTCATGAAACATAGTAATGAGATGCGATATCGCGTTTTAAGAAGCATTCGAACTCTACTGCTACGATACGTAGACATCTGCAAACGCTATTTCCTAGAAAGGGAGTGTCGCATTTACATTCATTTCAAGCGTATGCAAGGTATACATGACACTTCACAATGAATATTATATCTTACCATGAAACATAGAAATGAGATGCGATATCGAGTTTTAAGAAGCATTCGAACTCTATTGTTACGATACTTAGACATCTGCATGCGCTATTTCCTAGCAAGGAAGTGTCGCATTTACATTCATTTGAAGTGAATACGAGGTATACATGACACTTCGCAATGAATATTATATCCTATCATGAAACATAAAAATGAGATGCGATATCTCGTTTTAAGAAGCATTAGAACTCTCTTGCTACGATTCGTAGCCATCTACAAACGCTATTTCCTAGCAGGGAAGTGTCGCATTTACATTCATTTGGATTGAATACGAGGTATACATGACACTTCGCAATGAATATTATATCTTATCATGAAACATAGAAATAAGATGCCATATCTCGTTTTAATAAGCATTGGAACTCTATTGTTTTGATACGTAGAAATCTGGAAACGCCATTTCCTAGCAAGGAAGTGTCGCATTTCCATTCTGGTGATGTGAATACGAGGTATACATGATACATCGCAATGAATATTATATCTTATCATGAAACATAGAAATGAGATGCGATATCGCGTTTTAAGAAGCATTCGAACTCTATTGCTACGATACGTAGACATCTGCAAACGCTATTTCCCAGGAAGGAAGTATCGCATTTACATTCATTTGAAGTGAATACGAGGTATACATGACACTTCGCAATGAATATTATATCTTATCATGAAACATAGAAATGAGATACGATATCGCGTTTTAAGAAGCATTCGAACTCCATTGCTACGATACGTAGACATCTGCAAACGCTATTTCCTAGAAAGGAAGTATCGCATTTACATTCATTTGAAGTGAATACGAGGTATACATGTCACTTCGCAATGAATATTATGTCTTATCATGAAACATAGAAATGATATGCGATATCTCGTTTTAAGAAGCATTAGAACTCTCTTGTTACGATACGTAGTCATCTGCAAACGCTATTTCCTAGCAAGAAAGTGTCGCATTTACATTCATTTGAAGTGAATACGAGGTATACATGACACTTCGCAATGAACATTGTATCTTATCATGAAACATAGAAATGAGATGCGATATATCGTTTTAAGAGGCATTAGAACTCTCTTGCTACGAGATACGTAGTCATCTGCAAACGCTATTTCCTAGGAAGGATGAATCGCATTTACACTCTATTGAAGTGAATACGAGGTAATCGTGATACTTGCAATAAATATTACATATTATCATGAAACGTAGGAATGAGATGCGATATCGCGTTTTAAGGAGCATTCGAACTCTATTGCTACGATACGTAGACAACTGCAAAAGCTAATTCCTAGAAAGGAAGTGTCGCATTTACATTCATTTGAAGTGAATACGAGGAATACATGATACTTCGCAATGAATATTATATCTTATCATGAAACATAGAAATGAGATGCGATATTGCGTTTTAAGAAGCATTGGAACTCTATTGTTTTGATACGCAGACATCTGGAAACGCCATTCCCTAGCAAGGAAGTGTCGCATTTCCATTCTTATGAAGTGAATACGAGGTATGCGTGACACTTCGCAATGAATATTATATCTTATCATGAAACATAGAAATGTGATGCGATATCGCGTTTTAAGGAGCACTAGAACTCTATTGATACGATAAGTAGACATCCGCAAACGCTATTTCCTAGAAAGGAAGAATCGCATTTACACTCTATTGAAGTGAATACGAGGTATACATGACACTTCGCAATGAATATTATATCTTATCATGAAACATAGAAATGAGATACGATATCGCGTTTTGAGAAGCATTCGAACTCTATTGCTACGATACGTAGACAACTGCAAAAGCTATTTCCTAGAAAGGAAGTGTCGCATTTACATTCATTTGAAGTGAATACGAGGTATACATGATACTTCGCAATGAATATTATATCTTATCATGAAACATAGAAATGAGATACGATATCGCGTTTTAAGTAGCATTCGAACTCTATTGCTACGATACGTAGACATCTGGAACCGTAATTTCCTAGAAAGGAAGTGTTGCATTTACATTCATTTGAAGTGAATACGAGGTATACATGACACTTCGCAATGCATATTATATCTTATCATGAAACATAGAAATAAGATGCCATATCTCGTTTTAATAAGCATTGGAACTCTCTTGTTACGATACGTAGTCTTCTGCAAACGCTATTTCCTAGGAAGAAAGTGTCGCATTTACATTCATTTGAAGTGAATGCGAGGTATACATGACACTTCGCAATGAACATTGTATCTTATCATGAAACATAGAAATGAGATGCGATATCTCGTTTTAAGAGGCATTTGAACTCTCTTGCTACGAGATACATAGTCATCTGCAAACGCCATTTCCTAGGAAGGAAGAATCGCATTTACACTCTATTGAAGTGAATACGAGGTAATCGTGATACTTGCAATAAATATTACATCTTATCATGAAACGTAGGAATGAGATGCGATATCGCGATTTAAGGAGCATTCGAACTCTATTGCTACGATACGTAGACAACTGTAAAAGCTATTTCCTAGAAAGGAAGTGTCGCATTTACATTCATTTGAAGTGAATACGAGGTATACATGTACTTCGCAATGAATATTATATCTTATCATGAAACATAGATATGAGATGCGATATTGAGTTTTAAGAAGCATTGGAACCCCATTGTTTTGATACGCAGACATCTGGAAACGCCATTTCCTAGCAAGGAAGTGTCGCATTTCCATTCTTATGAAGTGAATACGAGGTATGCATGACACTTCGCAATGAATATTATATCTTATCATGAAACATAGAAATGTGATGCGATATCGCGTTTTAAGGAGCACTAGAACTCTATTGATACGATAAGTAGACATCCGCAAACGCTATTTCCTAGAAAGGAAGTGTCGCATTTACATTCATTTGAAGTGAATACGAGGTATACATGACACTTCGCAATGAATATTATATCTTATCATGAAACATAGAAATGAGATACGATATCGCGTTTTGAGAAGCATTCGAACTCTATTGCTACGATACGTAGACAACTGCAAAAGCTATTTCCTAGAAAGGAAGTGTCGCATTTACATTCATTTGAAGTGAATACGAGGTATACATGATACTTCGCAATGAATATTATATCTTATCATGAAACATAGAAATGAGATGCGATATTGCGTTTTAAGGAGCACTAGAACTCTATTGATACGATAAGTAGACATCCGCAAACGCTATTTCCTAGAAAGGAAGTGTCGCACTTACATTCATTTGAAGTGAATACGAGGTATACATGACACTTCGCAATGAATATTATATCTTATCATGAAACATAGAAATGTGATGCGATATCGCGTTTTAGGAAACAATAGAACTCTATTGCATCGATACGTAGACATCTGCAAACGCTATTTCCTAGCAAGGAAGTGTCGCGTTTACATTCTTTTGAAGTGAGTACGAGGTAATCATGATACTTCGCAATGAATATTATATCTTATCATGAAGCATAGAAATGAGATGCGATATCGCGTTTTAAGAAGCATTCGAACTCTATTGCTACGATACGTAGACATCTGGAAACGTAATTTCCTAGAAAGGAAGTGTTGCACTTACATTCATTTGAAGTGAATACGAGGTATACATGGCACTTCGCAATGAATATTATATCTTATCATGAAACATAGAAATAAGATGCCATATCTCGTTTTAATAAGCATTGGAATTCTATTGTTTTGATACGTAGAAATATGGAAACGCCATTTCCTAGCAAGGAAGTGTCGCATTTACATTCATTTGAAGTGAATACGAGGCATACATGACACTTCGCAATGAATATTGTATCTTATCTTGACACATAGAAATGAGATGCGATATCGCGTCTAAACAAGCATTCGATCTCTATTCCTACGATACGTAAACATCTGCAAACGCTATTTCCTAGCAAGGAAGTGTCGCATTTACATTCAGTTGAAGTGAATACGAGGTATACATGATACTTCGCAATGAATATTATATCTTATCATGAAACATAGAAATGTGATGCGATATCGCGTTTTAAGATGCATTCGAACTCTATTGCTACGATACGCAGACATCTGCAAACGCCATTTCCTAGCAAGGAAGTGTCGCATTTCCATTCTGGTGATGTGAGTACGAGGTATACATGATACATCGCAATGAATATTATATCTTATCATGAAACATAGGAATGAGATGCGATATCGCGTTTTACGAAACAATAGAACTCTCTTGCTACGAGATACGTAGTCATCTGCAAACGCTATATCCTAGGAAGGAAGAATCGCATTTACACTCTATTGAAGTGAATACGAGGTAATCGTGATACTTGCAATAAATATTACATCTTATCATGAAACGTATGAATGAGATGCGATATCGCGTTTTAAGGAGCATTTGAACTCTATTGTTACGATACGTAGACAACTGCAAACGCTATTTCCTAGAAAGGAAGTGTCGCATTTACATTCATTTGAAGTGAATACGAGGTACACATGACACTTCGCAATGAATATTATATCTTATCATGAAACATAGAAATGAGATACGATATCGCGTTTTAAGAAGCATTCGAACTCTATTGCTACGATACGTAGACATCTGCAAACGCTATTTCCTAGAAAGGAAGTATCGCATTTACATTCATTTGAAGTGAATACGAGGTATACATGACACTTCGCAATGAATATTATATCTTATCATGAAACATAGTAATCAGATGCGATATCGCATTTTAAGAAGCATTCGAAATCCATTGCTACGATACGTAGACATCTGCAAATGCCATTTCCTACAAAGGAAGTGTCGCATTTACATTCATTTGAAGTGAATACGAGGTATACATGACACTTCGCAATGAATATTATGTCTTATCATGAAACATAGAAATGATATGCGATATTGCGTTTTAAGAAGCATTAGAACTACATTGCTACGATACGTAGATATCTGGAAACGCTAGATCCTAGCAAGGAAGGGTCGCATTTATATTCATTTGAAGTGTATGCGAGGTATAAGTGGCACTTCGCAACGAATATTATATCTTATCATGAATCTTAGAAATGAGATGCGATATCGCTTTCTAAGAAGCATTAGAACTCTATTGCTTCGATACGTAGACATCTGGAAACGCTACTTAATAGCAAGAACGTGTGACATTTACATTCTTTTGAAGTGTAGACGAGGTATACATAACTCTTCATAATGAATATTATTTCTTATCATGAAACATAGAAACGAGATGCGATTGCGCCTTTTAAGGAGCATTATAACTCCACTGCTTCGATGCGAATACATATGGAAACATTATTTCCTAGCAAGAAAGTGTGGCATTAACATTCGTTTGAAGTCTAGACGAGGTATACATAACACTGCGCAATGAAAATTGTACCTTATCATGAAACATGGAAACGAGATGCGATATCGCGTTTTAAGAAGCATTGGAACTCTATTGCTTCGAATCGTAGACACCTAGAAACGCTATTCCGTAGCAAGAGAGTGTCGCATTTACAATCCTTTAAAGTGCTAACGAGATATACATAACGCGTCACATTGATAGTCCACCTTATCGTGAATCATAGAAATGAGATGTGATATCGTGATTTATAAAGAATTAGAACAGTATTGCGTCGATACGCAGACATCTAGAAACGTTATTCCGTAGCAAGGAAGTTTGGCATTTACATTCTTTTGAAATGTTGACGACTTATGCATAACGCGATTCATTGAATTACATCTTCTTATGCAACATAGAAATGAGATGCATTATCGCGTTTTAAGAAGCATTGGAGCCCTACTGATTCGATACGTAGGGATCTAGAAACACTATTCCGTAGCAATATAGCTGTTTGTCATGATAGGATGTAAATCAAAGCAACCCATAACGTCTATCTCGCCAATACCTCAAGAGAATGCTTATCACACACATACTTGCGACGGAATAGCGTTTCTAGATGTCTAAGTATCGCAGCGATGAAGTTCTAACGCTTCATATAACGCGTTATAGCATCTCACTTCTATGTTTCATGATAGGATATAATATTCATTGCGAAGTGTCATGTATGCCTCGTATTCAACTCAAAAGAATGTAAATGCGACACTTCCTTGCTAGGAAATAGCGTTTGCAGATGTCTACGTATCGTAGCAATAGAGTTCGAATGCTTCTTAAAACTCGATATCGCATCTCATTTCTATGTTTCATGGTAGGATATAATATACATTGTGAAGTGTCATGTATACCTTGCATACGCTTGAAATGAATGTAAATGCGACTCCCCTTGCTAGGAAATAGCGTTTGCAGATGTCTACGTATCGTAGCAATAGAGTTCGAATGCTTCTTAAAACGCGATATCGCATCTCACTACTATGTTTCATGACAAGATATAATATTCATTGTGAAGTGTCATGTATAACTGGTATTCACTTCAAAAGAATGTAAATGCGACACTTCCTTGCGAGGAAGTAGCGTTTGCAGATGTCTACGTATCGTAGCAATAGAGTTCTAATGCTTCTTAAATCGCGATATCGCATCTCATTTCTATGTTTCGTGATAAGATATAATATTCATTGCGAAGTGTCATGTATACCTCGTATTCACTTCAAAAGAATGTAAGTGCGACACTTCCTTGCTAGCAAATAACGTTTGCAGATGTCTACGTATCGTAGCAATAGGGTCCTAATGCTTCTTAAATCGCGATATCGCATCTCATTTCTATGTTTCGTGATAAGATATAATATTCATTGCGAAGTTTCATGCATACCTCGCACTCACTTCAAAAGAATGTAAATGCGACACTTCCTTGCTAGGAAATAGCGTTTGCAGATATCTATGTATCGTAGCAATAGAGTTCTAATGATTCTTAAAACGCGATATCGCATCTAATTTCTATGCTTCATGATGAAACATAATATTCATTGCGGAGTGTCATGTATACCTCGTATTCACTTCAAAAGAATGTAAATGCGAAACTTCCTTGCTAGTAAATAGCGCTTGCAGATGTCTACGCATCGAAGCAATAGAGTTCTAACGCTTCTTAAAACGCGGTGTCGCATTTAATTTCTATGTTTCATGATAAAACATAATATTCATTGCGAAGTGTTATGTATACCTCGTACTCACATCAAGAGAATGTAAATGCGGCACTTCCTTCCTAGGAAATAGCGTTTGCTGATGTCTAAGTATCGTAGCTGTGGAGTTCTAATGCGTCTCAAAACGCGATATTGCGTCCCATTTCTATGTTTCATGACGAGATATAATATTCATTGCGAAGTGTCATGTATACCTCGTATTCACTTCAAAAGAATGTAAATGCGACACTTCCTTGCTAGAAAATAGCGCTTGCAGATGTCTAAGTATCGCAGCAGTGGAGTTCTAATGCTCCTCAAAACGCGATACCACATCTCATTTCTATGTTTCATGATAAGATACAATATTCATTGCGAAGTGTCATGTATACCTAGTATTCACTTCAAAAGAATGTAAATGCGACACATCCTTGCTAGCAAATAGCGTTTGCAGATGTCTACGTATCGTAGCAATAGAGTTCTGATGCTTCTTATATCGCGATATAGCATCTCATTTATATGTTTCAGGATAAGATATAATATTCATTGCGAAGTGTCATGTATACCTCGTATTCATTTCAAAAGAATGTAAATGCGACACTTCCTTGCTAGGAAATAGCGTTTGCAGATGTCTACGTATCGAAGCAATAGAGTTCTAATGCTTCTTAAAACGCGATATCGCATCTCACACCTATGTTTCATGATAAGAAATAATATTCATTGCGAAGTGTCATGTATACCTCGTATTCACTTCAAAAGAATGTAAATGCGACTCTTCCTTGCTAGGAAATCCGTTTCCAGATGTCTACGTACCGCAGCATGATAGTACTACTGCTTCTTAAAACGCGATATCGCATCTCACTACTATGTTTCATGACAAGATATAATATTCATTGTGAAGTGTCATGTATACCTGGTATTCACTTCAAAAGAATGTAAATGCGACACTTCCTTGCGAGGAAGTAGCGTTTGCAGATGTCTACGTATCGTAGCAATAGAGTTCTAATGCTTCTTAAATCGCGATATCGCATCTCATTTCTATGTTTCGTGATAAGATATAATATTCATTGCGAAGTGTCATGTATACCTCGTATTCACTTCAAAAGAATGTAAGTGCGACACTTCCTTGCTAGCAAATAACGTTTGCAGATGTCTACGTATCGTAGCAATAGGGTTCTAATGCTTCTTAAATCGCGATATCGCATCTCATTTCTATGTTTCGTGATAAGATATAATATTCATTGCGAAGTTTCATGCATACCTCGCACTCACTTCAAAAGAATGTAAATGCGACACTTCCTTGCTAGGAAATAGCGTTTGCAGATATCTATGTATCGTAACAATAGAGTTCTAATGATTCTTAAAACGCGATATCGCATCTAATTTCTATGCTTCATGATGAAACATAATATTCATTGCGGAGTGTCATGTATACCTCGTATTCACTTCAAAAGAATGTAAATGCGAAACTTCCTTGCTAGAAAATAGCGCTTGCAGATGTCTACGCATCGAAGCAATAGAGTTCTAACGCTTCTTAAAACGCGGTGTCGCATTTAATTTCTATGTTTCATGATAAAACATAATATTCATTGCGAAGTGTTATGTATACCTCGTATTCACATCAAGAGAATGTAAATGCGCAACTTCCTTCCTAGGAAATAGCGTTTGCTGATGTCTAAGTATCGTAGCTGTGGAGTTCTAATGCGTCTCAAAACGCGATATTGCGTCCCATTTCTATGTTTCATGACGAGATATAATATTCATTGCGAAGTGTCATGTATACCTCGTATTCACTTCAAAAGAATGTAAATGCGACACTTCCTTGCTAGAAAATAGCGCTTGCAGATGTCTAAGTATCGCAGCAGTGGAGTTCTAATGCTCCTCAAAACGCGATACCACATCTCATTTCTATGTTTCATGATAAGATACAATATTCATTGCGAAGTGTCATGTATACCTAGTATTCACTTCAAAAGAATGTAAATGCGACACATCCTTGCTAGCAAATAGCGTTTGCAGATGTCTACGTATCGTAGCAATAGAGTTCTGATGCATCTTATATCGCGATATAGCATCTCATTTATATGTTTCAGGATAAGATATAATATTCATTGCGAAGTGTCATGTATACCTCGTATTCATTTCAAAAGAATGTAAATGCGACACTTCCTTGCTAGGAAATAGCGTTTGCAGATGTCTACGTATCGAAGCAATAGAGTTCTAATGCTTCTTAAAACGCGATATCGCATCTCACACCTATGTTTCATGATAAGAAATAATATTCATTGCGAAGTGTCATGTATACCTCGTATTCACTTCAAAAGAATGTAAATGCGACTCTTCCTTGCTAGGAAATCCGCTTCCAGATGTCTACGTACCGCAGCATGATAGTACTACTGCTTCTTAAAACGCGATATCGCATCTCACTACTATGTTTCATGACAAGATATAATATTCATTGTGAAGTGTCATGTATACCTGGTATTCACTTCAAAAGAATGTAAATGCGACACTTCCTTGCGAGGAAGTAGCGTTTGCAGATGTCTACGTATCGTAGCAATAGAGTTCTAATGCTTCTTAAATCGCGATATCGCATCTCATTTCTATGTTTCGTGATAAGATATAATATTCATTGCGAAGTGTCATGTATACCTCGTATTCACTTCAAAAGAATGTAAGTGCGACACTTCCTTGCTAGCAAATAGCGTTTGCAGATGTCTACGTATCGTAGCAATAGGGTTCTAATGCTTCTTAAATCGCGATATCGCATCTCATTTCTATGTTTCTTGATAAGATATAATATTCATTGCGAAGTGTTGTGTATACCTCGTCTACACTTCCAAAGAATGTAAGTGCCACACTTCCTTGCTAGGAAATGCATTTCCAGGTGTGTACATATCGAAGCAATAGAGTTCTTTCTAATGCTTCTTAAAACGCGATATTGCATCTCATTTCTATGATTCATGATAAGATATAATATTCATCGCGAAGTGTTATGTATACCTCGTCTACACTTCAATAGAATGTAAATGCCACACTACCTTGCTAGGAAGTAGCGTTTTCCAGATGTCTACGTATCGAAGCAATGGATTTCTAATGCTTCTTAAAACGCGATATCGCATCTCATTTCTATGTTTCATGATAAGGTATAATATTCATTGCGAAGTGATATGTATAAGCTCGTCTACTCTTCAAGTGAATGTAAGCGCCACACTCCCTTGCAAAGGATAGCGTTTTTAGATGTCTACTTTTCGAAGCAATAGAGTTCTAATGCTTCGATGCGTGTCAGTAGATTTTCTACTGACTTCAGAAGTATGTAAATTCTACTCTTCAGAAGTATGTAAATTCTACAGTTCCGTGCAACAAGGAGTGGCTACAAAGAGTCAACGGGTTAAACCGTTGGAGTTCTAATGCTCCATGCAATATGATGGCGCATCTCACTCCAGGGTTCCAAATTAAATAAGTTGTATTCTTTTATGCATAGAGTTATGGCTGGCTGCTTCTACGATCTGAAAGAATGTGAATTCTACTGTTCTATGTAACCTAAAGGCGCTTTATAGTGTCTGCTCTTCAGAGCTGTAGATTTTTAATGCTTCATGCAATGCAATGGTACAACTCATTTCAGCGTTTCAATGTAAGTAAGATGGAATCCTCTATGCATGGCACTATGCTGATCTGATATTATACCTTTGTTAGCATATGTAGTCCACAGTGCATGCAACAGTATTGCTCTTTAATGGGGCTGTGTGTCAATGCAATAGAGTTCCAATGCTGCATGCAATGCAATGACGCAAACACTTTCAGCGTTTCATAGTAAGTAAGCTGTACTCTTCTGTACGTACCATTATGCCTATGTGATTCTGCATTTCAAGAGAATGTGGACTCGACTTATCCATGCAACATGATGACGCTCCATATTTTGTGTGTGCCAAGGAAATGCAGTTTTATTGCTGCATGCAATGCGATTGCACATCTTACTTCAACGTTTCAAATTAAGAATGCTTGTAATCTTCTATGCATAGCGCTAATGCGTAACTGCTTCTACACTTTAGAAGGATCGTGATTTCTAAAGTTCCATGCAACGGGATGGCACTTGATTGTGTTTGCGTGTCAAGGCAATGGAGTTCCATTTAAGCAAACAATAAGTATCTCATTTCAACGTTTCAAAGTAGGTAAGCTGCAATCTTCTATGCATAACAATATTCTCATCTGTTTGTACATTTCAAAGATTGTGAAATCTGCAGTTCACTGCAAAGGGTTGGCACTTCATAGTATCTACGTCACAGAGCAAGAACGTCCTCTCACCCGTTGTAAGGAACTGTGTAATTTACATTCCTTTGAACTGTAGAAGCAGATTAGCATAATACGATGCATAGAATGTTTCTGCTTACTCACTTTTTAACGTTGAAATGAGACGCGCCATTGCGTTGCACGGTGCATTGGAACTCTATTGCTCTGAAGCGTAGACACTATTAAGGGCCATTCCGTTGAAGGGACTGTAGCATTCACATCATTTCGAAGTGTAGAAGCAGTTAAGCATAATGCGATGCAAAGAACATTACATCATACTCGTTTTGAATCATGAAACTGAGGAACTACATCTTGTTGCACAGAATTACTTTGAAACGTAGGACTGTGAAGGTGCATCGCAATGCATAGAGATTAGAAAGTGCTCAGTATGAAATGTAGAAATGAGAAGCGCCATCATGTTGCATAGAACTTTGCATCTTACGTACTCTGAATTGTATATACTGTAGGGACCATCACTTTACATAAATATATGGAACACTCATAGCTTATAGACGTCGAACTGAGAATTTTAGTACTTCCTTTGAAACGTTAATAGTGAGGAGCTCCATCGGACTGTCATAGAAATTCAGGACTTACTTGCTAACTGCAACGTAGGCAGATAAGCGTCATCGCGTTGCTTAGAACTTTAGAACTTGCTTACTTCAACAAAGATTTCTATTGGCTTCGTCCGTTCTTTTAGAAGAGTTATGATAAACCACATACTTTTCACGCTTGTGATATCCTTGAAAGTATGCGAGATGTAATCGTTTAAGTTCTAAAACGATTACTTAATGTGGATTATTATTTAGTAACTCGCTGATAAACGAGTCTGCATAGGATTTAATTCATAAGTTTTTAAGCTGGGAATTCATGCAGTATTTGTTATTCACTTATTGCTCAAACGACAAAGATTCTGACCACTTCAAAATGGTTGACTTTCATCAATTTTCTTAAAAATTGAAATATTGCCCCAACTGCTTGCATTAAAGACTGTAATTAAAGATTTCAAAACATTTTACCTTTTATAGATGAATTCTGGAATTGAAATTGAATGTTTGACTTTCTAACTCCTGTTTAGACATCTTTCTATTGGAATGTTCAGGTATTTTTCATATTTGTAATTATTAAAAATGTTTTACTTAATTCTTTAATTTAATATATAGAATTTCCTGAGAAATATTTTCTATTGTAATGAACTATATAATTGCAATTATAATTCTTTATGAAATAATAATAACAGAGAGGTATGTATCCATTCCTGTAGTTTTGTAATGAGTATTTAATCTTACTATCTAAAATGAAACATTGAGATCTGTTTACAATCTAATGGAATTTAATTACCTTTTGATTTAAATTCACAATAATAATCTTCCATAGTTCAACAATTTTGTGAGCTGTCCTCAGGAATCCGCAGCTCAGAACTTATAAAATGGACGACACAAAGAACACCCTAACCAAACTTATTCGAACCGATTTTTCAATATTAATCTTATCATGTTTAACTTATGCTGCAAACTATTGAATTGCCCTTCGAAAAGTGTTTATTCACAGTGAAGTAAACGGTAAGTATTACGCCTTCCATCACTGTTTACAATACGTATGTTTCATTTACTATCAAAACCGTGAGTATTATCGCCTTTCTTTACTTTTTATAATCTTCAATGGCTTCATGTTGCAGATCGTTGAACTTGTTTTAAAATGCTCTATGGTATTACAGAAGAATGGACATACCAATTCATTTTAAAAAATGAAGGTAACTTTCATATGTCCAACATACCTCCACTTACAAAAAAACTATTTTCATCAACGGATAGGCCCTTTGTACTATGCAGTTTTATATTAGCAAAAACTACTATGAAACTTATAGTTTCGTGGCTATCTGAGGTGCTAATTATTACTGCTCCACCCTGTATATTGTTATGGATGTGTCCAACAAGGCAACGATGAACAGAGTTAAATTTAATATTATGATGTTTATTATTTTACTTATAGTATATTTGTTTTTCTAGAATGTTGCCAAAAAACAATGTTCACGATGTCGACAGATGAATATATTTGCCTTAGAATTACAAGAGCCAACAATTTCGAAAGTAGAATATTTCTTTACTTCGCTAACCGAATCATTGCAAACGTTAAGTAAAGTGCGTGCCTTTCAAAACAGTCAAATGCAAATTACGATACAACGTTTCCAAGAAATGGTACGTGCCACTGTTTTTTAATTTCCGTTTATTTAATCAAAAGCAAAATTTGAGGACAAAAAGTTATTGTAATCTTACGCAACATATATGATGGTGATAAAGGATAAGTATACAGAACTGAAAATGGAAAGTAGCGAGCAAAAAAAGAAACTGATGGAGCTACAAAGTAGATTGATACATCCCTCAAATGATGATTCTAGGTTAATAAAATCTGTTAATCAAAGAACTATTGCAAAAATCAAGTATAATCAATATTACTTCTGCTCAAAAGCTATAATAGAATTGGACCGAAATGGGTACAAAACAGGCAATTATATCTATACGTTCTATTCTATGCAAAGGCAAATATTTCAAAGAGATAAGATGTGTTACTTACAAATTACTTATGTTCCCAGATATCTCACTAATTCAGGCTTCTTGTCTTGCAGAACTAATCATTCCTTTAACATGGAAAGGAGTCGAAGAATAGTAAAAGATTTTTATATTTTATAGCCTCACTCGATACGTCAATTGGATCACGTAAAATATCGGACATTAATTGCATCTACATCATCAGACCTTAAATATATAATTGCAACAACATATTTAATAGTGTTTTAATAACATCCTTCTAATTGTTTATATCTATGCCTAATAAATATATATTAATCGAATAAGTTGCTTTACCAAAGAATAAAAGAATCTGAGGCTTACAAATCGGAGCATTACATAACAAACGTGCATCACATATATAATATTACATGTAACAAAAGATGGAGACCAAAAAGATCGTACATAAGTTGAATCCACAATGCGGTCATAGAGATACAGAAACAGCAAAAATTCCAAACAATAATTCCAAAAATTCAAAAAGGGGGGAGTGAAAATCCATCTCCTTGGTGATGATAAGGAACAAGTCTGCCTCATCCACTACAATATCCCAAACAGCCAGCGATTGGCACGCCAATGACAACGGATGGAACGAATTCCGTGGCAGAACTGTGCTAAGCCAGTGCTCCTACTCAGCTTTTGAAATGTCATACTGATAGTGCTAGGGCGGCATTCGTATCACGGCACTATTAAAGCACGGAGATATAGCACACGGGCTACACGGCCGTGGCAATGACACTATCAGCTCACCATAGTTACACGCGTGGTTGTGGCGTAGGCTGACATTTACTAATGGGGAAGCTGTTTCCATAAAAATTATAAGCAAGTATGAAAAATGACTAAACTGCGCAATTTATTTATTTTGATTCCAAAATAGATACACCGGCACAAAACAAAGATATAAGAACTCGATTTTATTATTTTCCATAAACTAGCTCGATAGGGCGATTTTTTCCATAAAGTCGATAATTACTTTGTCATAAAAATATATACACTTATTTTACATATATTTTCTTCAATTTATCGTTACAAATTCATGCAATTGAGGGTTACATTAAATACGATGAGAGCATGTTATTTCAAAAATTACACAAGGCGAAGTTAGAGACGCAACAGCATGAATTTTTATTTTATAAGTAATATTTTTTTTATAAATAATATTTTTAATCCATGATGGAGTGAAAGAAATATATACGACTCGGTCAATAACTATAAATATAGGAAAACGACTATCAAAATGTCTATCAATACTCATATGCTGAACATCTACTGACATCTAACGGTTTTAATTTGTATGAAAGCACAGGTTCCCCATTGCAAAATGTGATCCTGCGTCATTGCTGAGGAGATTCATGAATGGAGCGATGATACGCGTGCCACCATGGTGCTGGTGCTGCGCGATTCGCTTGTCTAGAACGTGCTGGTAACACGTTCTGGCATTTTAGTTAACGAATCCGGTCACAGATGACTACGAATCAGTTGACACTCCTCGGAAGTGGCAATATAGTGCCGGCATGGTGTCGCTACCATCTTGCCGTTTGTTATCTGGGATGCTTTTTAGTGCATTATTCGGAATTGAATTGGAACACATAGCTACTTAATCGCGAATTTGTATGCACATAATTATACATGCCTGCATAAAAAGGATATCATATACTTTTATAATCAATGCGATATAAGAATATAAAACGAAGAACTATCCACTCCCATCAAGAGTAAAAACACTGTTTGGTACGCAAAGTTCATTGTAAAATATAATCAAGCAGTTACTATATCAAATCACAGCACACAATAAATCACTGAATGTATAATGATATGAATAGTAAGAAAAACATATTTATTTGTTAGATGTTTATAAATTCAAATTTAAAAGTCCAAATCACATTTAATATATTATTGTTTAACAAGGTGATTTAATGATGTTTCAAATAGGCGTGCAGAACTAGCTCGTACTTCTGTCAATGTAATTTCATTCGAAGAATACAAAGAATAAGAGGAAATATTCTCCAATACATAACATATGTAAATCAACGATGCAAGAGAGAACACTCGATCTCGGTGTAACGAGACCGGGCGCCATCATGAAGTAATCGTATAACGCCTGTTCCGAGATGGTGTAGAGAGGGAATGTGGAGGGTGAATAGCATAAATAACAACAATGTAACTAAAGAGAAAGAGAAAGAAAATATGTGGACGCATTGCATTTATTAAGAGGAAATCCTACAAATATCAAACAACAGATTATATACCATACTGTAAGGGTAAGGTACAACGAAATAGACGATATCGTGAGAGAAACTAAAAAATCGAGAAACTTAAAAAGAAAATAATAATTTAAATTGAGCGAATCAATATCACTGATCCCGGCAAGCTTAATGGAAAACGCATGACGATGATCGGATAGAGTGTAAGATAGATGCTGGTCGCGGTTCGAGTGGCCCTGGAATACTTTGCCCGCATCAGGGCAGCCAGTAGAATGTGGAGGGCCTGTCCTCCTGTTGCTTGGATCTATAGAATTCACATTCTTTTGTAGAGTAGAAGCAGATAATTATAATAATTTTATGTTCTTTTCTTTGAAACGTTGAAATGAGATGCGACATCGCGCTGTATGAAGTATTAGAAATATGTTGCTTGGACACGTAGAGATCTGGAAACTGTGCAAGTAACTATAGGATTCACATCCTTCTAAAGTCTAGATGCAGACAAATGTAACATATTGCATAGAACATTGCAATTTACCATGAATCATTGAAATGAGTTGCGACATCGCGTTAAATGAAGCAATAGAACTCTATCGCTTCATTACGTAGACATCTGGAAACGCTATTCCCTAACAAGGAAGTGTCGCATTTACATTCACTTGAAGTGTCGACGAAGTATGCATAACACATCGCAATGAATGTTATAACTTATCGTGAAACATAGAAATAAGATGTGATATCGCGTTTTAAGAAGCATTAGAAATCCATTGCTTCGGAACGTAGACATCTGCAAACGCTATTTCCCAGCAAGTAAGTGTCGCATTTACATTCACTGGTAGCGTAGACGAGGTATACATAACACTTCGCAGTGAATATTATATATTATCATGAAACAGAGATGAGATGAGATATCGCGTTTTAAGTAGTATTAGAACTCTATTGCTTCGATACGTAGACATCTGGAAACGCTACTTTCTAGCAAGGATGTGTGGCATTTACATTGATTTGAAGTGTATACGAGGTATGCGTAACACTTCGCATTGAGTATTATTCTTATCGTGAAACATAGAAATGAGATGCGATATCGCGTTCCAAGAAGCATTAGAACTCTATTGCTTCGATGCGTAGACATCTGCAAACGCTATTTCCTAGCGAGGAAGTGTCGCATTTACATTCTTTTGAAGTGAATACGAGGTATACATGACACTTCGCAATGAATATTGTATCTTATCATGAAACATACAAATGAGATGCGACATCGCGTTTTAGGAAGCATTGAACTCAATTGCTACGATACGTAGAGATCTGCAAACGCTATTTCCTAGGAAGGAAGTGTCGCATTTACATTCTTTTGAAGTGAATACGAGGTATACATGGCTCTTCACAATGAACATTATATCTTATCATGAAACATAGAAATGAGATGCGATATCGCGTTTTAAGAAGCATTGAACTCAATTGCTACGATACGTAGAGATCTGCAGACGCTAAGTCCTAGCAAGGAAGTGTCGGATTTACATTCTTTTGAAGTGAATACAAGGTACATATGACACTTCGCATTGAATATTATATCTTATCATGAAACATAGAAATGAAATGCGATATCGCTTTTGAAGAAGCGTTAGAACTCTATTGCTTCCATACGTAGAGATCTGCAAACGCTATTTCCTAGCAAGGAAGTGTCGCATTTACATTCTTTTGAAGTGAATACGAGGTATACATAACACGTCGCAATGAATATTATATCTTATCATGAAACATAGAAATGAAATGCGATATCGCATTTTTAGAAGCATTAGAACTCCATTGCTACGATACGTAGACATCTCCAAACGCTATTTCCTAGCAAGGAAGTGTCGCATTTACATTCTTTTGAAGTGAATACGAGGAATACATGACACTTCGCAATGAATATTATATCTTATCATGAAACATAGAAATGAAATGCGGTATCGCAATATAAGAAGCATTAGAACTCAATTGCTTCGATGCGTAGACATCTGTAAACGCTATTTCCTAGGAAGGAGGTGTCGCATTTACATTCTTTTGAGCGGAATACGGGGTATACGTAACACTCCACAATGAATATTATATCTTATCATGGGACTTAGAAATGAGATGCGATATCGCGGTTTAAAAGGCATTAGAATTCTATTGCTACGATACGTAGACATCTGCAAATGCTGTTTAATAGCAAGGAAGTGTCGCATTTACATTCCTTTGTAGTGAGTATGAGGTATACATAACAATCCACAATGAATATTATATCTTATCACGAAACATAGAAATGAGATGCGATATCGCGATTTAAGTAGCATTAGAACTCCATTGCTATGATACGTAGACATCTGCAAACTCCATTTCCTAGGAAGGAAGTTTCGCATTTACATTCTTTTGAAGTGAATACGAGGTATACATGACACTTCGCAATGAATATTGTATCTTATCGCGTGACATAGAAGTGAGATGTGATATCGTGTTTTAAGAAGAATTAGGACCCTGTTGCCTCGATGCGGAGACATCTGCAAACGCTATTTCCTATCATGGAAGTGTCGCATTTACATTCTTTTGAGCGGAATACGGGGTATACGTAACTCTCCACAATGAATATTATATCTTATTACGAAACACAGAAATGAGATGCGATATTGCGTTTTAAGAAGCACTGGAACTATATTGCTTCGATATGTAGACATCTGGAAACGTAATTTACTAGAAAGGAAGTGTCGGATTTACATTCATTTGAAGTGTAGACGAGGAAAACATAACACTTCGCAATGAACATTATATCTTATCATGAGACATAGCAATGACATGCGATATCGCGTTTTAAGAAGCATTAGAAGTCTAATTCGTCGATACGTAGACATCTGCAAACGGTACTTCCCAGCAAGGAAGTGTCGCATTTACATTCTTTTGAAGTGAATACGAGGTATACATGACACGTCGCAATGAATATTATATCTTATCATGAAACATAGAAGTGAGATGCGCTATCGCGTTTTAAGAAGCATTAGAACTGTATTGCTTCGATACGTAGAGATCTGCAAACGCTATTTCCTAGGAAGGAAGTGTCGCATTTACATTCTTCTGAAGTGAATACAAGGTATACATGGCTCTTCGCAATGAACATTATATCTTATCATGAAACATAGAAATGAGATGCGATATCGCGTTTTAGGAAGCATTGAACTCAATTGCTACGATACGTAGAGATCTGCAAACGCTATTTCCTAGGAAGGAAGTGTCGCATTTACATTCTTTTGAAGTGAATACGAGGTATACATGGCTCTTCACAATGAACATTATATCTTATCATGAAACATAGAAATGAGATGCGATATCGCGTTTTAAGAAGCATTGAACTCAATTGCTACGATACGTAGAGATCTGCAGACGCTAAGTCCTAGCAAGGAAGTGTCGGATTTACATTCTTTTGAAGTGAATACAAGGTACATATGACACTTCGCATTGAATATTATATCTTATCATGAAACATAGAAATGAAATGCGATATCGCTTTTGAAGAAGCGTTAGAACTCTATTGCTTCCATACGTAGAGATCTGCAAACGCTATTTCCTAGCAAGGAAGTGTCGCATTTACATTCTTTTGAAGTGAATACGAGGTATACATGACACGTCGCAATGAATATTATATCTTATCATGAAACATAGAAATGAAATGCGATATCGCATTTTTAGAAGCATTAGAACTCCATTGCTACGATACGTAGACATCTCCAAACGCTATTTCCTAGCAAGGAAGTGTCGCATTTACATTCTTTTGAAGTGAATACGAGGAATACATGACACTTCGCAATGAATATTATATCTTATCATGAAACATAGAAATGAAATGCGGTATCGCAATATAAGAAGCATTAGAACTCAATTGCTTCGATGCGTAGACATCTGTAAACGCTATTTCCTAGGAAGGAGGTGTCGCATTTACATTCTTTTGAGCGGAATACGGGGTATACGTAACACTCCACAATGAATATTATATCTTATCATGGGACTTAGAAATGAGATGCGATATCGCGGTTTAAAAGGCATTAGAATTCTATTGCTACGATACGTAGACATCTGCAAATGCTGTTTAATAGCAAGGAAGTGTCGCATTTACATTCCTTTGTAGTGAGTATGAGGTATACATAACAATCCACAATGAATATTATATCTTATCACGAAACATAGAAATGAGATGCGATATCGCGATTTAAGTAGCATTAGAACTCTATTGCTATGATACGTAGACATCTGCAAACTCCATTTCCTAGGAAGGAAGTTTCGCATTTGAATTCACTTGAAGTGTAGAGGATGTATACATAACACTTCGCAATGAATATTACAACTTATCATGAAACATAGAAATGAGATGCGATATCGCGTTTTAAGAAGCATTGGAACTCTATTGTAACGATACGTAGACATCTGCAAACGCTATTTCCTAGCAAGGTAGTGTGGCACTTACATTCCTTTGAAGGGTAGACGAGGTATACATAACACCTTGCAATGAATATTACATCTGATCATGAAACATAGATATGAAATGCGATATCGCCTTTTATGAAGCAATAGAACTCTATTGCCTCGATACGTAGAGATTTCGAAACGCGATTCCTTAGGAAGTATTTGGGGCCTTTACATTCCTTCGAAGCGTCGGTGAGATATATATAACGCGTTGCATTTAATATTACATGTTATCATGAGACATAGAAATGGGATGCTTTATCTCGTTTTATGAAGCTTAAGAATGCTATTCCTTCGATCCGTAGATATCTAGAAATTCTATCCCGTAGCAAGGATATGTGGGATTTACATTCCTTCGATGTGTTGACGAGATCCATACAAGGCGATGCATTGAATATTTCATCCTATCATGAGACACAGTAATGAGAACCGATATCGCGATTTATGAAGAATTAGATGTCTATTGCTTCGATACGTCGAGATCCAGAAACGCTAATCCGTTGGAAGGATGTGTGGGATTTATATTTTTGTAATGTGGTGACGAGTTATAATTAACGCGTTGCCTTGAATTACGTCTTATCATGAAACATAGAAGTGACATGCTATATCGTGTTTTACGAAGCATTAGAACACCTTTGCTTCGACATGTAAACATCTAGAAACGCTATTCCGTAGCATATAATTGTGAGATTTATATTCTTTTGAAGTGTAGACGAGATGTACAAAACGCGTTGCATTGGAGATTACATCTTATCATAAGATATAGAATTGATAAGCAATATCGCTTTCTATGAAGCATTTGAACTCCATTGCTCCGATATGTAGACATCTAGAAACGCTATTCCGTAGTAAGGAAGTGTGGCATTTACATTCTATTGAACTGTATACGTTACAGAGCCAGAGGATGACGTGTCTGCAACCAACAACACAATGCGAAGCTGCACGAGGACCACCAACCGGAAAATGCATGGCTGCAACAGAAGGTCGAAAAGCTCGTACCATGGTTCATGGTCGTAGTCATCAACAGTCGCACAACGGATGGCCACCGCGATCGTCCGCGATATCGATCGCGACCAGAAGCCAATCGAGTGTAGAACGTTGAGCGTCACCTGTTCGAGTGCAAACTTCATTACAGACGACCTGGCAATGATGCTTGGACTTCCCACGAAAAATAACACGACAGCCAACCAAGCATTGAACCAAATACACGAGTTCGCGAATAAATTGCCTCAACGACGATCAAATCGCTGTTATTGGGCTTCGCGCGGAAGCTCACATTCTTTACGATACCGCGAATCGCTGGACCGATACCGGAAGAGCAAATCGATCGTGCGCAGATTCCGATTCCGGCAAACGTAAAACTAGCAGATCCAGAATTTCATCGACCAGCAAATGTGGTTATGTTAATCGGCACCGGTCCCTCCTTATCGTCCCTTAGCATCGGCCAGTACAAACTTTCTCCTCACAACGATCCTGAATTAATCCACCAAACGACACAATTTGAATGGATTATTGGGGGGAGCGTCTCCACATCGGCGTCGTGGAGGAAACATCAAACGTTCGTTATAACCCTGAATTTCGAACTTCAAAAATTCTGGGAGTTAGAAGAGGGTTCACACGTACGACACCTATTTTCCGCGGAGCAGGAATGCGAGCAGCATTTTCATGACCACGTTAAACGGACACGAACCGGTCGTTACATTGTTGCACTGTCGTTCAATGAAAAGAAGATGCAGTTAGGCGAAACTCGGTCGCGCGCCTTCAACCGTCTTCTTTCGCTCGAACGAAAATTCATGAAAGATCCAGAGCTGAAACGAGAATATTCCGCCGTCATCGAGGAGTATCTCGAGATGGGACACATGAGCCAGGTAGAACCACGCGATTCGGATGTCTTCTAACACACCCACCACGTCGTCATCAAACTGTCCAGCTCAACAACGAAGGTTCGTGTCGTCCTCGATGGATCTGCAAGATCGAGCAGTGGACTGTCATTGAACGACACGCTTTTGGCAGGACCAACGATACAGGACGACATATTCGCTCTTCTCATAAGGTTCCGTCAACACACCTATGTCTTAACCAGAGACATCGAGAAGATGTATCGGCAGTTCCTCGTAAGACCGGAAGACCGTCGATACCAGCCGATATTATGACGAGATAACAACAGAAAGGTGAAAGCGTACGAGCTGAATACAGTCACGTTCGGACTATCTTTAGCACCTTTCCCCGCCATCAGGTGTATTCATCAGCTAGCGGACGACGAAAAGGCGAATGCTCCTTTCGCATCGACCGTGCTCCAGGGAGATCTATACGTCGACGATTTCCTAACTGGCACAGATAATTACGAAGACGCTAGACATTTACGGGACCAGGTAATCAAGCTACTTAACCGCAGCAGCCTCCACATTCAACAATGGGTCTCGAACGAACCGAAACTTTTAGCAGGACTTCCGGAAGGCGAAATTCACCCAAAATATTTTGGAGAAGCCACCATGAAAACTCTCGGCGACCGAATCATCTATTTCGTGGATCCAAACATCGATACGAGGATCACCAAACGCACGATCTTATCCACCATAGCAAAAATATTCGACCCGTTAGGTTTACTGGCGCCAGTAATAATAATGGCAAAAATATTTATGCAACACCTTTGGAAACTGCAATTGGCCTGAGACGAATCGCTACCAACAATTCTCCGTACAGAATGGTCCACGTACGTGAAGGAATTGCAGTTACATAACGAAAGTGTCATTCTTCGAGTGACACGTATGCCAATCGAAGGTGCGAAGAGTGGAATTACACAGGTTCTGCGACGCGAGCGAACGAGCATACGGATCGTGCATGTAAGTACGGTCAGTCGACAATCGCGAACGAATTAAAACGAGACTATTATGCACGAAATTTCGGTTCGTACTAGTAGAAGTTGTCAGCCTCGCACGTCTCGAACTTTGCGGTGCGGTGCTACTGACGTCATTATTTTCTAACGCCCGAGATAGTAATGCACGCCGATTCGACTGGATTAACTTCTGGACGGATTCCACGATAGTTTTAAATTGGCTGCAACGCGAACCAGCCACGCTAAGAACATTCGTGGCAAATAGAGTGGCCGAAATCCAAGCGAAGACCGATAGCGGCACGTCAGGTCAAACGACAATCCAGCGGACTTCATATAGAGAGGACAAACACCGGCGGAATTCTTGAAGCCCTCCATCTGGCGTCATGGACCATCGTGGTTTGCCGACAATAACAGGGATTAGCCGAAATATACGTTCAACCTTATTTCGGAAATACCCGATATTCGTGCCAATACATGCTTGGCAACGACCATCCGTAGCAACGAAATTCTCGGCCGCTCTTCAGACATGGCGAAATTAAGGACGATCGTCGCGTATTGTCTCCGATTTCGCAAAAATCATTGTAACGCAGGACTTCTAACCGTACGAGAGGTCCACGACGCTAATGATCGGATCTTGAGGCTCGTGCAGGCCTCCGTGTTCGAAAAGGAGATCCGAAATTTGAAGAACGGTACAGAGCTGCATCCAAAGAGTAACGGGATCTCGCTGCAGCCATTCTTAGACGAAACGGGAATTCTACGGGTAGGCGGTCGACTACAAAACGCAAACATTCCCTTCGGACAGAAACATCCGATCCTGCCTCCAAGATCGCATCACATCACCGATCTGATCATTCGTCACACGCATTTAAAGGGACATCATTCGGGTATCAATACCACGCTGCCGACACTAAGGCAGAGGTATTGGCCCATTGATGGTAAGAAGTGCATCAGGTGCTTCCGCGTAAAACCACCGGCCGTGAATTACGTAATGGGCACTCTACCCGCGGCACGCGTATCCGAATGCCGATCTTTTTATAATTGCGGAACAGATTATTGCGGTCCTTTCTATATCAAGGAAAAACGCGAGTAAAAATCTATGTAGCCGTGTTTGTGTGCTTTGCAACGAGAGCGGTCCATCTTGAGGTCGTCAGTGACATGACTACCGAAGCGTTCATCGCGGCATTGAAACGCTCCATTGGTCGTAGGAGCATCTGTCGGTACATTTATTCCGACAACGGGACAAAATTTCGTTGGAGTGAATAACGAATTAAGCGCACTGTACCAAAAACTGCAAACGGACGATAAGGTAAGACACTTCCTCACGGGCAAGGAAATATCGTGGCATTTCATGGCATTTCATCAGCTCTTTCTCCAAATTTCGGCAGCCTTTGGGAGGCAGCTGTCAAATCGTTCAAACACCACGTCAAACGAGACGTCGGGGAAGAACTGTTTACGTTCGAACAGTTCAACACGTTCGCGATCGAAATCGAAGCGATCCTAAACTCCCGCCCGCTTACTCCATTATCATCCGATCCTAATGGTCCATCGGCCCTAACTCCGGCCCACTTCCTGATCGGCACGTCCTTAACGAGTTTCCCCGAGACTGATTTCAGCGATATTCCTCGTAACCGATTCTCACACTGGCAACACATCCAGAACGTCCAGCAGGACTTTTGAACCAGGTGGCACAAGGAGTATATCGACCGTCTGAACGAGCGAAAAAAATGGACCAAGGGCTACCACGAGATCAAGAAAGGATCCCTCGTAGTCTTAAGGGATGACTACCTCCCGCCTTTGCAGTGGCACCGTGGTCGGGTCGAAGAGGTGCACCCAGGTCCAGACAAGATCATCAGAGCGGTCACCGTACGGACCAGCCAGGGGGTCGACAAACGCAACGTCAAGCAGCTAGCGGAGCTGCCCACATTCGAGGCGACAGTGTGAACCATCGACGTCGCGGAGATATTCAGATCAATCCGATCTAGATTGATCGACACGGTCACTCCACGGGGGGAACATGTTCCGACCGACGGAACAAATAAAACGTGGGGTCTTCGAAGACTTCATTTATTATACGTTTGTGACGAAAAGGCTATTTTTGAGAATAAGACGATTTAAGTAATTTCGTAAATATATCTATTGCTGCGATATGTAGACATCTAGAAACGCTATTCCCTAGACACGAAGTGTGGGACTCACATTCTTTCGAAGTGTAGGCGAGATATACATAACGCGTTGCATTGAATATTACATCTTACCATGAGACCTAGAAACGAGATGCCATATCGTGTTTTATGAAGAATTAGAACTGTATTGCTCCGATACGTAGGCATATCGGAACGCTATTCCGTCGCAAGGAAGTGTGGGACTTACATTCGTTTGAAGTGTTGTCGGGAAATACATAAAGCATTGCATAGAATTTCATCTTATCATGAAACATAGAAATGGGATGTGATATCGCGTTTTATGTTGCATTGGAAATCTATTGCTCCGATACGTAGACATTTAGAAACGCGATTCCGTCGCAAGGAAGTGCTGTATTTAGATCCCTTTGAAGTGTACACGAGATGTACATAACGCGTTGCATTGGGTACTACACCTTATCATGAGACATTGATAAGAGATGTGATGTCGCGTTTTATGAAGCATTAGAATTCTATTGCTTCGATAGGCAAACATCAAGAGACGATATTCCGTAGCAAGGAAGTGTTGGATTTGCATTCATTTGAAGTGCTGACGAGATATACTTAGCACGAGGCATTGAATTACATCTTATCGTGACACATAGAAACGAGATACGATATCGCGTTTTATGAAGCATTAGAAGTCAATTGCTTCTATGCGTAGACATCTGTAAACGCTATTACATTGCAAGGATGTTTGGGATTTACATTCATTAGAAGTGTTGAAGAGATATACATGACGCGTTGCATTGAATTACATCTTATTATGTAACATAAAAATAAGATGCGATATCGCGTTTTATGAAGAATTAGAACTCTATTGCTTAGAAACGTAGACATCTAGAATCGCTATCCGGTAGCAAGGAATTGTGGGATTTACATTGTATTGAATTGTAAAGGAGATATACATAATCCGTAGAATGCTACGGTTATTCAATGGAATACGACATTCTATCATGAGACATAGAAATAAGATGTGATATCGTGTTTTACGAAGCATTAGAACGTTATTGTTTCGAAGCGTATACATATAGAAACGCTATCTCGTAGCAAGGAAATGTGGGATCTACATTTCTTCGAAGTTTTGACGAGATAAACGAAACGCATTGCATTGATATTACGTCTTATCATGGAACATAGAAATGAGATGCTATATCGCGTTTTATGAAGCATTAGAACTCTATTGCTTCAACACGAAGACATCTAGAAGCGCTATTCCGTGTCAAGGAAGTGTGGGCTTTACATTCATTTGTAGTACTGACGAGATATACATATCGCGTTGCAATGATATTACATCTTACCATGAGACATAGAAATGAGATGCGATATCGCGTTTTATGAAGCATTAGAAATCTATTGCTTCGAAATGTAGACATCTAGAAGTGCTATTCCGAAACAAGGCAGTGTGGGATTTACATTCTTTTGAAGTGTAGACGAGATATACATAACGTGTTGCATTGAATTACATCTTATCATGAGACACAAGATGGACGAATACTGACTGCAAGACAAGAACGGTGACGCTGCAATATGGATAACCGGCGTTAATCGAAAATCTTTCACATATGGCACCTCATACCCCTCGACTGGAATCGTTCATGCAATGGTCGAAGGATCAAAAGCTATAAGCAGCCACTTCTCGCCGAACAGGAACGGAAAGAAATCGAAGAATATATAAACTAAATTGAGGTTAACATGGAAAAGGCAGAAAAAGCAAACAGAATAATGATCGCAGGTGACCTGAACGAAACATCGGTAATCTGAAGTAGTAAGAAGAACAACCACGGAGAGGAAAATATCATCAAACTGGCTCTAAGAAACAATCTAATAGCGATGAATCCGAAAGAAGACTATACATACTTTAAGAACCGAAGCAAATCAAAAATAGACATAATGTTGATAGGAGGTTGCATATATGCTAAGTTGCGTAAAGCAGAAGAGTTTGAGATATTTTCAGCGTCGGACTGTCAATACGTAATATATACCTTCCAAAGTACGAATTACAAGAATAACGAAGAGGGATTTGCAAGCCTCGATGGAAAGAAAGCGAACTGGGGCGATACAAGTAAATGATCGACTTATACAAAATATATATATAAGCGATCGCGTTTCATATTGTCTGCGTACCAAAGCATTACAATTCTCATGCATCATAGATCGTGATAGCGCATTTCAATTCAACGTTTCAAAATAGGTAAGATGTAATATTCTATGCAATGCGTTACGTTTATCTGCTTCCACGCTTCAAAGGAATGTGAATTCTAAAGTTGCTTTCAATAGGTTAGCATTCCTAGATGTCTTCGTGTCGACGAAATAGAGATCTAATGCTTCATTCAACGCGACGTCGCAAATCATTTCAATGGTTTATGGTAAATTACAATGTTCTATGCAATATGTTATATTCATCTGCATCTAGACTTTAGGAGAATGTGAATCCTACACTTGCTTGCAACAGAATATCGTTTCCAGATCTTTACGTGCCCAAGAAACACATTTCTCATACTTCATGCAGCGCGATGTCCCATCCCATTTCAACGTTCCGAATTAAGTAAACTGTAATGTTCTATATATAGCATTACAATTATCTGCTTCTACATTTGAAAAGAATGTGATTCTATGGTTGTCCGTGTTGGATTATTTCACACGTCAACGGTGCAACAAAAGTGAATCTTGTGTTCGGAAATATAATCCAGTATATAAACTGTGGAATAGTTTTATCAGTTCGAGTAAGGTTCCCGAATGTTTATACCTAGAGGCCTGAAAGAATAACACGTGCAGACTTTGCGTCGTCAATTCTCTTTTGGTGGGGAGGATCCTAAATTTCCTATGCGAAATCCGCAAAATTAGTAGAGCTTTCAAAGCGTACGGACGTGCCTTCGAACTTTAGGTATAATGTTAAAGACTATAAAGAACTCTGGGCAGCTTTTCATTTATTATTACTACCAATAATTCAATATTAATGAACGTTTATTCTACCGACCCATGCAACGGACTGGCGCTTCATAGTGTCTGCGTGTCAAAGCATTGGAGTTCTATTGCTCCATCCAGTGCGATTGCGCAACTCATTCCAACGTTTCAAAGTATGCTGTAATCTTCTATGCATAGTATTATGTTTATCAGCTTTGGCGTTTTAAAAGGATGTGAATTCAACGCTACACGCAACAGAATGGCGCTTCATAGTATCTGCGTGTCAAAGCAGTAGAGTTCTAATGCTCCATGCAATGCGATGGCGCACCGAGTTTCAACGTATCAAAGTATACAAGCTGTAACCTTTCATGCATAGTATAATGCTTACCTGCTTCTACACCTAAAAAGAATGTGAATTCTACATATCCATGCAATGGGTATTCGCATGATAGTGTCTGTGTGTAAAAGCAGTGGAGTCCTAATGCTCTGTGTCATGCGCTAACGCATCATATTTCAACGTATCGAAGTAAGTAAGCTGTAGTTTCTATGCTCAGCATTATTCTTGGCTGCTTCTACACTTCGAAAGGACGCGAACAGTAGTAACTACTAACGTAGTAACGTGGTGGAATGATATTATAAGTTGGGGACGTGGTTAGGCACTCTCTCCGGTTACACATCCGAACCATGTTTTTTGAAGATTTAAATCTGTAGAAACGTTAGGGCGACTCAAGCGCCGAGGAGCAGGTCGACTGGCGCTGGACGATAAAAAGTTGCATCGGCTAGTTGTAGATTTCTCGGAATCTCGATAGCCGAATGATTAATGAGTTTATCGGGAATGAATGATGGGATATTTGCGACTGTAAGAAAGGTCAGATCTCGTTCATAATCTCTGACCCTTGCTTTAAAGGTTGCCGTGGTGGAGTGTTTTGCTATTGTGTACATTGTGTTTAGAACAGCGGTGGGTACGGAGCAGCGTTTTCTTGGAATGCCGAGATTCGCGTAATTAAAAGGTGAATTTGTGTGGTTACGAGTAATTCATTCGTGACTGAATAGACGACAAACACGTTTTGATGTCCCCCTCACTTCCGTGCCTCAACATCCTGAAGTCATTCGGACATTGAAGATTCTTCGTTCGTTATCGGTTCTTGTTATTCGTGTGGAGTGATGGTTGGCGGTTTAAAAGTAGTCTGTTTCCAGGTGCTTTGCGTTTGGTGAAGTATTGTGTGGTATTGCTTGTTACGTATGCGACAGGGACCCCTGTGGTACAGGCTATATTTGTGTCCCTTGCGCAAGCAATTTACGCATAGTGAAGTCTTTTCGACAGCTGCCTTGCGGTCCAGGACTGAGAGCCCGTGAAATTCTTCACATGCCCAGATGCTGATTCCTCCGTGCCATACTGAACACTTTTGGGTTCCTATGATTGTCCTGTTTGTCCAGCTTTCGGTTTAATCGCCATTACAATGTCCTTGTGACAAGAACACCTGGTTTCGCGTAGTACGTTGATTCGTGGAGCGTGAATGGTCCGATGGTTTTCCGTTGACTCGACTTGCGGTTGAACTTGCTTTTGCGTTCATCTCTAGTACACAGTTGGCTCGTTTCTCCAGAAACTCTAAAGGATCCATGTAAGGCGGCACCTTGTTGTCCTTTACCGTGAGTTTCCATTGGAACAATGTATTAGCATTTATCTTTGTTCGTATGATAGAAAGTAGAAGTGTTCCATTGCGAGATATTTTTTTGCGGAATTTTTTAGTGCGCGAAGTTGTTGGTTGATGGTGTCGACGATATTGCCTAATGTTTCTGCAGTGTCTCTTGGCAGTTTTGGGATGTGTTAGATTGTACCACAATATTTAAAGGCAGGCCGTTTTATACATTCGAATTTACCTTTCAATAACTCAATCGCGTCGGTGTAATTTGCATAGGTTGTGCTAACTATTCGATGCACACAGCGGCCGTTCCAGTTAATGTCGGCGGCAGGTATTGCAATTTTTGAACTGCAGTTAGGTTGTCCTTGCAATCGATGATCGATGAGAATACAACATATAATGATACTCAATTTTCGTATGTTCCATCGAATGTTGGAAGTTGCATTTCTGGTAATTTAATGGCATATGGGATGGTTGAGAAAGTGGCCGATGATTCGAACGTGTTTCGTCTCGTCTTCGGAAGTCTTCTCTTGATTAAGGATTCGGCACGAGTTATGCTAGAGAAGTAGTTGTTTTGAATTTTGTAGCGACGTGACGTTTCTCTTTCGTGTAATTCTTCGAAGTCAAATTGGATGTCAACGAATCTCTTCCATGTTTCAGTTAACGCGTAAAGGTGGGTTTTTGGTAAACGTATGTCCGGTTGTTCTGATCCTTTTGCATGTGTTTAGAAGTCGCAGTAGTGGAAGTGAAGGCAGTGGTGTGACCAAATATGATACCGGATTTACGCAGCAGGGAACTGAGAATAATTTCATAAGGATTGGACTGAGCTTGTTCGAGCGATCGTTTGTTGGGATCTGCCATTATGTCTGGATCCGCTGGGATATCTGACTTGTTGCTGCTGAGAATCTCAATTTGTCCTGGAGCATTGGCCTGATCACAGGCTTGATTCTTCGGTCGCTGAGTGTTGATTGAATGACACTGCAGTTCAGGCACTCACATCACTGATTTTAACTGTTCGTTTTTATAACTCGCGGTCTGCTGGATTTTGAATCAGGCTCGAATGATCAAAATGCACGCGTTACGACGAGGCTCATTTTCGGTTGATAAACCAATGAAGGGCGTAAATTTTCGTCAAGAACCTTTTCGTCGCCGTTACAACGTGCACTCTAACACATGTTAGAGTAATAGGGAAGGAGGTAGATACAATTTGAATGGACGATTCCTTAACAAACAATTATATTTAAATGAAAATGCATTAACAAATATTTAGTGTTGTTCATGTTCTCTGACGTGTCTGAATCTGAATTCCTACTAAGTTCATCAGCCATGAAGTCCGACTCATTTAATGTGAATTCGTGTCGAGGAGTGATCAAGGGTGTCGCAATTTGATGAGACGTTATTGGTGGAAAAACTGTAAATTTGCTTCTTTCTAGGGAACTGGGAGGAGAGAAGAAGGCGCGAAGAGTGGGACCATGGTTTGTAGATCAGTTGCAACTGATGTGAGGAGCAGGAAATAAAACAATAAAACGGCCAGCTACATGGTATACACAATTTGAAGATTCACTATGAAGACTTGATTTTGAAATTTGTGATGAGACGACATCTTGTTGCTTTACAAGTTTATTTCTGCTGTGTTTAATAGGGATTTTGCAGGATTTGTGAAATGAGGGGTTTGGTAGCCAGATGTATCGTTGAGTGAATTATGACGAGTGTCCGAACAAGGATGAATGGCTTAAATATTATAGCATGAACCGCATGTTTGTCGCAAGACATAATGCATGCAACATTACGATACTACTGCTTTGACATGCAGATACTACGTATTGCCATTCGGTTGCATGAAATTGTAGAATTCGCATTATTTTGAAGTGTAGAAACAGATAAGCAATATGTTATGCAAGGAAGATTACAGCTTACTTACCCTCAAACGTTGAAGCGGTATGCTCCATCGTCTTGCATTGAGAATTAGACTACTATTGTTTTAACACGCAGATACTACGGAGCGTCATCCCCTTGCATGGAACTGTAGAATTCACAGACCTTTAAAGTGTAAAAGCTGATAAGCATGCTGCTATGCATAGAGGAATACTGGTTCCTTACTTCGGAACGTTAATATAAGATGCGTCATCGCACTGCATGTAGCATTAGATCTTTACTGTTTTTAGTCCTGGACAATATAAAATCCTATCCCGTTGCAAATAACTGTAAAATTCACATTATTTTGCAGTCTAGATAAGGATAATGCGATTCATAGAACACTACAACTTACTTGCTTTAGAACGTCGAAAAACGTTTGGTCCTGAATTGCATATGACATTAGAATTATATTGCTTGGACGCGTAGACACTACGTAGCGCTATTCTGTTCCATGGAAATGTATAATTCACAATCGCTGGAAATGTAGAAGCAGATAAGCATAATGCTTTGCTTAGAAGTTTTAACTTACTTACTCTGAAAATTTGGAGTGAGATGCGCCTTTGAATTTCATGGAGTATTAGACCTCTTCTGTTTTGACAAGCAGACTCTGTGCAGCGCAAACCCGTTGTTTGCAGCCATGATTTCTATTGCCCTTCCAAGATTTTTTATCAAACAAGGTCTCTCAGGTCTTATCATGAATATAAGCTGTGAAACCGAAAATTCGTAAATACTTTATTTGTGGCTTATTATCAAGCATCATTTCAAATGGCGTTTTACTTTGTTTTAAAACCTTTGTTGGGCTTAAGTTTATTAAATACGTCGCAGCTAAAGCTGCTTCCCCCCAAAACACTTTATTTAAACTAGTACCACTTATCATCGTGCGTGTCTTTTCTGTTATGGTTCTGACCATTCTCTCAGAAACACCAATTGGGGGGTTCGTGGAACTGTTAGATGGTAACTAGTACCTTTTTCTACATAATAATCTTTCGTCTCACTTGACAGATATTTTCTGCCATTATCGCTACACAAGTGAACAATTCTTAAATTAAAATGAGCCCCGATTTTAGTTACAAAATCTTTAAATGCAGAAAATATTTCTGATTTATATGTAATCAGATATGTTACACGGTAAAGTGTATATTTGTCCACAAACAGGAGAAAATAATTCTTTCTGTTAATAGTTGAAGGAATAATAAAACCACATACATCTGAATAAATAATAAACAATTTCTGCAAAATTTCAGCAGCAGTCTTCGCATTATTTGCGAAGCTCAAAAAGCTCCTCCAATTTTCAGTTATTTTTTATTTTTGCTGGAATGGGGTCATCAATAATTATCCAATTCGCTTAACAGTGCACAAATTCTCAATTGTCACATACTGTAGCGATGACCATCAAATTGTTTAATGTTCCTCCTGGTTTTTAATTTAGTTTAATCACTTATTTATACTTCTGATATTACACTTATAATCACATAATCAGATACACGAAAGTTATCACTAAAGAGAATATCTACTAAAATGTTAATACTATTAAAATACGTAAACTGGGTCCATAACCTATTGAATTATGGGTAAATATAAATGAAATGCTGTCAAAAGTTCTTTATAGTCTGTAACATTATTCTTAAGGTTTGAAGGTACATCTTTACGTTTTAAAAAAGCTCTAATAATTGTGAGGACTCCGCATAGGAAACATAGGGTCCTCCTTCTTAAAGAAATAGACGACGCAAACTCTGAACGTGTTCTCTTTTCAGGCCACTAGGTATAAACAGTCATGTACCCTACTCAAACCGACAGAACTATTTCACAGTTTATATACTGGATTTTATTTCCTAACTCAAGATTCATTTTTGTTTCTCCGTTGACATGTGAAATAATCAAACAGCAGTATGCTGTTATGCATAACATCATGTTTATCAGCTTCTACGCTCCAGAAGAATGTGAATTCTACAGTTTCAAGCAACGGGATGGCGCTTCACAGTGTCTGCGTGTCAAATGAGGAGAGTCCTAATGCTCCATGCAATGCGATGGCACCTCTCATATCAAAGTCTCAAAGTAAGTAAGGTGTAATCGTGTATGCGTAGCATTATGCTTATCTGCTTTTACATTCCATAATAATGTGAGTTCTACAGTTTCATGTAACGGGATGGTGCTTCATAATGTCTGCGCGTCAATACTACTGTACTAATGTTCCATGCATTGCGATGGCTAATATCGTTTCAACGTTTCAATGTATGTCATTTTGTAATCTTTTATGCATGGCGTTATACATATCTGCTTCTAAAATTTTAGAGAATGTGAACTCTACGGCTCCATGCGACTGGATGGCGCACCATACTGTCAGCGTTTCAGAACAGTAGAGTTCGAATGCTCCATGCAATGCCATGTCGCATCATATTTCAACGATTCAAAGTGAGTAAGCTGCAATCTTCTATGAATAGCATTATGCTCATCTGCTTGTATACCTCAAAAGAATGTGAATCCGGCAGTTCCGTGCACGGTATGATACTTCGTAGTGTCTGCTTGTCAAAAGCAATGGAGTACTAAGGCTCCATACAATGCGATGGCGCATCTCATTTCAACGTTTCGAAGAACGTAAGCTAGAATCTTCTATGCATAGCATTATGCTTATTTGCTGAAGCTCTTGAAAAGAATGTGAATTATACAGTTTCATGCAACAGGATGGCGGTTTAAAGTGCCTGTGTGTCAAAGGAATGGTGTTCTCTTTCTCCATGCAATGCGATGGTGCAAACCATTTCAACGACTCAAAGTAAGTTAGATATAACTTCGTACGCTTTGCGTTTCGTTGATCTGTTTCTACACTTCAAAAGAATGCAAATTCTACAGATAACTGCATCGGGGTGGCGTTTCATGGTGTCTATGTGTATAAGCAATAGAGTTCTAATGCTACATGCTGTGTGGCGGAGTGTCTCATTTCAACGTTCGAAAGCAAGAATGTTGTAATGTCCTATGTATCGCATTATCCTTAAGTACTTCTTCACTTCAAACGAATGTAAATTCGAATGTTCCTTGCACCGGGCTGGGGTTTCATATTGTCTGCTTGTCAAAGCTGTAGTGATCTAATGCGCCACGCAATACGATGGTAAATCTAATTTCTACGTTTAGCACGTGGACGCCAGCGTGCATCACAGGTGGGTCACACGTGTCTATTTCGTGAGCCGGTGTGCATCACGATGAGTCGAACTTATATTTCACATAGTAGATAGTACCAAATAGGTTTATTTTTCAATTCCCAGCATTGTAAACAGACATTACAATTAATATTAATTATATAATTAATAGGAAATATTAATATTAAATTTAAAAAATAATATTAAATATTAATATTATATATAATTAATATTTAAAACATGACAAATCAATATTATAAACCTAACATAATTACTTAATTTTTATATGTAATTTTTGAAAACATGTTGGGTATAGTTCCGGTTGGCCCTTACATCGGCTACAACAGGTTTTTTCTTTTCTCGCCTTATTCGCGGCATACTGCCTACCATTTATCCTAGACATACGTTTATGACATTCTTTACATAGCTGTCTCGTATTTCTCGCGCGTCCCTGGAACGACCGCAGAAAATGTGTAAGTTTCTTAGGCACTGCTTCAGTTTCAGATGACGTATGTTCACCATGATGATCCACTGTACTGAGGAAATAGTCAATAATTTTTTTGCGGAGGTTTAATATTTTCATAACAATGATACTCCATTTTATATGTATATAAGAGGCATTGCCGAGAAAAGTCCCGCATACCAGTTCGATAAATATTGTTCTATACCATTTTACTGTTCCGCGTAATCAACTGTAATAAGAAGACATCTGATCAGATGGTCAATTCCCTTCTTAGCTTTGTTATAAAGGAACACTGTTTCCGGCTTTAACTTATTATTACTACACTGGACAATAACACATTTGTGGTTTTTAGAAGTGGCAAGAATGCATACCGGCCTCTTATCCGTCCACTTTAAAAATTTAAAGCCGCTCTGATTTTGAAAATACATAAAGCCACCCCGTTGCATTTTCCGTTTGGCCTGCAGCGGAAGAAATTTTGTATTAATTTTTACTGTACCATAAATAATTGTTATTTTTTGCAGAAGTTTCTCGGCTAAAGAGACACAAGTATATAAGCTATTTGCGTATAATACGCGACTTTCAAATAATAATTCACCCTCCAGCGTTATAACTACAGCATGCGCATGCGATTTCGCTATTCTGGTTGCATTGTTTCCGGCGTAAATAAGAATGTTATGTGTGTATCCTTCCAGAAGGCACAGTTTGTAAAGTTTTATACCATATTTATGCCGCTTTTCTGGGAAATATTGGCAAAAACTGTGGCGTCCTCGCCATGAAACCATGATTTCGTCGATTACAATATTTTTACCGGGCTTAACACGTTGAGTGCTACGTCACTTTCCGTTGACTTTCCGAGTGAACTTTCCGTTCAGGCGGCATCAGTCCCCAGGGACTGACAATCGACTTTTCGTTTGGACAACGTGGATTCTAGAGACTGACAGCGAACTTCTTGTTTTATCGTAAAGTTTGATTGTAAAGGGTTAAACTATTAATGACAATTAAAAAATTGATACTAATATTTAATGAAGTCTATTAAAACTTTTTAAGCAGAGATGTGGCTGTGATTTGCACATATTACACTATGTAGTAACTTTCTTCGTTATTTTCCTCGCTAACTGGCGTCCGAACATTTTTGTGTTTGTGTTGTAGCATTCAACATAATGTTCTCGTACTTCATGCGCTTTTCCTTCCTTCTTATGAAATTTGTGAATTCGTCTACTTGTATCGACCCTAATTGGGGTTTCTTCATGTAAATGTCGTGTGAGAGTATTTACCAATTGGTTTCGGAATGTTGTAATTGACATCTTTCTTCCTGTTACATTTTGGAACATATGTAACGCATTCACGACGGCAATATTCAAAAGAAGGTCGAATGCCAGTTTTCTATACCATTTTAATGACCTTCTAAGTGGACTACTGTAAGCACCCGCTTGATCAAACAGATCAATCGCTGTTTTACCTTTATTATAATTAATAATAATTTTTGGTTTGCAGGATACCCCTGCTCTTGTTATTACGAATTTCATTTCGTCAGAATCCTTGATCGAAAGAACTAAAACATCCCTTTTGCCTTTCCATTTCATGATTGTAATCCCTCTACTGTTTTCTTGAGCAATGACTCCTCCGCGTCGCAGTTTGGCTGTCACAACTTTACTTGGATTGCCTCTTCGATTTGGTTGAAAAGTACCAACCAAATGCGTATTTTTTGTTATGAGTTTGTTTGCTAAATCCACACTCGTATAATAATTATCCGTGTATAAAGTATAGCCTTTGTGAAACACATTTTCACATAAATTCATGACAACATTTGTGGGTGCTGTATTTTTTTTATCCAATGATTGGCCGGTGTAAATGCAGAGATTACATGTGTAATGATTATCACAGTACAATTTAAGTATTTTTATCCCATATCTATGCTTTTTTGGTTTCACGTACTGTCTAAATATGATCCGTCCACGGAATGGTATTACCGTCTCGTCAATGCATAATACTTCAACGGGATCATAATATTTTTTTAAATTTATATTTAATTCTTTTATTAAAAATTCAACCTTTGAGAGACGGTTGGAAGCATCCACTTTTGTATTGTCGGCAAAATGCAACATTCTCAACCGAATTTGAAATATGTCTCTACTCATAATTTTCCGCGGGAATGTTTGAATAAACAATGGATCCTTAGACCAATACAGATGCAAAGATGGGAGCTTTACCTATCTCACCCATAAAACCACTCCAAAAAACCTCTTTATTTCATCCTTACCTGTTGGCACCTATTTTTCAACACGTTTGGAAGCGATTGTTCTTTGTGTCGCATAAATATTTGTTCGTTCGCTTATATGTTGAAATAGTTTATACGTCACATAAAGGCCGTAAAAATCTTCCACTGTGCTGCAATTTTGCATTTTTTCATGAGCGAGTTTGGCACCATGGGGACTTGAAAAAGGTATAATGTTTGGCTGGTTGCCTCGCGGATCAAACCAATCATTTGGATCACATGTTTCAGTATTCCTTAGTGAACTACTAGATGAACTGTCACTATCTGAAAATGGTAGTGGTATTACACGCTGACATTTGCGTGGTACAAATAGCTCACTCGACGAGACACTATTTGTTCGTCCTCTCAACATTTTTAGTTGATGGATACCAAAACTTTTTCAAAATAGTCACTATAAAACTGAATTCTCTCTGCTGCAATAGGTCTTTATTCTCCCGTGGCTTTTTTTCAGAATGACTCTCCCCTTGTATTTGGTCTTTCGCCTCTCTGGCATTCCGCATCCCATTATGTTATGCTTATACATTGTAAAAAAAATGCATTGCTTATATCATTTCGACAGGCCAAACGAAACAGATACAGTGTATCAAAGTTATCGTTCGTTTATACCCATCAGTCAAGTGTTCGGCTTCAAGTGCTCACGCGCTGTCGCTTGAGCGAGAAGTATAGCAAGATCGGCGTAGCACTCAACGCGTTAACAGTATTTTCGAAAGTGTAGACAATTGCGTTCACAATAATTCTAAGTTTATACTAACGGTCGTCAGTTCTAGCCGTGGAAATGATGGTGAAATGAAAATATTTAAGTATCGATATAAACCGAGAGTTCTAATGCTTCATGCAACGCGAGAGCCCACCTCATTTCAGCGTTTCAAGGTAAGTTATTTGTAATGTTCTATGCATTGCATTATACTTAACTGCTACTAAGTGTAACGTCGTGCGTAGCGCCTGCCACTCATTCCACACATGAGCCTTTTCGCACTTCGGTCATCAATCCCTGGGCTCAGGCAACCTGCCGCGCTCGCCTACAGCACCGGCAACCGGCAGCTTTTAGGCACGCACACCTGCACGCGCTCACACGCACCAAGCACTGTTGTGTTACTCGAACCGACCGGTATACATGGCTCGTTCACACCAGGCATTGCTGTTTCAATCTCACCGATGAGCACTACTGTCTCACTACCTCTAACGAGTGTATATATGCCTATAAAAGACGAACAAGTAACTCGCACAAGTAACTTCGTTCTACTAAAAGGCGGAGTCGCAGCCCATCACCTCAATGGGGACTCATCCAATTCAGGGAGCCGACTTTACCAGAACCTGTATTCTACTTTTAAACGTCTTACATGCATATATATACTACATCCGGACTAATGTATTGCTGCATATAAGAATTTATAAATCAATGTTACACACGTTAAGAATGCAAGACACGAACAGCACACACGTAATTGTAAGTTCATGCTATACTACTTTATTATACTATTTTATAAGTTAAACGCGAAAGACGCGCCGATAGTCCCACCACGAGACGCGAGTTCCCACTCGCTGGACCGCATGCACCTCGCAACGATCCGTTAATCTCCCACACGCTGGACCACATGCTTTCATGCTTTTCAAGTAAATATTTCAAATTCGTATAAATATTAATACATATTCTATATTTTAGTTAATTCTAAATATAATATCTCCTTAAGATACTCCATTACATCTAAAATCCTATCTAATTTCATATCATTTCATGATGTTTTAATTAAATATTTGAAATTGGTTTATATAATTACACTTATCATATATTTTAGTTACTTGAAAATAGATAATCCCCTCTAAATAAAAATAAATATCTATATATTATATAAGTCGATCATATATTTTCTTGGCCTTAGTTCGCTTTCTTTCCATCGAGGCTTGCAAATCCCTCTTCGTTATTCTTGTAATTCGTACTTTGGAAGGTATATATTACGTATTGACAGTCCGACGCTGAAAATATCTCAATCTCTTCTACTTTACGCAACGTTCAGGTCACCCGCGATTATTATTCTGTTTGATTTCTCTCCCTTTTCTATGTTATCCTCAGTTTGGTTTATATATTCTTCGATTTGTTTCCGTTCCTGTTCGGCGAGAAGTGGCTGCTTATAGCTTTTGTTCCTTCGACCATTGCATGAACGATTCCAGTCGAGGAGTATGAGGTGCCATATGTGAAAGATTTTCGATTAACGCCGGTTATCCATATCGCAGCGTCACCGTTCTTGTCTTGCAGTCAGTATTCGTCCATCTTGTGTGCTTCCAATATTATTACCAGGTCTGTCCCTTGAATCATTCGCATTTGCTGCATATCTCGCGTCGTTTGGCATCTGTTCAGATCGTTTTGTAGGACTTTCAGTTCCATATTCGTTTCTCGTTCTTTTCTATCAACGCTTTTCTGTAGGCCGGAGTTCCAATGCAGCACAAAACGCGATGTCGCATCTCATTGCTTATGTATATCTCGTCAACACTTCAAAAGAATGAAAAGCCCACACTTCCTTGCTACAGAATATTGTTTCTAGATATCTACTTATCGAAGTAATAGTGGTCTAACGCTTCATATAACGCGATGCCGCATCTCATTTCTGTGTCTCATGATAAGATGTAATTACGTATATCCCGTCAGCACTTCACAAGAATGTTATTCCCATACTTCCTTGCCACGCGATAGCGTATCTAAATGTCTACGCATCGAAGCAATAGAGATCTAATTTTCCATAGAAAGCAATATTGCACCTCATTTCTATGTTCCATGATAAAATGCCATATCAATGCAACGCGTTATGCATATCTCGTAAGCACCGCAAAAGAATGTAAAGCCCACACTTCCTTGCAACGGATCAGCGTTTCTAGATGTCTACATATCGAAGAAATGGAGTTCTATTAATTCGTAAAACGCGATATCGCATTTCATTTCTATGTTTCATGATAAGATATAATATTCATTGCGAAGTGTCATGTATACCTCGTATTCACTTCAAAGGAATGTAAACGCGACACTTCCTTGCAAGGAAATAGCGTTTGCAGATGTCTACTTTTCGAAGCAATAGTGTTCTAATGCTTCTTAAATCGCGATATCGCACCTCATTTCTATGTTTCGTGATAATGTATAATATTCATTGTGCTGTGTTATGTATAACTCGTATTCACTTCAAAAGAATATAAACGCGAAACTTCCTTGCTAGGACATAACGTTCCCAGATATCTACGTATCGTAGCAGTAGAGTTCTAACGCTTTTCAAAACGCGATATCGCTTCTCGGTTCTATGTTGCATGATAAAATATAATATTCATTGCTAAGTGTTATGTGTACCTCGGCCGACACTTCAAAGGAATGTAAATGCGACACTTCTGTGATAGGAAATGCGTTTCCAGATGACTACGTATCAATTACAATAGAATTCTAATCCTTCTTAGAACGGGTTGTCGCATCTCATTTCTGTGTTTCATGATAAGTTATAAAATTCATTGCGAAGTGTTTCACATACCCCGTCTACACTTCAAAAGAATCTAAATGCCATACTTCATTGCTAGGAAATGCGTTTCTAGATGTCAACCTTTCGAAGCAGTAGAGTTCTAATGCTTCTTGAAACGCGATATCGAATCGCAGTTCTATGTTTCATGATAAGATATAATATTCATTGCGAAGTGTTATATATACCTCGCATACACTTTAAAAGAATGTAAATTCCACACTTCCTTGCTAGAAAATAGCGTTTCTAAATGTCTAATTATCGAAGCAATAGAACTCCAAAGCTTCTTAAAACGCGATGTCGCATCACAATTCTATGTTTCATGACATGATATATTATTCTTTGCGATGCGTTATGTATACCTCGTCTGCACATCAAAAGAATGTAAATGCCACATTTCGTTGCTAGGATATAGCGTTTGCAGATGTCTACGTATCGAAGCAATAGAGTTGTAATGCTTCTTAAAACGCGATATCGAATCACATTCCTATGTTTCATGATAAGAAATAATATTCATTGGGAAATGTTACGCATAACTCGACTACACTTCAAAAGAATGTAAATTCCACACTCCCTTCCTAGGATATAGCGTTTCCAGATGTCTGCGTATCGAAGCAATAGAGTTCCAATGCTACTCAAAACACGATATCGCATCTCTTTTCTATGCTTCATGATAAAATACAATATTCATTGCGAAGTGTTATGTGTACCTCGCCTACACTTCAAAGGAATGTAAATGTCGCACTTCCTTGTTAGGAAAAGCGATTCCAGATGTCCACGTATCGAAGCAATAGAATGCTAATGCTTCTTAAAACGCGACATCGCATCTCATATCTATGTTTCATGTTAGGATATAATATCAATCGCGAAGTGTAATGTATACCTCGCATACACTTCAAATGAATGTAAATGCGACACTTTCTTGCTGGGAAATATCGTTTCCAGATATGTACGTATCGTGGCAATAGAGTGCTAATGCTTATTAAAACGCGATATCGCATCTCATTTCTATGATTCATGATCAGATATAATATTCATTGTTCAGTGTTATGTATACCTCGCATACACTTCAAATGAAATTAAATGCGACACTTCCTTGCTAGTAAATAGCGTTTGCAGATGTCTACTTTCCGAAGCAATAGAGTTCTAATGCTACTTAAAACGTGATATCCCATCTCATTTCTATGATTTACGATTAGATATAATATTCATTGCGAAATGTTATGTATTCCTCGTCTACACTTCAAATGAATGTAAATGCGGCACTTCCTTGCTAGGAAATAGCGTTGGCAGATGTCTACGTATCGAAGCAATAGAGTTCTAATGCTTCTTAAAATGTGATATCGCATCTCATTTATATGTTTCATGATAACATATAATATTCATTGGCAAGTGTTTTGTATACCTCGTCTGCAGTTCAAAAGAATGTAAATGCCACACTTCCTTGCGAGGAAATACCGTTTTCCAGATGTCAACGTGTCGGAGTAATAGAGTTGTAATGCTTCATATAACGCTATATCGCATCTCATTTCTATGTTTCATGATATGATATAATTCTCATTGCGAAGTGTTATGTATACCTCGTCTACACATCAAAAGAATGTAAATATCGCACTTCATTGCTAGGAAATAGCGTTACCAGGTGTCTGCTAATCGAAGCAATAGAGTTGTAATGCTTCTTAGAACGCGATATCGCATCTCAGTTCTATGTTTCATGATAAGATATAATATTTATTGCGAAGTGTTAAGAATACCTCATCTGCACTTCAAAGTGTTGTAAATGCCACACTTCCTTGCTAGGAATTGCGTTTCGTGATGTCTACGTATCGAAGCAATAGAGTTCTAATGCGTCTTAAAACGCGATATCGCATCTCATTCCTGTGTTTCATGGTAAGATGTAATATTAATTGCGAAGTGCTACGTATACCTCGTCTGCAGTTCAAAAGAATGTAAATGCCACACTTCTTTGCTAGGAAATGTGCTTCCAGATATCTACGTATCGAAGCAATATAGTTCTAATGCTTCTTGAAACGCGATATCGCATGTCATTTCTATGTTGCATGATAAGATATAATATTCATTGCGAAGTGTTGTGCATACCTCGTCTATACTTCAAAAGAATGTAAATGCCACACTTCCTTGCTAGGAAATAGCGTTTTCTGATGTCTACGTATCGAAGCAATATAGTTCTAGTGCCTCTTAATACGCCATATTGCATTTCATTTCTGTGTTTCATGATAAGATATTATATAATATTTATTGTGAAGTGTTATGTATTCTTCGTCTACACTTCAAATGAATGTAAATGCTACACTTCCTTTCTCGGAAATAGCGTTTGCAGATGTCTACGTATCGAAGCAATAGAGTTCTAATGCTTCTTAAAACGCGATATCGCATCTCATTTCTATGTGTCTCGATAAGATGTAATATTCAATACAACGCGTTATGTATATCTCGTCTACACATCAAAAGAATACAAATCCCACACTTCCTTGTATTTACACAAGGCGAAGTTAGGGACGTAACAGCATGAATTTGTATTTTGTAAGTAATATTGTTCTTATAAATTATATTTGTAGTTTATGACGGGTTGAAAGAAATATATACGACTCTCTCGATAACTGTACATATACTACAACGACTATCAGAATATATATCAATACTCATATGTTGTACATCTACTGACATCTAACGGTTCTAATTTGTATGAAAGCAGAGGTTCCCCATTACCAAATGTGACCCTACGTCATTGCTGAAAAGATTCGTGAATGGAGCGATGACACGCGTGTCACGATAGTGCTGGTGCTGCGTGATTCACGCAGCGTGTTATGCTTGTTTAGAAAGTGCTGGTAACACGTTCTGACATTTTAGCTAACGAATCCGGCCATAGATGGCTACGGATCAGCTGACACTCCTCGGAAGTGGCAATATAGTGCCGGTATGGTGTCGCCGCCATCTTGTCCTTTGTTATCTGGGATGCTTTTTAGAGCATTATTCGGAATTGAATTTCAACATATAGCTACTTAGTCGCGAATTTGTATGTACATAATTATACGTGACTGCATAAATACAATATTATATACTTTTATAACCAATGCGATATAAGAATATAAAACGAAGGATTATCCACTCTTATAAGGAGTAAAAGCAATGTTTGGTATGCAAGGTTCGTTGTAAAATATAATCAAGCAGTTAATGTATCAAATCACAGCACATAATAAATCACTGAAAGTATAATGATATGAATAGTAAGAAAAACATATTTATTTGTTAGCTGTTTATAAATTCAAATTTAAAAGTCCAATTCACATTTAATATATTATTGTTTAACCAGGTGGTTTAATGTTGTTTCAAATAGGCTTGGAAAACTAGCTGGTACTTCTGCCAATGTAATTTCATTTCTGCTGGATACAGTAAAAACATATTTGCAATCTGAGCAAGGTTTCGTTAGATCTGGTGGATTTTCGAAATTTTAGAAACAAATGATGGCAGTAGTAGTTGGTTCAGCGCCAGGTGATAAACATGTACAACAAGCAAATCAACGTAAACGGATTTAAAATGTTCAAGATTATATAAATTAGACTGTTACACTTTTATAATCCATGTAGCGTTCCTGTTCTTTGTAACTTACAAGGAGTCTTAAGAATGTAACGCAATGTAAAGAAGTTTGGAAACAAAGAAAGCAGGCCTTAATCTCAGATAAAGGAACATTGGATCTGTTGTGTATCGTGGTTACCGGCGTGCTGTGTTAAGGGATATGTCATTCGGTTTTAAATTTCTAAACGAGAACAATTCAAATAAATCTGGAGTCGACACATTGGAAGAAAAATTCTTCCAGTGAAAGATACTGTATGCAGTGCAAGAGCAGCTTCACATCTCCTTAATATTCTACAGAAAATCTTATGCTATTTTACTCGATTTACAAGAATCGAAACAATGAAACATATTATGTGATATTTCTGCAACTGCTACCATATCCACACGTGCGCGCGCTCATACGGAAACGCGACCATACGAAATCCATCAAGATTAAAGATACTGTGTATGTATTGGAGGATGCGTACAATAAGAAAGGACTATTACATGGATAAATTGTAGAATTCCATTTGTATTTGATAATTAGATTAGAAACATTTATATGCTTTTATCGGAAATTTAAATACACCAAAATTGCAGCACGCAGGTGTGTATATATCACTTTGCGATCTCATTTTATTTTGGCAGTTATACTTATATATAAGCATCCATTCAGGCATAAAGCTTGATAATCTATCAACTAGAAAATAATTATAAAACATTAGACTTTTTCCAGGTATTGGTCTATTTTATCGTTTTCGGAACTTGTGAAGTATCTAGAACTATAACAACAAAGTACTTTATATCTTTGCTCATTGTTTGAAAAAAAAAAATATGAATAACTATGTTCATTTTATTATAAATGTATGAGTAAAGATCAATCTACGTAATTAAATATTTTCAAACGTAATTTGTTTAATTTTTATCATTTAATGTTACGAAATATATTAGAAAAATATATAAAAATATATTTTACTTTAGTTTTTTTAATATTTAAAATATTTTATATTATCATATTAAACCTTTACAAAAAATAACAAAATTTTTATAAGTAGGAATGATTTTTCCTTAATTAGTTAATGTGTCGGTTTCTTTTAAGAAGACGGTATTCAATTTTTCAAAGTAAGTTTCGACTTTAAATTGACCATTAATATCTCTTATTTCATTGCTTCTCGTAGATCGCCGCTAATTTTCAACTTCTCCATCACAACTTTGCCGATGCAAGTATTAATTCTCCGAAAGATATATAATATTACATTCCTAGTAAACTTATTTTGTATGTCTAATTAATTTGAACGTAAAAGATATTATTATAATTTTGTACCTAGTGGTTGACTAGGTTCTCCTCTTCCTGCCGCACCTTTTTACCATTTTTAAGATCCAAGAACCGTGTACCGGCTTCGTCACCTTTAAAATTTACGAAATTTACATATTGTAAATTTTTGCAAATGTAATATTAATTAACTTCTGAATTATGGTTGCTTGGGCAATAAATTAGACTGATCTATGACGTGCTGTAATGTACGAAGACTAATAAATTTCTTTTAACATAATGAACAATAGATAATATTTGAGCTTACAGTTTTGTTAACGAACAGCCCATCACCTCAATGGGGACTCCTCCAATTCAGGGATCCGACTTTACCAGAACCTGTATTCTACTTTTAAGCCTTTTACATACATATATGTACTATATCCGGACTAATGTATTGCTGCATATGAGAATTCATAAATCCAAGTTACACACATTAAGCCGCATGCTCCTCGCAACGATCCGTTAATTTTTAGGGATGATTCTCGATGATGGACAGAGAATGATGCTCGATCGTGGAGAGATAGAATGATACGAGAGAAGAGAGACGATCGTATGGTATCTTGATGAGAGGCAACGACGACTGGCGCGTTTTGCAATTCCATTAATTACCAGAACAATGACATCGAGTCGATTACAGCGCGCGCTATCAATGCACGGGCGTAACGCGATACTTGGCCGTTACTTCACTTCCGGTTGCACAATTCGAGGACGACGCGTCGCTTCCTGCCGGCAGGAAATTGCGTTCAGCCTCGAGCAGCCTCTTGAACGAGTTTCTCTCTCGTATGAAATCTTAAATGGAATTCCAACTGCGAGGGTGGTCTTCTGTGACCGTAAGCAAACGCGAGCTTGTCGTTACCACCCCTGCGAATGCACGGAAACCACGCGTCAGAAACCGAAAAGCTAATCGACGTGAATTCTGGGTGCAAACCAGAACGAACGTGGAACAGGGTCCTTGCGGTCGGTCGAAGACACCGGATCCCGGATTGTACGCGACCGGTGAACGCGATCCGTCCCCGGAAGACAATAATTCATCGTCATTGAAAGGGTTCCGGTGCGCCCGCATGTGTTGGCCATCGGTCTATCGATTGTCAGCGGCTGGCTCACGCACCGCTGGCGGATACATCATAATTTGCCGGCGAATGTTTACCAATGCTTTGGGAAACGCGCGGTTTTCGCACGTGACGAGGCCCAGATGCTCCTCCGTCGAGGAAAAGGAGTGGCTGCGGACTGTCATTAGCCGACGGACAACGGGCACCCCGCGGAGGGCCTGGACGCGACCCTGCGTTCTCTGCGAACCCGTGCACGGGTGCATCCTGGTGTCCATTGACTTGGACGACGATAGTTTCTGTTTCGTGAATGAAACGAACGAATCGTTCGACGAATTCTCCCGCGATAATGTAATTTACATGGTGCAGAAGGGGTAGTTTGGTAGTTCGATCGGAGGTTCGTCGAGGGTGGTCAGCGGTGGAAGAAGCAGTTTAAGGACAATTCACGCGTGTGTTTACGCGTTCTTGCCTGTAATTGATTTATGTTCTACGATTGCAAACGATTAGATGTCCTGTCAGATGAATAGGAGGTTGATAGATGTTGATGAATGACGGATCACGGATCTTTTCTCAATGAATGCCTCGTGTTGAACGACGATGCGTTTGTTGATACGTAAAAGGGGTAATTTTCGGTTTCGTCGGTTTGTTTTTCACCTACCGAGTTACCGCGGAGGATCGCTCAAATTGGTATCGGACAGGCGTGATGGGCTCTGAATAGGAGTGTTGAGAATAATTAGAGCTCTTTCCCAGTCGTGGCGCAGGCCGATTCCTATAACCATTAGAGCTACGTGAAAGGGTTGTAAAATCGTGCGGTGTAGTAACGATAATCGTCCACGGATACGGCCCGCGTTAATTGACTCAAACGTTCGTCGTTTCACCCCCCACGGCGCGGGTTGAACGAAACGAACCCTTGAATTGTCCTGTGGGATCCCTCGCAATTAATAACGCGACTGAAACGACGAAGAGCAATCGAATCCCCACTTTACAACCGACCTATAATCTAACCACTGAACCTCCCGTTCTCCAAAAGAAAACTTCCGTCTTATCCACTTCAACCGCTCGTCAAGTCGCTGCCGCTTACCTTGCTGGTTGCTCTTCCTGGTGGTCTTCTTCTCCTTCATCCACGGGTACTCTGGCACGTTGACGGACGGATCTGCGACCCCGTGAGGGTCCATCATCGCGTGGTAGCCAGGATGGTGGGAACCAGGGCTGATGGATCCTCCGGTTCCCGGGGAATGCTGGAGGGCAGCGTCGCCTGCTAGTTGCGGCAACGCGGTCATGAACTCCGCCATGGAGGGCTGGCTGTTGATGAAGCCGGTCTCCGCGGAGCCGCATGTTGGGTCCATGGCTGGATGACGGGTCCCGTGCGGGGGCAGCCCGGCCGGGGCACCTGCCCCCGCGGCCACCGTGGCCAGCCAGAAGCCACCCCTTCCGTCGTTCGCCAGGACGGGTGTCGTCGGCCTCGTCTTCACGCTCGCGACCTCCTTGCCCGCGTGGACCAACGCCTCGAGGTGCCTTCCGGCTAGCTGCGACGGGGCTTCGCGGTTTTCTACCTGGTGCGACAGAGGTTGTTGCTTGCCGCGCATGGGACGATGAACGCCCTCGTTCTCGTCGCTCGTTCACGGTTGAGTCACGATCTGGTTGCGCGTGTCGTAGGTGGTAGTCAGAGTTTGGAAGCCAGCGTCATCGAGAGGGGGGTGTAGAACGCGAGAAGCAGATCTCACAGAAATTGAAAAGGATCGCGTGTCGCACCGCGTGTCGGGTGCGCACCGCGAGTCATAGTCGCGGGGTCACTCTCGAGGGAAAACGGTAGTAGCAGCAGCGGTGCACCAGCGACCGACAGCTGGACCCACTTGAGCGTATTCACCGGGTCATCTCTACGCAGTTCACTGGAGCGAAGCACGAGCGCGCACAGAAAAACACAGAGGCCCAGGGGCTACCACCGTACCACAGACGAGTCCCGCGGCCGGGCCACAACGCGGAAGCACTTTCACAGAGATCGGTGGATCGATGGACGGTCGCGCGAGATCGGCACGAGAGAGTGGCGCGCACCGGGATCGCGTACGCCGCGGCTACCAGGAGCGTTCCGATCGGCCGGAACCCAGGCAGGCAGGCTGGCTAGGCAGGCGAGCCAGCGATCGCGATGTACACTTGCCGAGTGATGTGGCAGAGGAGGAGGAGAAAGAGATGGAGGTGGAGGTGGTACGAGAAGGGCGACGTCGGAGAGGCGAGCTAACTGGGAAGAGAAACAGAGACAAGAAGAGCGAGAGAGAAAGAGAGAGACAGAGAGAGAGAGAGAGAGAGAGAGAGAGAGAGAGAGAGAGAGAAAAAGACGGCGATGTGGGAAAGGGGACGAGGATCCAGCTCGATGGTGGCGGAAGCACTGGGTGCACCACGGCCGAGGGAAGGAGAAGGGGACGAGGAGGAGGAAGAGGAGGAAGAGGAGGTCGGCAGAAGACGAAGAAGAGAGAGACTCTCGAGCGGTGACTTCCACTCGAGCACTCCGGCACCCTGACGAATTCCACGCCGCGGTCTTTTTCGCTTCTCCAGTGTTCCCGGTGGCGTGTCTCTGTTGTTACTGCTATCTCGTTTCCTCCGTGGCGGTAGTGGGGCCCCGGCCCCGGCGGCGGCGTCGGGGTTCGCGTCACTCCGCGCTTCGGCGTCGCGGTTGCCTCTCGCCCTCTCCTCTCTCTCTCTCTCTCTTCCTCTTCCTCGATGTGCGTGCCACTGGGAGAGTCACGTGACCAGCCGCTAGTAGAACGAGTCGACCAATGGGGCGGCGGTATCGCGGCGGCCGAGGCACAGCCCTCCGGCGTCGTAGGCGGGCTGGACGTTTCGCGTCCGTCTGAGGGCACGGTGAACCGGCAGGGTACGAAGCTGCGAGGACGAGCGGACCCGTCCGCTCTGCGCTCTCTGCTGGGCCGCGACGCGGCGCGCCACCAGTGCGCCCAGCAGACTCTCTCCTCCTGTACGGCTCGCCCCACGAGCACGAGGCCGACTTGGGCGGTCATGGATTCCGGCGCAACTGTGGGCGGGACGCGCGAGCGCGCCGCTTCCGACGACACGCCACGTGGAGGGGAAGTTCTCACGTGCTCGGCCACGCGGTTCCACTTCCCGCGGGAGGAACGCTCCCAGAGAAGGTAAAGATCTCTCGTTCTTGGATGGATGGGCATGGATGGTTCGATTGTGGTTGGTGAAGGGTTTCACTTGGACATTTTGTTCTGCTCTTCCTTCGGTGCTTTATCGTTCGCTTGGTGAAAACGAAGGGAAATCGCGATTCTCTTATGGGAGACAGATCTCGTTGTATCGTATTCTGTTTGTCGAGTTGTAAATTTTACGGGGGTAGTAAATACTGCAGCGGGTTCGGGGATGAAACATTGGATGCGAGGTAGTCGCAACGGTTTCCGGGTGCTGGATGCGCCGGCTGGTGTTACGACGACTTGCCATGGGGCAGTTTTGATGACAGATTACCCTGATCCGCTTTGTGGAGAAGCTCTCATTTAGACAGCCGGTTTGATCGAAAACTTTCCGACCGCTTTTACCACCGGGCAAAAAATTCGCATCGCTACCCTCCTTTTGCGCGGTACACCCTGAAACATAGACGAATCGCGTGCGTGTTCCTCTTTTCTTCTTTTGATGTATTTAAGATGCAGTAGAACAGTGAGCTTTTCGCTGGGCAGGTTCGATACGTATTGCACATCATTCAGGGGTGAGAACGGGATCTTTTGTTGCAGGAAATCGATAGAAAAAAAAACTGATGGATGGACAGTTGCATGGGGAATGAAATTTCGTTTTGGTTCGGTCTTGTGAAATCAATTTTCATCGTACGTTATTAATATATTTCATATCCGAGCAAGCGAGTGAAAAAATCCTTCTCAGTGTAGACACGCGATTCCGTGCACTATCGACTCGTAGCGTAGAGTTAGAATCGAAAATTTTCGAGAGGACAAATACGATAGAAAGAGAGAGACAGATTGAGAGAGAGAGAGAGAGAGAGAGAGAGGGATGGGAAGGGCGACAGGCGAGTGGCAAACGCGAACGAGGGCGCGGATGGCTCCGAGTGGAGAACGGGTGCGAGAGAGCGCGAGAGGGAGGAGGCGAGCTACCGCCACATCTGCCGCCAGATTTAACTATACATTACAGACACATGATATGTCAAAGTCCTATACTTCATATCGACTCCGCTATTTATTAAAAATTTCATCGCGCGCGCGCCACCGTGCCGCCCCGCTTCAACCCCCTTCTTTCAGCCGCGCCGCGGAGGAACATAGGAAAGATGCTCGAAATATACGAACGAAAAGTTTCTCGACGGAGGAATATGGCTGGAGATGCAAAGGGGTGGTGGATACTCGAGTCCTCTCGAGGACTCCGCAGATTTTTCTTCTTTCGATCGATAGAATTGGAATTTCCATTCTCCGCGTTGCTTTGGATGAATTGTTTCTAAGAGTGGAATGAAGTGAACGAGGTAACTTTGTCGCTGTGATTCTAATTATTAGATTAGAAACTGGAGTCAATAACTTCTTCGCAATACACTTTCTTCCTTAAGCTTGCAAGCAGACTTTTTCGTCTCTCGAATATAAGCTTCTCGAGCAATAAAAAATAACCACGACTATTGTTCATTGCTCTCGCGTTCTTCCTCAGAGGTTTCATCGACATCGTCCCGGTTCTTCTTCTCGGATCGAGGAAATTCCCCGTCCTTTTTTGCGGCAGCGCCGCGTGCTCGAATCCACGAACGTTCACGCTTATCTTATCTCGGGCAAGCTTAATACTAGAAAAATGGGAGATTCCAGCCGAGGCCCCTTTTTACGATACTGGAATTTCTGTATGTCAGTTCTCTCCGTTTCCTCCGGCTGCCACCGATTGCGAAATGAAGTTTTATATTAAGCTTCGACTTTCTTCCCTCTCTTTCTTCCACCCCTCGCCACCGCTTCTGCTCGTCCACCCCGTTTTCTCAGCTCCGCGCGAACTCCGTCCCACCGTCCCTCGCTTTCTTTTTCTCGACGCCTTCCACCTCGCCTCTCGCACCCCCTTATATATTTACGTACCGATAGATCGTTATGTCGGCGTTTGCATATATATTGACATCGCCACCCCTTCCACGAAGATGCGGCTAATATATAGGCTACCGAGCGCCACGAAGAAAGTCGCGTATACTCCGTCTTAGCACCCTCTTTCAATATGCTTTTAGGTCGCCAGATCCTCGACAGATTTCGTCTTCGTTTCGTTCATCTTGCGATTAATACTCACGCAAGGTTACAAATTTTGTCTACTGGAAAGGGTTGAATGGTCGAAAATCGGTAATCAATTATCTACGATGTCTTTACGAGCCATCGCAACCGGAAACGGGAACTTCGTTTCGTCTTACCCGAGAGCATGGTCCCAGAAAGCAGCACACCCTACGTTGGTCGCATCCGCCATTAAAAATAAACCGTCTCTCGTCGCCATTTTAGCATGGGGCTCGATCTGTCAATCACCGGACCACCGAAACGAGCCCTCCCCGCAAGGGTGGCTTTTGTCCTTCGTTCACGAAACACGACTCCCTGCAGACCCTTCGAATTTTTTCCTTCCTCTCGTCCGAAGCGAAGGCGAACTCGTTAGAGACTCCAAATAAAGTCACTCCTTTCCCACCCTCTCGAGCGATGCTCGCACTTTACACAGTTCGACGATTATTATCGAAACAGAACGATCTCCTCGACAGTCGTACACGTTGCGTTACACATTTTTCTGTCGCTACACGGAGTTTCTGAAGCGCGCGAGACGCAAATTCCCTCGAGAGGGTACGCGGCAGACAGCAGCAGGCGTCAGGTCACGCGAAATCTCCTCGAAGGGTGGCGGCGAGTGGAAACTGCGGCGAAACTCGGCCAGAAACGTCTCGGCTGTGCCCGTATCAGCCCCGGGCCGGATATAAGCAAATTAAACATGCATAATTAAAACGAAATAGCGACGTTCCTTCCGTCGCGCGGCGGCACGGCACGGAGGACCTAAGGCGAGGTTGGTCCTCGTAGCAACATCTGGCCGCTATGAAGTATAAAGAGGCATGCGATATCATCCGCAGTGAATGCTTAATTAAAACCTCAGACTCCGGTGCCGGAGCTTCCCCCTAGTCGCTCGCTAATCGCAAGAACTGCCACTCCCGTTCAACCAGGGGCCCTGCTCTGTCTTTCTGCACCGACCGTCCTCGTTCATCCGCCACGCGGCTTCCTCTCCGTCCCGCCGCACCCTCCGTCGATTCGGTGCACGCGCTTAGAAAATATTTTAGACGATGTTTTGTCCTGCGAACGACTTGTCTCGATAGAAATCGCGCGTCTGGAAGTACTGTTTTAACTATTTAAACGTATTGGTATTGGTTCCTAGACGGGTATCCTTGTTAATTGTTTCTACCAACCTCTGAAACGAGAACGAACGATTCACAGTACTAATAAGATGGTGGATCTTCATATAAGTTTATTTTTTCTTAAGCTCATCCGTTCATTTGATTTTAATTCCACGAGAATTCAACTTATTTCGTAGTCTCGTACACATTTTCAAGCGCGCTAGATCAATGACGGATCCATCGACGGATCCAGCGAGTGTTATCGTTCCTCGTTCCGTGGGATCCCTCTCAGGGGTGGCTGCTAGAAAAGAGAGGGATCTCCCCGCGAGAACGCCGCCCTGGAACAAATCTACCCGGGAGGTATACAGGGCAGGTCTAGGGTCCGACACTTGGCGCAAATTGCCCCAGTAAGTGTAGTGCATTAATCTTTGGTTTGGTTTGCTCTCGGCCACCGCGTGCGTTGCACAAATTACCTCTTTAACGAAAGGTTACCTATTCCTCTGGCCCGGAGGATCGACCACAGGAGGAAAGATCGAGTGGCCCCCAGGGGGCGGCGGGGTGGGCGCGGGCGAGCCTCACGGTGGATAAGGCCACGTCCGTTGCCTTTCCCCGCTCCGTGACGTCCACGAGGCGGTCCGAGTGACAAATAGATGTACGCGGCGACCGCACGATTTACTCCTTGCGAAGGGATAAAAGCTTCCTGACAAAATCCTGCTGTGACCGCGGATCCAGCCGTTACGGCCGTGTTGCTTCTCTCCCGCGACTAATCGTCCCACAAAAAAACCCTGCGACTCGAACTCCCACCCGGGGCTAAAAACCACTATGACTTTCCGCCGTGAGTTTTAACCGGCGATGCTGTCCCTTTTTGCGGGTGCGCGCGAACGGAACGCCGTCGAGAGTTTCATTGTTTCGTGGAACGAAACATTTTTCTACCAGCTACCCATTTTAATAAAGTTCCGACGCGGTCGAGATTATGAGCTTTGATCTGAAATTTTTGCGTGCAAGACGAAGCCGGTTCGACGAAGTAACAACGATGGCACGGCGCGACCGCTCGATTAACGGGAACGTTTTCCATTTTCTAAATAAGTCTCACAGGGCTGGTTCGTGCGGGGCGATAAGTTCGAGACGGCTCTCTCTCTCTCTCTCTCTCTCTCTCTATTCCTCTCTTTCTCTCTCTCTCGAGCTAGCACGGAGCTGCGGCGAAGGACCGGGTGCCTTCTTCCGGCACTCAAGCCGGCTGTATCTCGCCCGGCTCACCCTTCCACGCGGCCCCACTCTCATTATTCCAAGGAAATTAAATATGTCACCTGATTCTTAAAGTTAATTGAACTTCGGCTGCGTCTCGAATCGGCTCGGCCGACTTCTAATTCATTAGGATAATGTATTTGGGGCCCGCGTTTTGGCCGATCCGCCCACACTTCCGTAAGGGATGTATAGTTAAACGTAACCGGAGGATCTGCTGCGAAAGTAGCGTGCTTGCTCGAGTCTTAAAAATCGTGGTAGTAGCTTAGAATTATTCATAAACGATGCTTCTGATAATGTAATACATAAGAGCAGCGCAGAGAAGAAACTTTCATCCCCTAATTTTGATAAATGGAGCGTTTGGAATCGAGTGAATGTAAAAGCAAAATTGTCAAATTCTCTTACGAACTCAGCAACGTAGAATCGTGCAGAAAAAACACGAACAACCTTCGAAGCTATCCAGTGGCCAAACGTTGGAACGATACTCTGCTCCACCGTCCATATCGCGACTAGACTACCTACGAATCTATTCTGCCGCTGCGCCAAAAAAGAAGGAAAAAGAAAAAAAGGGAGGAAACCATCCAAACGAGCAAAAGAAGAGTGGCAGAGAACGAGCTCGATCGAAATAAATCCGAGGCACGTATCGTTGAACCCGCGGAGCGTCTGTATTTTAAAACAACCAAAAGAGGAGAGCGCGGTCGCGGGACTCGGGGTCCATTTAAATCTGTTGAATGGCTCGAAGAAGCAGAACAACGTTCTCTTTCAGCGCGGGGATCCGGCAACAAAGGCGGAGGTTTTACTTTTAAATTTAGTACACGCCCGGATTTCCATCCCCTGCCTACCCTCCTCGTTCTGTTTCCTCGCGACTGGTCGGTAAGTAAAATAGGGATTTAGACGCTGCTCGGGTTTATTGCTCGAGTCTGGTCTCCGGTGGTTACGATAAATCACCGTTCGGTAAATCGCCCGCAATGATCCGGACGTGAATCAGGATCAGCCTGGCGAGTGTTTCTAACCGGCAGATTAACGAATTAAGGAGGCGCCAAAGGGGTTCTCGACGCGATACCCTCTTACTTCTTTCTCTCATAATAATTAAAAATTCTCGCGATAAAAAGAAAACGATTGAAAGAAAAGACGTGAACGCGATGATGAAGCAAGTGGGTGAATATTAAGACTAAATATCGAAAGAACCATAACAACTCGAAGGTTTGTCACTCCGTGGAAACGTAGCTCCAGCTGGAACGATCCGTTTATGATTATAAATGTACATCCGACGCGGTGACCGGCGCGCGAGGAATTATTCAAAATTACCGGGGCCAGGCGAGAGTCGGAAGCGGCAATTTGGCCGCGTAGAAGCGCGCGAGGGTGTGCAGAGCGCGCGGCCCGCGCTGCTTTCCTCGCCCCCGTCCTCGCTCCTCAGCGGCAACAAAAGACCGGTTAATTATGATTCTTTTATGATTCGATTTAACCGATCCCCAGAGCCGCGGCTGGGATATCGCGCGCACAATGTACGCCCGGGGAATTAACGGACTATTAGCCCCGGAACAATGCCGCCTTTTTCTTCGCCCGGCCGTGCGGCCGTCTTTCGACGACAATGGGATCGATGTAACGCCCGCGGCACGCTGGAAAACCGGCGCGATTGTAGCGAACGGACTTTAACCGGCTAATTTGCCGGCTTGCTATCGTCCGTTTCGCCAATGGAACCGCGTAGAGGAGGAAAAAACGTAACTGCGAGCAGGGCTTCCCGTCGAGGGTCGCCGCGGGGATGATCGGGGCCGTAGATTGTTTTAAGGCGCTCCCGCGAAAGGGTTGTAATGAATTGAAATGGACGAGGGTGTATAATATTCCGCAGATTTCCGACGCTGCTTTTTACTCGACTACTTTGCGTCGATAAGGAGAGGAAAATGGTAGCTAAATGGAATTGCTTGCTGACCTATCTCGAGAAATTTTTTTATTTTGTATATACAGATACATGGTCCATATGAAATGTTACTTATAGGGATTGAATTGATTATTTTTTGTTAAAGAAATCAAGTTCAGTTAACTGGTTAACTAGTAATTATAGCTATGCCACTTTCAACGGTCTGCGGCGAATCACGAAACGACCATTCTCTGGTCGTGGAAACATACCCGTAAAAGGACATGCATGCTCGTAAAATGTCCGTTTCCTCCAAGAGCGGACCGCGCGAAATTAATCTCAGGAACGAGAACGGGGTCTCGAGCGTGCTCTCGGGAGAAGAGACGCGGAAGCCGCGAGTGTAGCCCGGGCAAAAAGCCGACCTCTGACCGCGAAGCACCTGCCGGAGCCATAAAGGGCAATAATATTTTTATAATTGAAATTAATTGCAAGTTGACCGCGCGCTGCCATGCGACCCGCGATAAAACCAGAATCCCGGGACAACTGGTCCCCTGAACCAACGCTAGAATCTTAAAATCCCCCGCGAATGCTCGCACTCTTCTTGGTAGCTTCTGTCGATCTCGTCTAATAATTTAAACAAATCGATCAACGAACGCTATCTCTATTGTTTACAGCTGGACGAACGACGCAGGACACAAAACGCTAGCTCATCAACCGAGGCCAGCTCGACGAGGCTCGATCCTCCACCTTCCATCGCTAACCAATGATCCAACGATATTACATCACGAAGGAAAAAAGCGGCGAGGGGAATGCCGTACCACCGGGATGGTGAAACAATTCACCGTGGGCCCTCCCACGTCCAGCGAGGAGGAATCATCATCTACGCGGAGCGGTCCAAGGAGCGTAGGTAAGAGGCGAGCGACAACACGCGAAGGAGAGGCTCGCACCCAATCATCAAAGTCGCATTTTCAGTGTAATGGGTGTGTTTAGCCGGTGGTGTACGGCTTGGAAAGGGACGATGGTAGAGGAACGATCGAGTCCGGGATATATACACGGTGCTTGCGAGTCTCGATCGTGATCGGGGCCTCAGCGCCACCAATAATCATCCGGTACGGCCGCAATTACGGGCCCGGGGCGTCCAATCGTACGGCTCTCTTCCACCACGACAACGTCGCTACCTCCGTCTTTGTCCCGCCGTTTTGGTCTTCCTCGTTTCGCGGCCACTCTATTATTAGGCTGTATTATCGTAATGCGGCGACCGTCATGTCCGGGGTCCAGCGAAATGGCCGCCGTAATAGGGACAGACGCCAGATATCCGCCGCGTTTTCCTCGCAGCGTCCTCCTCGCGCGATCAACGTGGGATCGGGAGGTGTTTCGTTGAAGTTTCTTGAGAAGAAAACTTCGTTCAGTCTCTTGGTGGTTCGCTCGCTCGACGAGAGGTTGGTTCGATAGATTTCTTCGAATGACTATTACGCTACGTTCGCCAGTGATTCAAGGCCGATACGAATAACGCTGAACGAGGAGGACTCGATTTTCGACGTTAACTTTAAGATTCCCATGATCGAATACCATAAGCTGGGTGCCATAAAAAACGAACACCAGTCTGCGTTCGACGGTGGCATCTAGATCTCCCAATAAATGGTCGCGAAGAAGTTGAAAGGGACTCCGCGCGGGATCCTTCCGCGCTTTTCAATATGGAATCGCGCGATAAACGCTCCCCAGGCAAACACGGGAGACGTATCTACGCCGGTAGATAGGGGGAAGTTTATAACTTGGCTACGAGCAACAGCGAAACAAATCGCGCGACTGGATCTCGCGAGACATCCGGTTTCCTTGGTCGACACCCTCTCCTGCTCCCTTTTGATGCTCGTCAAACGGTAGGCCATTGAATTTATGCGTTCTAGAAAGGTGGCCCGCCATATTTTTACATTCGAACGCGAAGAAAATGCTATTCGTTAGTAATACAAGATTCGCAGTGCTTCGAAATTCTGTCTGTCGCTCGTCGAAAGGTTAAATAAGGGAGAAAAAGTGGAAGGACAAGCTGAGAATCGAGGGGGTGGCCACCCGTCTGTCACGCGGTGGTAGCGCAGAGAAGCGAACGCCTGGGCAGAGGAACGTGGCCCCTCGGCGAAAGCGTGGGTGGGTTCGGGGGGTGAGTATCGAGGGCGCTAATGTTCCTCGGGCAGGAAACGCCGTCTCCATCCTGCACCCTCTATCTCTCCGCTCGCTCGCTTATTTTTATTCGTCTTTATCTGAGACTTGAGTCGGTTCCTCTCCATTTCCTCTCGAGGAGTTCTTCCTCCTCCTCTGCGCCTCTTCTTCGCCTTCCCTCCGCCGCCCTCCATCATCCCCCCAGCCGGCTGCTCTTTCTGCGCGCCGCTTCTCCGGTTGTCCCCTCCGGGTACCGATGCGGTGACAATAACATGCAAACATTCTGGTATTTGCAATTCGAATGCCGCGAAACGGGGACGGGAAACCGCCGCGGAGAAGCCTCCAGCCGGTCCTCCACGCCCGCGAGAACCCGTACCTCCACCCACCCCCTCGGAGGCGCGCCATCCGAGCTATTCTATTAGCCCGCCAGGAGAGATAACTTCCACTTTGCCCGTGCGAGAGCTCTCCTCGCGAGAAACGTATCGTTTCTCAACGACCATGCCCGTCAGCGATCTCTCTGTTATCGTCCTCGTTGCTTCAGGTTTGCTGGATTTCGTCCTCTCCTTCTTCGGATGGTCGCCCTTTATATTTCAACTTTTGTTGTTCGACTTGGTATCGTACGTGTAAAGCCGGGACGGACATCAGCATTACGTTTAATGAAAGAATGTAGATGGTTCGAGAGAGTTCGAAATTTTTTTTCAACCCTTCAGACTCGTCGCCGTTGGTACGAGTTAAGTGCGCGCCGGGATCGTGATGATACGTGCTCCCGGCCGGTTTATAACCTGGTGATTATACAATCAAGGGGCAGATGCGCGCATTAAAAATTCGCAGTCGTTCAGCGACCAAAATCGTGATTATAACGTCGATACGAGAATAGCCTTTGGCCAGAAAAATGAAGACATCTGCCCTGATGGGAATCGTCCGTTGTAGAACCGCGTCGAGAGCATCCCAAACCTGCGCGAATCGACTGGTTCAACTTAGGTTCTTGTGATGAGCGGTTTCGAGCAGATGCTGGTCTCACGATCGAGATCTGAAACCAGTGTAGCATCTTTCGTTTTCGTGTATCGATAGAATTATTCGTAATACACAACAATTTCCTAAATAAAAATTGTGCAGGACGTTCGTTTAAATATTTGTCTACGCTGCACGTGGTATTAAGGGAATCGAGTAAATTCGAGGATGAAAGGCTAGATATACGATCGATATAAAGTCGAGCTGTCAACGGTGGTTCGCTGGTTATCTCGAATCGCGAGCCAGTCGCGTCCCTGATATCTCCCTTTCGGGATCACGCGTGTAACGCACACATCGCGTCGTCGGGGTGGTTCGTTGGTCGCTATATAATTACGCGGCTATCGTCCCGAGGTTGTTGCGTACGTCGAAACCCATTGGGCCACGGAAACGAGCCACGCTGCTTGTTATTCGAGCAATTTTAGCCCATCGAGGACCAACCAACGCGCACTCGATCACGAGATAGCGATAATAACAAGGTCCGCGGAGCAACGTTCCTGCCGTTCAACGAACGACGAGGGGGATGTCTTTGAGTCGCTCGACCTCGATCGAATGAAACTTGAAAAAACTGCTTTTCTTCGAAAGGGGTTGGCCACGACGAACTACCTCGTCGAAGCAGAGGAGCAATTCCAGCAACGGATAAGTAGAAAACCGTGTTACCCTTAAAGCATCCAGCGAATTGACCAAAAATTCGATAATCGCCAACTTGGCGGGTAAATTGATCGGGCCACCCCCCGCGTGGGTTCGTGCGGGGCGGTCGAGGGCGCGAAACTTTTTACCCCCGTTTCGAAGTTGAAACAAAGAGCACTCGCGTGACCAGAAGGCGTGCCACGTGATACGCTAGGCGAATCGCCGGGGCGACCAATCGGCTTCCAGAGGCAACCCCGATACGAACCGTACACCTCGTCCAGGTTTGATGTTTCCAGTCACGTGACCCACGACTCGATATCAATTCGTGACGCTAAGTGCGCGTTCGCGTGCACGCGCTTCCTTTCTCGCGGTGGAGCTTTAAGGACACCGCTTCCGACTCGCCTTTCCACTCCTTTCTGGCCACCCTGCCCCGCATCACCTTCGCCCGCGTCGAGATCCTCGAACACGTCGCCCGCCGTGGCGTTAACGATCGCGCCTAATCGCGGAAACCGACGAATTCCCGTCTGATTTCACCTGGATAGCGAAATGGGTGTCACCCTGGTCCCCCCACGTTTTTTTTAATGTCGTTCGTTTTCGTCGATGCTTTCAATTTGATACGAGCGAGATAGTTGCGACGGTTCGCACGATGATGATCGTTAATTCGATTTGGAATTAATAACATTTCGGTTGGTTGTTTAGGTGGATTGAAAATGCTCGGTTCGTTGAAGGGAAATTAAAAAATTTTCGTTAAATTCGAGCATCGAATCTATTCTACGCCTCGTCGAGGACAAAACGAGCCATCGACGGTGCGTTATTCGCGGGGCGCAGCGTTCCGAAAAACCAGCACCGACGGAGAGTTTCCACGTTTTTATCGCGCGACGGGATACCGATTCGTACGCGTTTCTTTCACCGCGCCGGGCCGCTGTCCGTTTCCCGTGGACAATCGCGATCGGGTCGCGAGATAAATCGCGCATGATCATCTATAAGAGGTTACGCTTTCGATAGTGTCAACAGGAACAAGTTGTTAGCAGTTAGTAGTTGTGGGCAGACATCGCGCCGTCAGGCCCACCCCGGGATTCCGGAGCGTTCGTGATGGATGATCGCAGATATGCTGAAAAATGGTGATGGATGAAATCTCGCCGGCTATAAACATTGACGGAATCTGTTACGCGGATTGTAATATGTTATCCCGCTGGGCGTCTTAATAAAACGGACGTTTCGCGGCCGGTCCGCCCGCCTGATTCTGTCTTGTGCCCGCTGCGGACGATTCATTTAAAACCGATTTGTTAACGTTTCTTCCTCTCCCTCCGTGTGTTTGTCTTCGGCGCGCGAATCGTTATAATCGGTGGGCTTTGAATCTCGATCGCGCACGCATCGCGATGGACGAACCGGGGGATGCAGCGGGTCAGAGATCCACGTACAGGATCCACGTCGGATGACTGATGTCGAGAAAGAGTTTCACCTCGAAAGCTCGTAACCCTCCTCGACCTTTCTTCCAGGTTTCGCAAGCTCCTCCGTGCTCGTCGCGTTTCATAAATCATCGAAACGGCGTTCAAAGCGTAAAATTAAATCGCAACGAGATCTCCGCGCCGGCCGTCGAGCAACGAGCGTACGATTCTTCAAAGGCCTAAGCAGACGTCCGATAGGTGGTAAAGGCAACCCGTACCCAGGTGAATCCGTAGAATCACGGCGTTCACCTCTGACGTTCGCTCACGCATCCTGGTCATCATCGGCCGCCATTTCTCTCCCACCGATCAAAGGTTGCGCATCGCCATCAGCGTGCTCGGTATCAACATTCCACGCTCGGGAAAATCTATCCGGCGTTCTACCCACCGCGAGGTGGAATCGACGAGTTAATGGCGATAACGCCGCGGCCCGGTGCGTACCCGCTCTCGGTTGGTTAACGAGACGTGGCGCGAGAAGCGAGGCGAGGCGGTGGAATTCGCGTAGCGGACGCGGCGGAGAAGAAGAAGAGGTTCCCCGTTCCGCGTGCACCGGGCAAAAAATCGGGCAAGGGCGGACGAGATTTGATTCCCGGTGACGTATTAAATGTGTGGTAGCAGCCAGTGGTGTCAAGGGGGATTGCTTTAATCAGTAGATTAATTCGTCATGGCCTCCGCCGCGTAGCAACGTCCTTTGTCGGGCCGCTGGTAAAATATGAGCCAACGTACATAATCAACTATTTGTGGTAATGAATATTATGCGGCCGGCGCGCGTGTCATTAATAACGTCCGTGGCCGTGCCGCGTAATCTCCTTTTCTTTTCTTTCTTTTTTTTCCCTTCCATTCGTGGCCGAGCGTGCATTATGCGCGCGAGATACGTCTAAGCGCGACGAAACCTTAGAAAAAACAGGGAAGCGCGCTTTGCATGCGCGCTCGAGCTCGCCTCCGATAAGCTGCCACCTGAATTGATACGATTCTCTGTTCAGCATTTCTCCTCCGTATGCGAAACGTAGAGCTCGCGACAAATACCGAGCGCCCTCTCGTCCTGGCCGACCCTTGTCACGGGTTATCATAGCGACGATCATCGTCCGAACGCCTCGCGCAACGGTCGTCGTGACCGAGAAATACGGGACGCTGGGAGTCCAGTGGCCAGTTTCACTGGTATCTCATCGCGAAGGAGACCCGTGCTCTCTTTCCTGCTACGAAACTCTCACCTACCGGCTTAACCCTCCTGGACAACTCCCCGCGGCGAAAAGACAAATGAGCCTGAGGTGAGAACTTGCCCGATAAATACCAAAGGCGACACACTGTTTGACCAGGGAGCGTTACAGCCTGGACCCTGGCAAGAAATACTGCGTACTGGCCCCCTACCCTCGTTCCTAACCCCTTCGTTCCACATTCTACACGGCCCGTGACCGTTTCCGCCTCCCTCACCCGCCGCTACCGCTACCCTCCGATGCGGCTGTTCACCGAATTCTTGCTGCAGGATTTGTTGCATCGCGGAATCTTTTATTTTCGAATTTAAAAAGTGACTGCGTTAATTACAAGTATCGAGGAGCTGTACAGCTCGTTCCTGCTTCAGCTGGGCAAGTATTTTTCAATCGTATCGTACGCGTAGACAGAAAGAAGATTCATTCACCCTCACCCTGTGCGTACAGCGCGCGCCATCATAGAATTTCTTTTCTTCCAGGGCGAACCGTGTCCGGGGGCCGCATTAATTTCATGTACTTAACGGGAATGAGTTAAATGTCCATCCGGAAAGGTTCCCCGGGTGCCATTTGTGGGATGAGAAGAGCGAGGAGAAGTTTGCCTCCTTTGTTCCTCCTTCCGCCTTGCTCGAGGGTCAATTTGAAAGCTATCTAAATTGATATACTCCGAGAGACAAGACACGAGATTTCGTTTCTGCGATGGTTTTGTTAATTTTTCTGCGTGCTTTTTTTCTGTTTGAGACATATATATCTCGCGACAAGCCTGGAATGTCGAGGGAGAAAAATGAAGGAACGGTTTCAGGGTCGTCGAGGCCGACAAAAAGCCGTGTTTTTCCGAGAGCGAAAAACTATTTTGTACTCTTAGCCGAGCCACTGACGGCGCATCATTTTTCAACGGCGCTCTGTCAGACGATTGGAAAGGGAGAGGAGGACTGTCAGTGGCCGGCGGCCATGTCAAACGTCGACGCAACCTCGGCCTTGCTCCCTCGTCCTCCTTTTTATCCCGTTCTTTATTCAATTTTTGACCCTATCCAAAATATTCCGTACTCGTAAACAAGGTTCCAAACTGACTGGACATCGACACCGATATCAAACGCAAATTCTACTCCAAACTCATCCTACGTGTCCATTAGACCACGAAGTTAGCTTCTCTACTTATAAAATTTTTCTATCCGCAGAATCCCTGGCAGTTTTCGCGTGCGAACGCACGTCAATACCCAATTCGAACCACTGTCTCTCGGTCCATCGTCCCGAGAGAGGGCAGGCTCGCAAGAAGCCGCGTAGAATGGGCATCGACGCCCGCGGCGGCGACTCCTGGGTGATGGATGGGCTTCTGCTCGAGCAGTTTCGTCTATACGTGCCACGTACCGTTTCCCCAATTAAACAATTGCATTCACATCCATCCATCCGTCGCGTCGCCTCGTCTGGTCCGTGAGATCGTGGTCGAACGGGACCCTGGTGTTCTCCTCCCTCGTCCGTTTGTCGCTCGCCCCCTGCCACCTCGTTCTCCCTGTCCCGTTTCCGTGTCCCTTGCCCTCTTTTCTTTTTTCCTTCTCCGCCCAGCGTCCACTCTGTCCGCGGAAAATCCCGGCCGCGGGCCTGGCTTACAATTAAATCGCACGTTGTAATGCTACGTGACGCGAACGATCGCCTCGTAATTTCTACTTGCCGACGACGCCTCGATTTCATGCAAATCCAGCGACAGCCATTGCTTATGAGCGTGTTGGAATGTCGGTCAACGATCGCGGGGAATTTTTAACGATGCGTGTGATTTAGAGCTAGCGGAGGTTTTTTGTCGTTCCTCTTGGAAACGATTCTCTTTTTTCGTTTTAGATGTAATTGCAATTTCTTTTAATTCAATAGTATAGCTACCAAAGTAGTTCCACGACTTGAATTGCTATTAGTTGTACCTGCAACATGCGAGAGATCTCAGCTGCAACGCTTCAACCCCGAAAAGGAACATCGTTATCCAATTTTAATAGCCAGGCTATTATCTCCGAAATAAATTCGGACGTAAATCTCAGCCGCGCACGTAACGGGGGAATCATGGATTCCCGTCGAATATAGGCGGATTTGATCGCGATCGGGGCTCGAAATATCGTGGAAGCCTCGGGATCGGACGGCCGGCTCCGCGAAGGTGGCGAAGGGAAAGGAAAACGGGATAGTAGAAAGGGAGGAAAAGTGCGCTGGCGGGGTTTGGTACGTAGGGCACGTCCGTGGGACCGCGGCCAATGTATGCTGCCCGCATAAACTAACAGCCGCATCGGATTTTACATAAAATTCCGGCGGCCGCTGCGATTTCAGGCGATGGACGGGAGGGAGACGTGACACGGGGGCCGGTCGGCAGTCATCGGTTACAACGGAACCGGTAGCACGGAGCCGGCTTGAATTATGATTACGGATTACGCGTCGTTGCTCTTTCCCGTTCGTCCCCTCGTTCCATCGTTGTTGCCCCGTGCTCTTTTTTTCATCCGCGCGCCTCTGCTTCCTCCTTTTTCGGGGATCTTGCCGCAATTGCTCTGTTACGTGATTGAAGATTTGACGCACGCTGCGAATTTATATAAGCGAGATCGGCATACATCGTTCCCTCTGCGAGCAATTACTGTATCGATTACCGCGTACGCGAGCGTGTACACGCGAGTCGTCGCGACGGATGGAACGCATACGAAGCTGCCGCTAATTTCTAAATCGCTGGAGCTCGATGAGTGAAGAGGACGCGAGGGTAGAGGGTGTCGCGTGGAATTCGTTGGAGCGTTCGAACGAGGACGGGATCGGATCGTGGCGGCGTCTCGCGCAATCTTCCACCTGGAATCTTCCGGGCTTTCGTCGGTGGAAAAAGCAAAGAGAAGAACCAGAAAGAGCTCGCCGATGCGAGGAAGATAGAGGTATCCGCTCGTGCGACGAGAGGTATAGCGTGGTACCGGTTACACGCGGACCGGCTGTAATAATAGGGCGAGAGAGCCGGAGGGTGAGCAGCTCGGACTTGACTAATGAGGCGGCGCGTCCTCGACGTTATTAGATCGCCGAAAGAGTTTTTGAGGATGCCCCGGCTACGGCCAGGGACGAATCCACCGCGAAGGATGGGTAATGATACGGCTGGACCCCGTTTCTTATTTGTCAAACGTCAGCGGCAAAAGACGTTGCCCAGTTGTTTTCGGGGGCCAGAAGGAACTCTCTCTTTCTCTCTCTCTCTCTCTCTCTCTCTCTCTCTCTCTCTCTCTTCTTGGAATGATAATCTACTTGCAAATGCGACCAAACTCTCTTTTCGCCCCACCCCAGGCGTCACGCTCGAACGCGGTGTTTGTTCTGGGGTGCTCTTGTAACGGAATTTCCAAGGTTGAAACCGCTGCTCCGCGTTACGTAATTATCAATAATTACTGAGGGGACCGGAGGAGACGGGCGGTAGCTGATGGAAAATGGAGGGGTACAGGCCGCCGTTTTCTTTCGCGCGGCGATTTTCCATCGCGCATGGGTTTCCTGTTGAAATCGCGGCCGACTGGTAATTGCGCGTGGCCAGGAAGCGAGCGATTTCCCGCGACTACGCGACCACGCTCGACACCGTCGCGATTGGGAAACTTCGATTGCGGAACGCTGGCGACGTTTACGCGGTTAATTGGAAAGTCACCGGCGACGGTAGGACGAACGGCGGGGATAAGTGAGCGTTGTAAATGCGAATGGGTAATGCTCGCTGATTATCGATTTCACGCGGCTCTAGCTGGAAAAGTTACTGGAAACGGATTTCATTCGATACCTGGTTCGTGCGAACCGGCCTCTTGCGATCTCTATGGAAATCTTTTAACGTGTACAGGGTTATACGCGCGTAAATTACTGTTTCGTATACTTTTCGATAGATTCGTATACATTTTTAATATATTTTGAACAGATAGTTACTAGTGAAAGGTTGAACTACACATTTTTCAAGGTAGTTAGGGAGAAACAATTCAGGTAGTACGTGGAAGAAAATTTCGTTCCGTCAAGCGATCAATTCTCAGCCAGCTAAATTAAGGTTAACTCTACTTTCGTGTAATAGAAGAGCAGAGCGGTGAAAAATCGTCTGGGTATATCTGCGCGTGTAAGACAGCGTGTTTCGCAGTCGGTCAGTCGTTCGTGCAGTCGTTTTCCATCAGATAGCCGCGCGGCCGGCTCGTCCGTTCAGGAACTGGAGGCGAGAACGCGGAGGGATCGCGGAAAATAGGCGGGCAGAACGCGCGTCGCGTCGCGTCGCTGCGTACTGCAACGCTAATTAACGTTCTAATTGTATCCTTCATGTATGAACAGCGGCCGTTCCACTCGGGGATGCACGTTAACAAACCTAATTTCCGCCTAAAATCCATTTAATGGAACGCGAGACCGCGGTTCTTATCTGCTAACACGCCGCTGAACATGCGTGCACCGGCGTTCACCGCTTTGTTATTTCGCCCAGAAAGCCGCTGCTGTTGCGGAAAGGGCCGATTTCTCTTTCGCGGCCGGCCATCGCGCTTCGGAACTCCGGCTAAATTGCTTCCACGGCCTTATCTTCGTCTGTGCCACCGAGCTTTTCACCCCCTCCCCTTTTCTTGTCACTCCAAAGCGTTGCATCCCCTTTTCACCCTTCAACCGATTTCCAGTCGGTTCCTAGTTACCTCTAGTCGTTCTATTCATTTTTTTCAAATCCACCAGTAACTCAGTTCACACCAGAAGAATTCGTACACCGATGAATACAATTTTCCTGTCTTATCATGGAACAATTTAGAAACTTTCACCACCTCGAGTCCTCCGTGAGTTCGTTCCGTTACTAAAAATCAGCGGCGATTCTCCGCGAAAGATCGTAATCGCACGAGGCATCGCCAACAGGACCGTGGAATCGAGGACGAAACAGGAAACGAGGGGGGAGATATTAAACGCGGACGTCGAAGGACTCCAGAGGGAGGCGAAGGAATCCGGGACGCGCGCGGGGGGGGGGGGGGGGGGGGGGACCAGGTTGAAGTCGTAAGAAAAAAGAGCGGAGCGAGTCCGAAGGGGCAGCAGCCGTGGCAGGGCCGCTTTCGCCTCGGCGAATGAAATTGCCCGGGCAATCGGTGGTTGCTTATTAGCGTTTGACGTTCGATTAGTCAAGTGCGCCGGGTAAGATCCGCCGTTCGAACGTTCCGTGGCTCCTCTCATCGCCGATCCCCGTGGGTCCCCGTGGGTCCCCGTGGGTCCCGGGCCCTCTTCGAACGCCGGGCCAACAAGCCGCGCGTCCGCACGATTCCACGCGGAGCAACAGGCACGTAGCATCATCATTCTTCTGCGGCTCGGAAGAAGAGACCGGGACGCGAGGAGCCAGGCGCTGCTCCGTTCCTCGCCGCGGTTCTACACTCGCGCGCGGAGCACACCTTGTAATTACGTTAACCGTACTACTGCCAGCCGGTAATAGCACGAATTAGTTGCACTTCAATGTTTCCCCCGATGCGTTCGAACGCGCTCCCATCCCCGTGGCCGCGCCTGGTTCCCCTCGAGACTCTCTCCGACTTTTTTCTACCCCCTCGAGCTGACATCGGAGATTAGGAGCGCTTCTTGCGTCCGCAGGTAGACACCGTTCCCTTTTTCTTCCCGTTCGAGGGAACGTTCGCGGCAGTGTCGCGCTCGGGTTGCCGCCGCGAATTTTGCGGTTGCCTCTCGCGAGGGGATGCTCTCGAGGAGGGGTGGCAGCAGTCGTGCTCGATGGCTGATAAAATCTAAACGATCTCGAGAAAAATGCTTCGAACGTCGCGCTGCTGGTATTTCGGTATTTCGTTCGGGGACTATCCGGAGTGGAGATTCCGGGGGGGGAAAAGTAGGCGATCGTAATTTATAACGTTCGTCGCGAAGAAAAAGCCCGGCTAGGCAGAGGGTACAACGCGTTATTAATACGTTTTAAAGAAATGTCCGCGATTAATTTGCGAAACGAGTCGCTATTGAAGTTCTTGCCCGCGGGCTCATTAATCTTATCCAACGGCCGGTCCAAGGGCGAAGGGTGGGGCGGCCGCGGAGGGGGAGGAAAAAATTATTTTGTAGAATGTTCGGTGTAATAACAGGGAATCCTGTCGCCGGCACGCCTAGCGGGGAGGAAGAACACCGTCCTACTATTAATTCATGTCTCAAGTTTTCAAGTAAGAAATTAATGTCTCCATACGTGATTTCGTGGCTCCGCGTAGCCGGTGCTCCCGTCCCTCTCCTCGGTACGCCCTCTCCGCGAAAACTTCGCCGACCCTCCCCTGGCCCCCCTGAAACGAAATTAATAAACCGGGATTGCGTTACCGCCCGGAGACTTCTTGCGGGCTGAGAGCTTTCTTGCCGGTTCGATCCTCGAACCGTCGTGGCTCGGTGACGCTTGATGGCCCAGTGAACGTAATTTCTCTGCCGATGCTCCTCTCTCTCTCTCTCTCTCTCTCTCTCTCTCTCTCTCTCTCTCTCTCTCACCGCATCTGCGCCTCTTTTCCCCTTCGTTCCGCGTTCAATTATATTTTTTCGACCGTGTTTCCTCTCCTCTTCGTCCGCGTCGCGTCTTCTCCTTCTCGTCCGTTTTATTACACCGCGCTTCTTAATACCGCGCTGGGAATAATCGAATAAAATACCGTAGACATCCCGGTAACATGATTAATACGTGATACGAACATTTCTCTGGCTATAAATTTTTATCCAAGACAGATCGTTTTACTACAAATACGCGTAGGACAGCGCCAGTCGGGACTGGTTCTCTCTCCTGTTAAACCAGAAGCCCACCGTAGTATCAACATCGATTTCTTCCCACTTAAGAAACGGACGACCCACGAGCATCATTAATCACGCTTCGTTGTCTCCTCAAAGACGGCTCTCCATTGTCAATCGTATTTATTCCGTTCCACGCGGCTAAGCGGCGCGGTAGGTAGGCGGCGGATGGCGGTGGCCCCGCGTAGGTGGTTCGCAGGTGGAGGAACACCGCGGAGTACTCACGGGGACGCGAGGTCACGCGTAACGGAGAGGAGGTTTAATTCCACGGCAGGTCGCGTCGCGGCCGTTACGGGCTTATGCACGGTCCGCTCGGGCTGGTATTCTTTTTGAAAAAGCGAACGCCAGATAATGGAACGTAATGTAGTGTGAGCAGCCAGCTCCGCTACCTCGCTTCGGCTTCTAGTCGCGAGACGCAGCACTGTGTGTCCTTCAAATCGTCCGCCGTTTAATTGTGTCCTCGAGGAACACGTTGCGCAGGCATTATCGAGCGATTCGTTTCGATTTATTCGGTCCTCCGTTAACCGGTATCAAGTGATCGTTACGGAGTTTCGATTTTTCGATGTATTTTCTTAATGCATCCCTCGTGAAACGAAATCGCGTCTGCCCTCGGAATTCCGTCGTAGTCAAATTATTTCTTGTCAAGTTTAATTCCATCGAGCATCGCGGAACCGGTTCTTTTAGCCGGGTAATTGCAAAAAATCCCCCAGGTTCTTCGCCGTCCACCCGGTAGGAGAGTATCACGTGTGGGGTATCTTAATGATGCACCCGGTCGGATCTCACGAAAAGTCCACTCTCATCGTGCATGGTGACCAGCCATTGACCGACGTTTCTTGCCTGGCGCAAAGTAGACGAACGTACCGCGAGTACCCACGACCCTCCGATGTCTCGAACGTCTCCTCGATGAATTTCTAACCGATCGAGAACACTTTCGAATCGTTCGAAGAATCATCCGATCTTGAACATCGACGCGAGAGATAGAGAAGTAAACGCTGGAACAAAGACGGTTCTAAGCCAGTGGTAGTATTTCTCGCGGGACGAAGACACGGGCGGGCACCGAATCGAAATCGTAATTTTAATGAAACCGCTAGGCGAGCCCCGAAAATAATGGTCAACATTTCCTGCTCGTATTATTTTCCCGCGGCGGGGCACGGGGATTTACGAGAAGCGAATGGAAGCAGAAAATTAACGATTCCGTGGGGAGGGTGGCCCGGGTGGTGGAAGTTTTTCTTAGTATTTTAATATAAATGCGGCTCTGAGCGGCGGCCGACTTGGCCTCGCGCGGGGTGGGCCCGGTTGTTTGCGGCAGTTTGTGCCAAGCTAAATGAAGAATGAAGCTGAAATTATTTGGTGGAAAACAGTGAAACAGGATGTGGAAACGACACCGCGTAGATTTACAGGGGCTGCTGCACGCGTCGCGCCAAACCAGGGATGCTGGGGGGCGCTGGACTACAGGGCGCTGGAACATTTTTAAACGCGTCTCCTCCCTCCTCGTCGGCAATTATAATTCTTCGCGGGCCACTGATAGATTCATGGGACTACCGCTAATTTCGAGCTTCCTCCGTGTGAGCTCGTCTTCGATCGGATTTCTGTTCACCGTGTTCTTCGTACGTCTTTGCAAGATCTATTATCCTTCGAATAGTTTAATCTAAATCGTTTGAAACTTTTAAGCAATCACTATTTATTCATCCCCAATATCTTTAAAGATAGCCCATAACCTCCCCATGGCATCTTCCACAGATATACTTCATTTGACCGAAACTCGAAAGCGGTATTCGTTATCAGCGGCGATGAAAAGAATCGACGAGCCCGTTCGGGACCGTCCCCTTTCTCTTTGCTTCATATTCGCGCCGGAAGTGCTCGCCTCCACCCTCGACGGCGAGGGAGGAAGATTCCGTTACCCCCACGGTGGATCTGTGGCTTTTTACGGGGAACCAATAATGAACTTTTTTTTCCTCTCCTCCGATATAAAAGTTGATTTGTAACGACCTCTCTGTCTCGCACCCCGGAGGTCTCCGTCGATCCCACCCTTAAAGGCGGTGAGAAGCCTCTCATTCTCGGTCGCTGATATCACTCGCGGCATTGCTCATTACTCACGCCGTCTTATCGTCCTTCCCACCCCCGCCTCTATCGAAGCACCGTTGCCTCGGCTTTCGCTACACCCTTGCCTCGTTCGCCACCCCCTCGTGTCTCTTTGGTTCTTCCCTTTTTTTCGATCCTGGGGAAGCTCGCTTCGAATGCCAATAGAAGGGGAGTTTGAATTTGTTTTGATTGGGTTTCGTAATTGATGCGATATTTTTTCTTTATTTCCATAAGGTGAAAGAAATGGTCGAATTATAATAAGTTAAGTATTCTATGGTAATTCAAACGGACCTTGTTCACTTCGTCCGGAATCTACTCTTCGTTACCAGATTTCGTTAAGGTTTAATCGAGCCTCTCTCGCTCTCCATTCTGAATCGGTCGATAGATCAATCGACGGTGTTGGTCGAGCATTACCCGCTCTCTCGCTCGCTCCCCTTTCAACGCTGTCAGCCCTATCGGTGGCGCGCCGCGCTATAAATTTACCGTGGCCTTGATAGGAAAGTGGAGCGCACGTTCCCGCGATTATCTGCCCTGTCGAATGCTCGTCCTGCCACAACAAATTCTTTACACCTCTTCTTGCACAGGTTTCTTTCTTTTCCTTCAGAGATAGACGTTTTTCCGCGTTACCAGTGGATAGCACCTCGAGAAGTACTTTAGAGAGCAAAGTGTTTTCAAATATCCCTCCTCTCGCGTCGACTAAGCGTCCACGATCCGAGCCTGAGACAACAAGGGGTTACTTTTACCCGGCAGATTACCGTCGTTCGATTCACCATCGTCTGAAAGGCTGGTAATTCCCAGCTTTCCCATCGCTATCGGACTCGAGGGCGGTCGAGATATCAACCAATAAGTATTGACCCGGTCGAGGAGGGTGGCACCGGGGGGTGAGTCGCGCGCTGAATGTTTCTTATCAGTAAATTAGCAACGTAGCCGGCGTTGGTCGCTGACAACGCCTCCGTCGATGCTGATGAGGAAGAGCACGGCAGGAAGTGACAGGTATCAATCACCTGCGCATCCACCGCGATGCCGCGGATGAGTTTCTGATAGAGCAACTGCGCCCACCCTTTCCCCCTCGCCTCCAACCGCCGTTGCTCGATAAGCGCAATGAAGTAATTCCGAGGGGCCGATATCGGTTTCGTGGTTCGTGGCTGCTCGCCGGGGAATATTGCACTCTCGATTTTCTTCGACTTCGTTATCTCGCTCCTCGGGACGCGCTCAACGGGGAAGTCGGGGCTTCCTCCTGCGATAGATTGGACGAACTGAGTGTGATGGTGCAGAGTTTCCGAATTAAGACAGAATTTCTGCCTTCTTTAGAATATCCAAATAAATTTTCAAGAATTTTTTCGCTATTTACAAATAATGTACAAAGTGTACGAGTGTATTGGCGAGAAAACGAATGGAGTAACTGCGAATCAGCCCCTTACCTATTACTCTCAATCCAGGTTACAGCTCGAACGGTGGTAGAAAAATCAGGTCATATCGCGGATGGTCCGTGCGTCACACGTCACCGATGTCAGGCTCCATAGAATTCGGCTCCGCAGATAATCCGAAAGAAGACGTAAAGGGATGGCTTTCCGGGGCGCATCAGAGACTCGACTGGTGAAAACGGATACGCGACGGAAGAGACAGGGGGAGGTTGGGCACCCGCTCGCCTAGCACACTCCCGTGAACAGTTCATTTATTATGCGGTTAGTTATCGGGCCTTTTCGTCTGATTTCCCTGCCAACAATGCGCCGTCACCGTCGCAGACAGGTCCTGGCGGTTCTTAGACTCCGGGCACCGTTCTCTTTCCCCGCACCCGCGACGTTTTCTCATCCGCCACTCTAAGTGACGCTCACTGACGACACGCCATACGTCACACCCGCCTCCACCCTCTCTTTCGTCCCCCTTTTCCACGCGCCCATTTACCTTAACCCCTTTCCCGCGCGTCGCCCTCACCTTTTCCCTTTTTTTCCCTCCTCCTTTCCTTTTTTTCACGCCACGTTCCTCCGAGGCGTCTCCCGCCGGTTTCTTTCCTACGGTTTCTTCCTCGTCTTCTTGCCGATTCGCGCACGCTACGATGGCTCCCGGCAGCCAAGTTCGACGCAGTTGCCGAACCGAGAGCTCCGTCGCGTTTGACTTACGATCGACCCGCTGGGTCGTATATTTCACCAGGCTACCAATCGCTGGGAATCGGGCGATCCTGGATGATGCACCCTACGCTTCTCAGAGTCTGGATGATACCTCAGTCGACTTTCGAGGCCATCTCGTACGCCTCGAAGACTACTTACAAAACGTGTGTTTCGTATATTCTTAGGACACGTTCGTGGGATCTGAAACATCCCACCAAACGTCTCGAGAATCTCGATAAGACACCCTCGCGGTATCCGATACCCACAGTAACGTGCGCGTAACCAAGTTGTCTCATCCCAGAACCTAATCCCAGCTAAACTTACCAGCAATTCACGTCATCCGCGTCGCCAAACGCGATTCCCCTAAGCCGCGCTGTCTAAACTCCACGGCGAGTCCACCCACGCCACCCTCTATTCCGTTACAAGCATCCTCTGTCGTCCCCGTCGTAAGTACAGTCTCATTACGAACAACGTTATTAATCTAGCGAAATCGGAGAAATCACAACACGGTTATCAACGCTCAAGCCTCGACGATGGATATGTAGGTTACCAGCGAGGGACGGACAATGGCGAGCGCGGGGATGATCCGCGACAGACCGAGGGAGAAAGAGATAGAGAGAGGGAGGGAAAAATGGAAGGAGACGGGAACAGAGAGCGATCTTCGTAGGTGGGCGAACGCGTCACCTTTAATTAATCACGCGACTGTATTATTTCCCGCTTAAACCACCACCCACCCTCTCCGTTTCGGTGGCGCAGCGGGCGGAGGACGCAACCGTGAACCACGGTCTCTCGCGAGGCGGTTTGCTTGAGACGTACCGTACAAAAGAGGAGCGGGAAAGCAAAGGTACGGCCACCTTTACAGACAGCCTTCGTATAAACATGTCAGTCCGCCGCGGCTCGTCCGGAGAAACGGGCCCGCGTTCATCCATCACTCGGTCCCTCGACCTCCCTCTCAGCCCTAGCCTCGCCGCGTCTCTCGTTCTAACCGTACGCGTTCCACGTTGCGGCCGTTCCTCACGATTCGCGGCTATTTTTCTCGCTGGTGTGGAAAAAAATCTGTTTAAAACGCCGCAGCTCCCATCGGGCTCTGCGTAACGTGAACGATCGCGTCCCGCGGGCCGACGCGCTCGTTTCGCCGGATCGCGTGCGCGGAAATCCGCTGCGCGCGTGTACCGTTAGCGCGCGGTGAATCGAAACGGAGGTGTACCCGGCTCGAGGTTCTTCCGTTCTCGTGACCGTGGATTTAATTCGGTTGCAATCGCGCTGAGAGGAACGCGGTATTTTTTGGGGGATGAAATATTAAGGAGGATCATCGAACGACCTGATTTGTGATTGTCGTTAAGTAAGATTATGATTGCTGGGAATTCTAGAGACATAAAGTGTTCGCGTCATTTTCGAACATGGAGTATATCGTGGATCGAATTGATTTCACGTGAAATCTGCATTCGATCTGCATTACGAACGGCGCAACGCGGGGGCAAATATTTCATAGCTCCGTCACTTTTTACCGATGAGCTAACAGAGGGTAAAACGATCCCCCTGTTCCTCGAGCAAACACGAGGCTATTTGAGCATTAGTGTGTATTTACGTATTGGTGTTTGCTAAGGCGACGGATCACGAGTGCTCGACGATCGCCTCTTCAGGCTGTTCATAATACTGCGATTCGGTGTCGGATTATTGCGGTCCGCCTTTCCATGGGAATTTCCTGGCGGGGGCTGCTTTTGCAATTGAAAACGATCGGGTTTCGCTTCTCGCGAGACGAGTAATCCTTTCCGCGAAGCACGAAATAACGCACCGTAACTTCTACCGTGGGCGTGCCAGTCTACGGCATGAATAGAAAGCACCTTTAATTAAAAACGAGAACTTACGATCTTGAACAAGATTAGGGAGCTGGTCGCCCATCTGCGGTGGTCTCTCTACAAAATTTTTTCCATTCGAAGAAACCCATTTCTATCGTTCTCTGTTCGAATAATCTGGCAAGACTCTTCGGATTAAAAAAATTAACAAGAAACGCTGTTCCTTTCACCCTCGACCACTTCCACAACTACTGCAACCACCGCCGCCATTGCTTCGAGAGTGATAACTAAATAAAAAAATTGATAACTCCCTCGACTTCATGAATCTTCTCCTCGATGGAGGATAGATCTGTTTACCGGGTGTTCGAGCAGCAAAGAGGCGGCGATCAGATTTTCGAAGTTGAATCGCGGCTAAACTCGAGATCGCCGCGGGACGAAAGCTCCGCTTAGGTGACCGAGTTCCCTCGGGAGTAGCGACGAAATTTTGCCCGGAATATGAATAAATTTATCGAAAGCCCGAAGACAGTCGAGCGCTGCGGTGGGGTGGTCTCGATGGAGGGCCAAATGGTGGTCGGACGAAGGGGTTCGGAGGGGGTTGCGGGGGCCAAAAAGAGTTTGAAACTGCTCGGGCACCCCTATATTATAAATATCAGCCATGAAAGATGGCGCAGACAGCAGCAGGGAGGCAATAGGTCTGGGGGACGGCTGGGTAAAGGAGTGGAACAGAACCGGAATTAGCATAATCAGAATAATTTCCACCAGCTGACAACGCCCTCATTCTTTTTCCTGCGACGCGATTCTTCCGCTGCTTTATTTTCCGTTGTTTTCCGCCTTCCGCTGCTTCGCTTCCCTCTCTCTCTCTCTCTCTCTCCCTCTCGCCCTTTCTTTTTTTCCTCTTCTTTTCTTTCGACTGGTTCTTGTTCCCCGCGTTCCTCCCGAATTCTCGCGCCGTTTCCACGGCCACTCTTCGATGCATCCTACTTCGACCGGAAGAACTAACGGCCACATTTTACTCCGCTTCCCTCTGCCAACCTTCCCCCGTCGATCCCTCTGCTGCGAGGCATTCCTGTTTTTAACCGCGCCCAAGGATCGTCCCAGCGATTTCGATAACTCATTCAATTCACCAAGAGAAAGAACTTCTCCCCACGTCATCCACCTCGACCAAAGTAGTCGGCAGTAGTTTCAATGTTGTTTCAAGCTCGTTCCAAAGTAATCCCAGGATCGCATCGATGTCGTCGCAGCCCTCGTCGACGGGATACGGGTTCGTATGAGAAAAAAGAAGGAGCACGGGACCAGCGATCGATTGGAATCGATACCTCGTTAGAAGACGACGCCACCGCGAATCACGTACGGTTCGCATACTTGCCGCGAAATGGCGTCGCCAGGCCCTGCTCCACCGCTAGCGCCCAGCGGATTCCACCCTTTGAAATATATCAAAGTTCATGCGTTCCTACCTAATATCGTTCGCGTGCACGGCCTCGCCCCCCTTTCAGGCTGGTCCCAGGGCGAACCGGGTTCCCTGTTCACGTGCCTGGAGCCCATCCCTCCCACGCAGCCAGCCGGCTCGCGTTTCCCTCATCTTTATTCATTCTTTCGCCTCGCCCATTTCAATTTTTCCACAGTTTAGCCGGCGAAATCGTGCCCAGCGCCGCAACGGTTCCGCGCCCATCCACCCACCCACCACCACCCCCGGTGTACACGCGCGCGTGCTCGATAAATTCTTCGCGGCTCCTAATGTTTAGCCTTTATGGCTCGCCAGCAGGCGGTTTAAGAATCCGTTGGAAGGGTTACGCTGCAGACTGTTCTTCAACCCCCATTTCTCGTGACGCCGTTCCCGCGGTAGTTTAGGGACGCGCGGGGGTGTGATCAGTTGCTGAATATTTTGCGGTCGACGCTCTCTTTTTCTCTCGCCTAGCAGGTTCGTTTATTATTTGCACACACGGAAGCGACTCGATAAATCCATGCCCAACGTCGCGCGAGAACGATACCCAAGTTCTCGAAGTCTACGACAAAGTGTTGGATCCATTGATTCCGAGCGTAGTCCTTCGATCATCCCCGAGGAAACTTCGCGGGGGAGAAAGGACGAGATCGTAGCCACGATGGGTGCTTGTATTATATACCATTTATACAAGTAGCAGCCGCGCGGCCCTCTATTAATATTATCCATCCATTATTCATCCCGGATCACGCTCGGAATCTTTCGAAATCGTATCCGCGGGTAGATACAGCGAGGAACGTCCGATTCAGATTCAAATGCTCATAGATCCCGCTGTACATCCGCGGCTATCGCGCGGCCCATTGTATTTATTGGCAGGCTGCGCGTTCGCGCGAGTCCACGCAACGCTTGTATCGGCTCTTCCTTTCGAATCGAGTGATCCCTTTGAATGGTTTCCGGTGAAAGTGCTCGGATAACTTCCTCTTGTCTCTCTTCGGAGACATTCGTTTCCTTTGCGTCTTGTTTTTGCGAATAAAAGTGGAATCGTTTTACATGGTTGCCCTCGAAGGATTTTTGGAAATATATTTTTTGCAGAAAGGGGAAAGACAGGTATAGATAAGTTTGAAATGTATACCTATGCGTTGCTAATCAAGCATAATTTATTACATGTCTCAGAAGTAACACTTAAAGTTCCGCGTTATCTGCTAAAAAATCAGCAAGAAAAAGGTTCCTGAATAACATAAAATGGAACTCACCGTCAGTGCAGATATTAAATCGAAAGCTTGAGAATAAAAGAGGAGCTCGTCCGCGATCTCCTTTCCCCGACGTATTTGTATTTTAAAGCAGAAAAGACGCGAAAGGGGATGATACGAGATCGAAGCGCGGAATAATGCTGCGGTGGTGGCTCACTCGGTATAAGGGTGGTCGCGAACAGAATGGTGGGGCTTCCTCCCTCTGGCATCCTCTCTCTCTCTATCTCTCTTCCTCCCCTTTCTCCGGCTAGGGAAGGATGCAAGGGTGCGAGGTTGGGTTTCAACCATGATTTCCATTCGCCAGCCATCCATCTTGTTTGAGACTGGAAACTGACAGATAGACGCGGATCCGAGTGCCGGTGACGTGGCAAGTCTTGCACGACTATGCAACGCGCTCGTGTTGGTGTAACCCGCGCGCGCGATATTGCGGTGCCGAGCGCGCGGTACACGCGCGCGAGCCACGTCGAGCAACTTCCGCGTCCGCGTGAAAAATTCATTTTCGACGACATTAGCGAGGCAAGAAATTGCTTTTCCTTTCTGCCGGACGCTCGGCCTCCTCCTGTCGATCGGCGCCGATTGACGCGCGGACCTCGCCAGGAATTTGTTGAAAGAAGCCTTCGACTCTGCGAACGACGTTCGCGATCGAGGAGTGAACTTGGACGAATTGAGTGCTAAAAATATTTTATTTCAATCAACGGTTACAGGAATTGCACTTTCGTTTATCACTCGTCATTATTCCGCGATAAAACTTAAGAATACTTTGATCTACGAGCGAGATTAATTATCAGCGCGGATGATAATTGATCCTGATGTTATATGTATAGTAGATTATATACATCGTAGACGCGTTATCAATTATTTACATGCGTGTTATATATGACTATCCTATACTGGCACTTGTGTCCACGGTTTATCAGAGCAAAATACCCTTCTATCCATGGCAAGTGTCTTAACCGGAGCACTTCCGTTCGCAATTAGCCGCGCAAATCGCTCGAAAGTGCTCTTAAGCATGGAACAATTAACGCTTACCCTCGCTTAAAGTCAGCATCGATATGCAGGTAGGATAATATCGAAAACGCGGCACTGTTCAACCATAAACCGCTTCCGTGTGCCGTTATTTCCTCCGATCCGTGACGTAAGCGCTCATTGTTCCGCGCGCAGCAATTACGGCTGGCACTTGACCGCCCCTTAACGAGTATGACTAACTGATTTTACATTTTAACTCTTACATTACGAATGATCTACAGTCTCGATTTCGGAACGCTCGATTTTGTTCCACGAGTAATTACGATGTGACATTTACATGTGACAAAATTACATCTCGTTACGATTAAATTTGATCGCAGATTCGCGTACAATGTAAATTTTTTATGCTACTCTTAGTACTCAGACGAATAATTGGCTCTATGATGTACAAACTAATATATATTGCACATACATATAACAAATAATTTAACGCCAAAGTACGATGGTGAAGAGGCAGCAGAGGATCGCTCAATCTCAAGCTTTTATAGTGACATTAAATCAGGGGTAAGTTCCTGGAACTCCAAGCACACACTGTTCCGAATAACCTCGTCGAGGCTCTTGTTCAATGCCGACGATTGGAACTCGCAAGCGTTCTCGTCCATCCACATATTCAGATCCGTGAACAGATTGTTCGAATTATCGTGCACGCCGTTCTCCAAGTTGGTCTTCAACGTCTGTTGATTGTTCGCCAGCAGCGAGCCGCAGTCCGACTGTTGATTGTAAACGTTGTAAGCACAGTCGTTTCCTTGATAGACAGTGTGGGATTGCTCGCCCAATTGTTGCTGGAAGTAGCTGGAAGATTGGGAGTATTGATTCGCAGGCAGCTCCGCTTGTGCCTGATAAGAATGCGGATGCTGTTGATCGAGGAAGAACGACTGTCCCTGCTGCACGTAGTTCTGCTGAAATCGGTTCACCGTTGGCATCGCGAAGCTCTGTCGGCCATATTGGTGGACGTTGAAGAGGTTCGAGTGGACCTCGGGCATCGTTTGCGCGACGCTTTGGACGTTCGAGTACGAATACGAGATGCTGTTCGCATTCTGTGTGGACAGAGGGTTCTGTTGGTGGGTTCCATTTTGAATGGACCAGTTTAAGGATGGCGATTCAATAGGGGTGGCATTCCCCGATTTCTTCTCGGGGGAGTTGCCGTTACTCTTGCTACCTCCGGGCTTGCTGGACCCGGTAGCTTTCGATATCTGCTCTTTCTTGTACTTCATGCGACGGTTCTGGAACCAGATCTTAATCTGTCGCTCAGTCAGGCACAATAGCGCCGCCATTTCGATTCGACGCGGCCGACAGAGATAACGGGCACGATGGAACTCCTTCTCGAGCTCGACCAGCTGCGCGCTGGAGTACGCTGTGCGGGATCGTTTCCCGTTTTGTTGTTTCTTAGACGATCCTGAAACAGAAAATTTCATTATTGTTATTATGAGTACGATTTACGATAAATAGGAGTTACGCTGACGTGTATGTAGATAGGATAGGAAGGAGACTAAGACGCGGGAACGTTTTCCACCTGGAGAGACGAGTGGTACCGAGGACGCGTCCAGGGAAGGTGTCAAGGGTCGCCCAGTGGGAAACTTGCCCGCGCACGAGGTGGCCGCAGTACCCGCTGTGCGGCTCAAAGACGCTAAAACCGTGTTATTGGATTAAATGATCCTGGCGTGAATTTCCAAGCAAATGCGACTCGTCAGCGGTGCGGACGCGCGGCTCGCGAGCGGCTCGCGCACGGCTCGCGCCGGACAATTTGTCGATGGTTAATTGCTTTACGACGCAGCCCGCGCGACCTGACTCTGCCGGGAAAACCGTGAAAACCCGGAACGATCCAGTCGAAAATTGCACTCGTACAGTCCTGCATTTGAAATATAAATGAACAGACACCAGATCGCGCGTCACGTTTCAAAAGCCTCGACTATGCCATCGACTGTGGAATCTTTCGCGATCCTATGACTTCTCGTCTCGCTCCCTGTAACCGATTCTTCCATTGGAATTCCGCGTCAGCTGACTAACACCTGTTCGAAACGTTTCTTTCCCTCCTAACGCACTCCTAATGCGAGCGTCAATCTTAATGTCGACCTAAATAATAGCTTCTGCGCGAAACAGCTGAGAATGGAGGCCGCAAAAAGGTGGTGGTTTCGAATCATTCTCTTCCGCCGCTTCTCGAAGTTGAACGATGTTATGTGTTTTTTCTTTTATTATAGATGGAATGTGGAGCAACGAGATGGGAACAATAGATAGGAATTCGTGCTGGGACACGTGTGTCTTAGTTTCTTATTTTTCCGATAAATGGTCGCTCGTATGACGAAACGCGTCGCGACCTCTCTAATTCATTAGGCATTCGAGGACACTACGGCCTCGCCCTGGAGGCAAGAGGAATCGTTCGAGGAAATCTTATCACTGAAAATCGACCATCGATTTTCACATTCTGATCGAGGAAGGCACGCGAGTCGGTGAAACGCCTGACGAAATTCCTTTTACCTAGACCGTCCTTAGATAAGCTAATTTCACAACGAAATTCCTGAAACACGGAAGAAACGAAGGAAATCGAACGTTTTCGTAACGAGGAATGAAAACGCGACCAAAATGGAGACTCGCGAGGGAATTTCGTGGCGGTTGGTAGCGTGCCTCGCTACCAATAAACGTGTCACCACTGACCCGAGGATCCGACAGTCCATCACCTCTGGTGACTCTGTTTTATGTAAACCTATGTAGAGCACCGACGGGCAAGCGGGACGAGAGCGCCGTTTTATAATCCCTCGAGACTAAAGTCTCCTAAATGGGCAGCTCGTTAATCAAACTTGATTCAATAATGTCTACGGCAACGTCTATTTGCTTAGAATCCGTAACGGCGGCGGGACGTTCTCGTTTAACGTTGTCGCGTAATTTTAGCCATCGAGTAAAAACGTACGCGTAGCATTTTTCCCCCTCCCTGCAATTTTCTCTTAACCTTGCTCTAATTACGGTAACCTCTTAACTTTTCGATCGACTAAAATTTTCTATTTTCAAAATCGCGCGAACCATTTTTACTTCTACGCTGATTTAACTGAAGCTACACGTTCTTCAATTCGTAATAACCCTTTTCTAGAATTCGAATGAAACACTATCCTGTTATATTAATTGTAGCTCGAAAAAGATTGCAGATAAACTTCCCGCGAGTCATTATATTATAAACAAGAGGAATGTAAAATCGAGCCAGACCGATTACGGGCGAGATGTACATCGTAACAGGTACCTTGACTAGCTGGCTGGTTTTTCTCCGCGTTGGCAGCAGGTCGTTGCTCCTCCGGCTGGATCTGTTGCTGCTGCTCGGTCTTCCCGCTTTCCCCGAACAGGCAGCCACGCTGTTCCCCGCTCGTCCACTTCCCGTTCCTGTCCATGCGCCAGGAATAATTCCCCTGCCCGTTGTACGTCATAACTCGGCCGTTGCTGTACTCGCATCCGTTCCAGCTGGACGTGGACGCCGCGGAGTTGACACTGATCGGCGACGGGGGGAAACTGGTCTCCTCCATGGGCTTCGTCAACGTTCGATTATCCATGTACTTGGCGAACTGTCCAAGAGTCATATTCGATGGACGCACCACTTGGCTCCCGACCGATTTGCCGACTGTCTTCCGAAACGTACGCCGGAGAAAGCGACAGGTTCAACGTTCCACTGACTACTGACATATCGTGTGACTATTCCTTGCCAATTTGTAGGGTAGCCAGAGCGCGCAGGGCCTGGCCGAATCGCAGCGCGATCGCTTTCCCGAAAACCATAAACCCTTTTGTCCGGCTGGATTAGCCGGCCGCGGTGAGGACGATTCGACCAACCGGCGATTGGGGACCGATAACCTGGCCCACTCAGGATTTCCCTGCGCCCCCTCCACTGTGTACCCCTTGCGGAATTTCAGGAGGTCGACACGCATGATCGGTTTTGCCGTTAATCCAGCCACCGTGGAAATCTACCTCGACGGTGGTCTTCTTCCGGATAGCCACGTATCGCTATTTTTTTTGCGCTTCGTTGGCTTCCACGGAGCTAATTACTGTTACGAATTTTTGTCGAGCAGGGTTGTAGCGAGAACGTTGAAAAATATTGCTTTCTCGAGGTTCTTGTCGCAAAGAAATTTGAATTCTTAGTGTAGGTTGAAAGTACGTCCGCGAGGTTGAAGTTGATAAATAAATTCTTTAATTAATACGGAAATAGAATTTTTTAAGTATTTCCAAGTACTCGATATTCAAGAATGTCGTTCGAACTTGGTAGGAAAAAAGCACGGGAATCGTGCGAGGTGCGGTTACTAACGTTATTCAGCCCTTTACCTGAAACCAGGGCGCACAATGCGGTACAGTATTCGTAGAAAGTCGACTGATCCAGCGATACGTTTGCGGCGTACAATAGCGCGATCCAGACTTCCCTAACTATTTTTCAGCCGGCTCGGGAACAGGTGACTTACCCATTCAGGGGATTTGCACGCGCTTACGGCCGCTACGGGATCATCGTTCGTTTCTAGACGCCCTGGCTCTACGGAATAAATGCAATACGCCGAATCACGAACAACCCGGCCATTGTGAACGAGAATGATCCTCGAACCTGTCGCCGGAAGCTTTGTCCCTAGCCGCCGTATCTATGGCCTTCAATTTTCTCACCTGGCTGTACTTTCCGTCAATACTACGATTTGTAACGCGATACTTTCGTTGAAATTGCAGAGTTTCTCGAACCGTCGAACACACTTGCGTACATCATGCGCTCACGGTTGCTAGAGCAACAATTGGCAGATTGCAAATCGCTCGTTAATTCGTTTGCGAAAAAAGTATGCGAATGTTCCAAAGAAAGGGGGTGTACGATAACGAATCTATATAGACTCCATCAAACCAAGGAATTGATCAGTATCATTTCTCGGCTTGCCCTTTCCCCAGCGGTCAGTAACATCCACAGCTCCCTTTTTCTCCATTTCCACCACCTCTCCGCCACTCTGTTTCTTTCTTTCTCCCCGATTTTCCCTTCTCACGGAATCAGCCATTCTTCTATCGCGTCGGGAGCTGTCTGCAATTCCGCATCGCGTTCTACCGCGAGCCACTCCTTGGCCATCGCCTTCCAACCCTTCTGCCCTCGCGTCGACGAGAGAACGTTCTCTTTTTCCACATTCTGCTATATTTGTAGACAAAAATCGTTCGAAGGGAAAGGAATATCGTGTGCTGGCCTCGAAGGCAAGGGTAAAGGGGTGGGTGAGAAAGAACGCACCCTCTCGCTATTTCTTTCTTCGTTAATTCTCTTCTTACGCGGCAATTTTTACGCTGTAAAATTACGGAACGGAGGTGTTTTCCATTCGGCTGCATCCAGCCTGGCGGCGGGATAAACGTGGCTGGAAAAGTCGGGAGGACGTTAAAGGCTTCGTTCCGCGTAAGAGCCACGGAAGACGTAAACGCCTTATCGAGGCTGCGCTCTAATCCCTGCGTTTTAACATCCCTTACGCCGCGCAGATTAGTGTGGGAAATCCTACGATGTCGATCGACGCGCGATTACGCCAGCCGCGATCCACATCGGAATGTAGGCTAACGTTGACCCGCTTACGCGTGCACCAACGCGTAGGGTCTCTCATCCAGCGCGATCGATCGTTGCGTACGTGACCGCCAGGAGTTGCGAGATTTTTCCGTTACGAATGTTGTATAAATACCGTTCGTCGGGGTTCTAACGGGGTTGCTGTCGAATATTTAGGTCGTAAAAACCACTGGTGTGAGAGATTTTGTTGGGAACTTTACGGTACGCTACTTTTGAATCAACCGATGCATAGCGAGGTATTTGTATGAAATGTTCAGCGGAACATTAACAACTATCGGTACAATTTTCATTTCAGGAACGAACGGGAACTGAAAAAGTCAAGCGGCAGACCCGTTTCGCCCAGAGCTTCATGACAAGTGGAAGAGAGCTTTGAGGTTGGAAATTATAACTACGATGGTTATCGCGTTTTGTTTCCATTAGATAATTGTGCATGGGGCATTCATGAAATGTGACGTGGCAGATGAACCGATATACCTATTCGAGCCAGTGCTCTTTTACGACTCTGAAAGTGTATACGTGTTTCTTGCTATCGAGCATATGAACGACGATCGTATTGTCCGGCCGTCCCTCGCGGTTGTAAACGATCAGAACCTCGCTACGTAAAACACGCGACGAGAAGGGACTCGTCTCATATTTTTAGCAAACGACATAAAGTAATTTCGACGGGCTCGATACGGTACGTCAAAGAAAGTTACTCTCTCGTTGCTTGGAAAACAATGCAATTTCCAGTAAATACATCCCTCCATAAATATTAAATCAGCGGCAATTTCAGGGCAGAGGGTTGCTCTCGAATGGCGTCGAATATTCCCGTGGCGGGCGGATTTCGAGATCGACGAGCCGTGCCTACGCTTTTGTATAATGTAATCTAGAAGTTTGACGGGGTCTGACGGTGGATTGCCTTCGGTCGAGGCCAGTCGGGGCGACGAAAACGGGGGAAACGGGGATACGAAGAATGTCGGTGCCGGGAGCGGGTAGGGGATGACGCGAAAGGGTCGACAGCCACCGGATGAAGGGATTATCTCGAATATAGAAAAGTAATTACGACCGAATTACCCTCGCGCCACCTTGTTTCGTATGAATTCCTCGCCTCTGAATAAAAAAAAGATGGACGCCCGGTTTATCTGGATGATAGCAGGGATTTGGATTTTACGTGGCTCCTTGAATCTCTAATGACTCCTCGATATTAATCTTCACGTTTATCCGTATTACCTGTTTTACAGCACAGGAATTACCATATTTGCATTCGACGCATTGAAATAAAAGGTAAAATAATATTACAAAAGCTTCGCTGCGAACAAAATTTCAGAAAGAAAAACGAATAAGAAACAGAAGGTGATATTTTCATCTGAAACACCTTGGCAGGCATAAAGCAACCTGTCGCAAATAACTCGCGACGAAGCTTTTAATAGAAAACCAAGGGGTGAGCCGAAGCTCGGTACGGCACGCGTCGAAAAGAATTCCCTCCGCGAGAGGGCACGCTGTTGTCTCTCGTCGAGGGGTCTGCCCGATCGCTGCGGTCCCCTCGGCCCTATCCTCCGCGCGGCTCGTCGTGTAACATATGCTTTTATCTAAATTAAACAGTGTCGGCGCGATTTTCATTTCCTGGCCTGAAGCCGCTGATGTTATCCGCAGGATAGCGCGTCGCGAGAGCGTTGCTAAGGGTCGGGAAACCTCCCTGCGCCTGGCCGCCCACCCTCTCCATCCAGAGCTGTGTTCCGTCCTCCTTCCTGTCCTTCTCCCTAACGCGGCCTCGTCGCCTTACACACCCGTGTGTCCCTCTATACCTGTGTCCTCGCCTTCCCTCGCTATCTACCCGTATTCTAACACCCATCCCCTGCACCCTTTTCCTGTCTCGCGCCCTCTCCTTCTATCGCGTGGACAAGTTACACGACCGCCACGCCGCTCAAGAATATGGTCGGGGTTATTCCGTGTACCAGGATTATGCTCGCAATTGGGTTTGTACTTGGCCGTCAGGGGTGAGGCCGGGCGGTCGGTACGGTACACTGAGTGGTACCGGATTGATGGTTTTAATGGCGAGGGATTAGGCGCAGGTACCAATGAACGACGGGATATGAATTAATTGAAAAGTGCTGCCCCAATTTCGTTTAATTATATAGAAACGGGTCGCGAGGCTAATTCCATAATAGCAGATACAGAAATTGCGGGTGCCATAAACCCTTTGACACTTCTACGGTCCAAACTTCCATTTCCGAAACAGTCTTCCCTGGAGCAATCCTCAGCGACCATCGACCCTCTGTAAGAACGGTTGGATATCAATCGCGACGAAACAGAGACGAACAGCGCTCCCCGTTTTCCTAGTCAGAGGAGAACCGATCGTTCCTCGCTGCGAGGACTTTCGTGTCGAACGCAAGAACCAGTCGCGGATATGACGCGTTTTTATCGGGGCGAGCCTTCCTTCAGCCTCGATGCCGGATGCCGAGATCCTCGCGAGCAGATAGAAAAGAAGGCACATCCCACTTTTATACTCTGGAGGTTAAAGTTTACCAAGTTATTCCGACTTTCCCTTCGTCCTCGTCGTCCTCGTTGTCGTCGTCGTCGTCGTCTGGTTTCGCGCGAGCGAAAGCTACCCCGTCAGTTTGGTTGACGTCCCGCGTCATAGTCACCCTCGTCCCGTCGATCTTCCTCCCCTTTCTCGTCCTACGCCACGGCTATCTCCTCGTACCTCCTCCCCATCAGCTATCCCGAGATTCTTACCGTTCTGTCATCCTTCGATCGACTTTTCTCGAGTTTTCCGAGTTAGAGGACTCTCCTTTTAAGGAAACCCCCGTGAACTTTCGCCAGCGGATGTTTATTGGCGACAGCGGATGAGTCGTGTTGAGTTCTTCGGATCGCGTTGATCTTGTTTTAAATGGTGGACATTTTTTTGAGAAATAAAATTCTGGCTATACTAATAAATCTTTAATTAATCTGATAACGGTCTATATTGTTAGTTATTAAAGTAGATATTAGAATACAAATTTATATGGAAAATAAAGTTCCCGTACTGTAATTCTAATAAATCAGTGATTTAATCTAGCGGAAGTCTAAGCTTTTGGTTAAATTTTCTTGCTCCGCGTGTTTTCACCCCGTTATTTCATTTTCTTTTCTATTTTTTTCATTCGTTTTTCATCGGAAGAAACCGTGTTCACGGAACCGCAAGTTTTGAATTCGCAGAATTTTTGCCGTCCGCGTCCGCTCGACCATTTTTCTTTCCCGCCTCTCGCCTCCTTCTTGCCTCGCGTCTCAGCGTCGCGCAAAAAACTTCGCAATTTTATAACGGAAGTTGGCTGAATACAAAATCAGTGGGCTGTCGCTCTTCACGGCCAACTTGTATCGTATTTTAATGGAACTGACTCGCCGTCGTCAACGCGACACCGTCGACGATTCTCCGCTGCAAATTCTTCGACAAATCTTTCCCTCTCTTTTTATCTTTCTCTCCCTACTTATAGGCACAAAGCATAAAACGTAAAACTTCATCGTACAAACAATGTTGTACAAACATTACATTTACGAAAGAAAAAAAAAAGAGACAGGAGGCATACGCTTCAATAAAAGGATTAAAATATTTCTAAATAGAAGTTAGGAAGCGTGTCAAGGGGTTTGGAAATTCCCAATAAGACGCAAGAAAAAGAGAAGTAAAAAAAAAAAAGAAGGGAGGAAAGCCGCACAATCGGTCGGTTTACAGCGGAGTGTTTTATTATAGCGGTAGAACAGGATGGAAATTTTCATAATTTACTGCTGATACCTTGGAGCCAAAATGGCAGACAGGCTGTTCCAGGGTCATTCACGGAATTTACCACACCGTCGACAAGACGACGCCTCCTTCAACCGCTGAAATCTAAACAGGCCAACACCGTGACGCAGTTCCGTTTAGACTGCGGGACCCGACATGGTCGGTTGCCCGTTTTATTGTATGCCTCCTGTAATTGATTTCGGTTATTATCTCGATGCTGCAGCGAGTCGATCGTCGTACCGTTGCAACGGCCTGCAAATTGCGCACGGGACCGATCGCCGCACTAACTTCCGCCTGATCTTTCCGCCAGACATACTCGCACGAAAGTAAAAAGTTAGTTACGAGCGCCGTAAAACAATGCTCGGTTAAGTAGCTGATGTTCAGATTAAGAGAGAGATACGACGTTACGACGGTTAAGAGCCATTTACGTTCATTACCTTAATCTAATAAATTCACATTTCACCTTCCAAATTTTTAGCCTGTCAGTTTTCCTTTCAAACATCCACTGGAGTGTCTCTCGATCATGCCCTAATTAACTTTTACAACCAGCGTTTCTATCAAGACTCCCGCAAGTGAGAGAATAAAATTACATCCACGATATAATTCCCTGACGACATCTTCCGAGACTTGATCGCAAGGTCGCATACTACCCACCAACCACCCTGTCAGCTACGTTCCGCTTCACCCCGACCGGATTCCCGGTATCAGAGATCACCTGACTGCACTCGGTGCACCCAGGATTATCAAACTTCATTATTACAGGTTGTACAAACACAACAGCCCGTCTGCTGGCCGTCGTCCACCCTTTTCTAGCCCACGGACGCGTCCTCAGCGAAGAGGCACCGTGTCTCGGCGTTGAAGGGGGTTGCTTGCGCAACGGATGATATATTATCGGGCGCTGTTTGCACTTTGACAACCTCGCGGGGCATAAAAACGCTGACTCATTTAAAGCGGCCCCCGGGATTGCGCGGTGCTCCGGGAGGATCCGCGTGCCGTCACCCTTCTCGAGCGGCACCGCGCGACCCCCTCCGCGCTCCTATCGCCGGCCAACCTCCCCTTTTCCGCTCTGGAGCGAGCAACCGACCCCTCTGGCCTCTCCTTCGCTCCCCTCCGTCTCTCTTCGTCCCTCCGCAACGAGCTGTTCCAGGCCTCGTTTTGTCCACCGGTTCCACGGCCCCTCCCGTCCCCCACCCACGATTTCCCGGTTTCATCCGGCACCGACCACCCCGTTTCTCCGACTCTCTCTCTCTCTCCCCCCAAGCCCTCCTCCCCCTCATCTGGAGGGCAGCTACGGCATCTCGTGACTCTCTTTTCTTCCATGCCACCGGCGACCGGACTCATCCTCCTCGTTTCTCGCTTCCATCCTTCCATCCCACCCCCGCCCCTCACGGCGCACCCCCAGCGAGCCAAGCGTTTTGCTTCCCGTGGCTGCGGCGCGGCTCTGCTTCTCTCTGGGTTACCCACAAACTGCCTGCCAACGTTCCCCGCGTTGCCCCTCTCCTTGGTAAATCAACCGGGTTCTCTTCTGATTCTTTCTTGCCCGCTCTTTCCCTGCCTCTCGCTCCCCCCTCAGGAGAACTCTAACCCCCGCCCCGGTTGGATACCGCGAGGATAACGGTCGCTTATAATTGCGATTCTTCGTATAATTTTTATTAAGGCTAATTAATTGCAATGGCCTGTATAATTCAGTTTAGCCGGTGTTTCCGAGCGGACTGCTTTCGCCACGGTTAAGTCGTCTCTCGAAGGAGACGGTGGTCGAGAGCGTGCTCTCGAGAGCGTTGGTGAGCGTATCGGATTCTTGCGAGTTCGCGTTGCCGATTGTTCGCTGAGGATTCGATATCTTTGACGAAAGATTGCGGAGGAACGGAACAAGAGGGGGCGCAGGAAATGTGGGTCGCAGAGCTTCCCTCGAGTGGCTACGCCGGGGTATTCAATGGGGTAAATGGGGTATTGCATATTAAATACGGCGATAGGGGGACGGCACGAAAAGAAGATCGAAGGGGGTGGACCGCGGAATGGCTCTGCGGCGCGGGAGGGGCGATGTGTGTAAGCTTGATGCGGTTATTGATTACGGGCCACTGTCATTGACGGCCCGTCATATGGAAACGGTGACCGTTTTTCGTTACGCGCGCACGGACGTGCCATCGCTGCGACGCGGCCACCGTATCCGCGCGCGGACGCCCATCAATTTCTGCCCTCCGTCCTGTTCGACTCGTTGCCTTCTCCTCCTCTCATTTTCCGCTCTATTCCATCCTTTTTTTTTTTTAAATTCGAGTCACTCGATGGAATGTGCCTCGAATAGTTTTTTCGACGACCCCTTCTTTTTGAATAGTGGACGAGGCTGCAATGGGTGGAACTCGAATTCAGGTGAAATTGTGGAACGCGCTTGAAATCTCATAGAATTAACCTTCTGTTCTTCTATTTTCTGTACTGGTTAACATTAAGCGATTCTCGGAATAGGCTCCAGTGACTAATAGTAGATCACTATTATTATATGGAATATATTTTTACCAGAAATGGACTACGTGACTTTCCGACGAGGATTATGGCCGATTTCTAATTGCTCGCGTGGTTAGGGGCATGAAACAGAAGTCACGGTGGTAAAAGTCAAAAGCGTAGGGTTAAGGAACGCCCATGGAGGGATTAGGCATAGACATCTGCCAAGGCGGAATTGCAATTGGAATGGATCAGGTAAGCCCAGGTACGGTGGACACCATAAACAGAGGGTCGGTTACGCGGAATTATGGTATAATTGTGACCTATGCTTTCAAAGGAGGTAATAATCTATGTTGAGGTAGACCGGAGTAACGGCCGTTTGACAAACGGCGGTTCCATAAAGTCGTGCGCAAACAAGCCTCCACATTTATTATCGAACGGCCGCAACGGATAAGCTTAGGCTCCAGAACAAGTGCTGGATAGTTATTGAAGCTAACAGGATTAGCCGAAATGTAAAATCGATTCCTGCGGGAGGTTTACTGCTAAAAAGTACAATTTAGAGTTCTCCATATGGCTACTGTGACTTTTCCTCGGTAACGGTCGAACCTTTTCTTTCAACTGAATTTTCAGCTGTATCTCTGGAACGGTTCGCCGCTCCAGAAGCTTCTTCCGTTACAAACAAACAAAATGTCGCCCTGGAAATTCTTGTATCGGTATACGATATCGATTGGAGAAGAAAATAAGGAGAATGGTCGCAGTTAGCGTGAACGTCGACAGACAGAAGGGCAGAGAGTAGCGGACAGAACGAGAGTCCCGAGGACGTGTGTCCCCAAAAGCCGTGGAGCTCAGCGTTGAGTGATGGCCGCTCAGTCGACCTCGTAACCGGCGCCATACATCATTCAAGATGGCTGGCTTCTCACGCTGCTCGGGGAGAGACAAGGGTGACAACCCTCCCGTCTCTGCTTGCTACTTTTGACTGGCTACGTCTACGCCTTCGCTGATAATCGTGTTACGGAGATATCAATCTTGGGCCGACGACCCCCTTCTCTCGCCTCGCGACGCCTCTTTCTAAACTGCATTAACGCTAAAAATGTGGACCAGCGCGGAGGGTAGTTCGAACTATACGGCTTGTTTACTTTTTTTTGCAATCTACCCCGTTTTTCTGCCGCTTAGTTCTTCTCGTAAATGTCACGGTAGATGCTCGATCGTTCGATTTTTGGGGGTGTTTCTTTTTGCCAGATCGTAGCCGAATCTTTTTCCCCTTTACTGTTTCGAGGGAAAGTGATAAGGGTGAACTTGAAGAGGTTCTGTGTGCAGGGTTTATTAGTATACATTTTCGTTTGACGAGCTTTTTGTTCTCCTTTCGTGAACCATGCGCCAGGGTGTCGTTTAACACTCGAGAAGGTATTGTTGTTCGACGTAGGTAGCTGAAGGAGTGGGTAAACTTTTCTGGTGGATCTTGTAAAAGGTTCAGTTTCACGGTCAGCTACTATACTCTACTTTCTTTGTTCCCCTTATATCGAATACCCTTTACCAATAAACTAACTTTTAATTAAATTGGAGAGGCATCGAGGACCAAATTTGCAACTAGCTCTAACGAAAAATTAAGTTGATAACCTGTTTAAGGTTAACAATATTCCAAACTTAATTGTTCAAAAAAATTAGAAAAATATTTTCAATTGCACGATAAAAATGGTAACTAAAATGGTAGTGGCAAACAAATGCATCTTATATGCCACCTATCGAGGGCAATCCAGTACTAACTCAGGCCGTTCCTTCTTAAGAGTAATCCATCGAAGAGACCTACCTTACCAACGTTAGATTCGTGGAAAAGCTCAAGTTCCTTCTAGTCTCCCCCATTGTTCCTAGATGAGCTACCCCCAGCGAGAATGTATCAACGCGAATGTTAATGGCGGCTCTGTTCTTCCCCTCGCTGTAAAAAACGAGAAAGATCCTCATTAGGTCTCCATCTCACGAGTTTTTCTCGAGATCGAAGAGGAACAACAGCGTGGCAACGCGACGAACGGTATAAAACGCACGAAAATTTAATTAAAGCGCCGAGACGCCGTCGCGTCAGTTCGAGGGATGAAAGCACGACGTTATTAATATAATTCTAGTTCCCGCGTTCATATTTTCACTCTGTCCCACGGGCACCTCGTACCCTTCATTCCAGTATTCCCCCTTTTCGACGAATTTCCGCGAACATTCGTAAGCATTTGTCCCTTGGACGAAAATTGCGTTCAGAATTGCCGCGCTCCCAGCGTACATCAAAAGGATCTTTTAATAAGACCGCAAGAGGAGGAACCTTTAAAATCTTGGCTGAGAATGACGAGATATATGGAACAGGATCGATCGAATTAATAATAAAAATTATCGTACACCCGTAACTTTTACGGAACGAGTGCAGACATAGGAGAAGATTTATTTAACGCGGGACGCGAACGGTGTAACTAAAATTCGATGGCACTATTGTGGATTTCTAAAATAAATGGTTATGTTTTTCTAAAGACAATAACGTTCGCCTATCTATCATGCGTCCGAGCGATATTGGCGTACCCATCGGATGTAATATTGAAATTGTATTCTTTCGTAATATGAGAGTTATTTATGAAACGTAGCAGGCAATATAGCGCGCGGGGATGGCGGTGAAATCTGATGGAAGCGTTACGATATGATACGAAGCGATGTGAAGAGGATCGCTGGGCCTCCTTCAAACGCGGACCGTGCCTGCGTTACCTTCCACTCGTGAAATATCCCTTCGTCCCTTATTACATAGACAAATCGACCAACTGTGCCTCCTTCCTTCTCCAAAGTCCTTTTAATTTTTAATCAAAAACGCGCTCGTTTCGAGCGAATCCATTGTGCGACGATCGAGGTGAAAGAAGCTCGCGATCGAACTCGCGATTGCTACATTGTACAGCGACCGAGGAGAAGGAAAACCGCGCGGCAGGATATTTTCCCTTTTCGGAAAACACACCGTGTAACGTGTACGGTTAGAGTTCAGCGAAGCGACAGCTGTTCGCCGGTTGGCTGCGCTATTCGATTGTCTCGCTCTTGATGATTGATGATCGTTCGGGGTAGCTGCTGCTGCTGCCGCCGCCGTCGTTGCCGCCTTGACACCGCGTCTGTCTTTTCCCTCATTTCCCGCCCGCCTTTTTTTCGTTTCCTCGACGATTCCAGTGCAACGCAGCCGGTCGATATACCAGGACGAAGTACCGTTCCTCGGAGGTACTCGCCAGCCACGATCTCGTCTCGTTTTAATCGGAACAACACTCGAGGTTCCATCGTTTCGACGTTCCATGCGAACGTTCGATCGACGATATTTAATTAAAAATCGCACGTGGAAGGAGAAACGGAGATTCGTAGTAAAAAAAAAAAATGAAAGCACTTTACACTCTTGTTCACGCGCGCTTCGAATCTGAATCGAGAGGCAAAAACGTTAAACACATGTTTCTTCGCGGCGGAGAACGCTGGCGACTGCAATCTCAGGTCCAATTCCCGATATCCCGGAGACTGGTTAAGGCGGTGGCAAAAGAAAAAGGCGATCCGAGCGTAGCTCGAATCTCCGCTCGATCCGCTGGACGTGCGAAGCAAAACGAGGAAGAAGAGGAGGAGGAGGACGCCGCGTTGGTTCTACCTGGCGGGCAGGGAATTAGCCTCCGGGAATCGCGGCCGCGGTGCATAATGCAGGGGTAGCGGCTGAATTTATGTAACTTAATTTGTAACACGCGACGTCCGACTGTCCCGCGCGTCTAAGAACAAATTCGTGACGGTGGGCGAAACGCCTGGGAGGGTAGAGGAGGTGACGGTCGGAGACCATCACGCGGGACCGTGTAATATAATGGTCAACCCGATGGGCAAGTTTTTCACTTTGCATGCAATAAGCGGCGAGACGCGCCTCGCTCGTTGCGACCGGGCCCGCGGTTTAATAAAATCTCGTTGCTCTAATAACGCGACCGCCGCTCAAGAGAAATCGAGGCAACGGTGACAGAGATGAAGAGGAGAACGGATATTGAGGGATAAAGGATGCTGGGCGGGAGACGACCAGACCGTTCATGATTGGACGACGATACGATTGGGATGAATAAAGTGTCGGATGGAATGGTGGTTTCGTTTGATCAGTGGTTGAAAGGGTAGTTGGGTAGTTTCGATGGTTGTCGCGGAAATTGGATTTTTAAACCGTTCCTACCTCTCCAGACACAAAAACCATCGCTACTAGTACAAACACAGAGGTACATCTCTTGTCTAAAACAATTAACAACACTGAGACACCCTCATCCTCGTCTACCTTCTGGATCACCGAAAAAGCACAAGAAACAAGATCAAAACCTACCGCAAACGCGAACGACTCTCGAATTAACGTCCTCCAGAGGTCCATCGTCAAGTGACACCCAAGGAACCGATCACCATCGACGACTCTTCGTCTCTCGCGCGCCGTTGTTTCCAGGATCGCATAATTCCGTCGCGAACTCGTCGATAACTCGTCGCTAACTCGTCACGAGAACGGCTGGACTGGCGGATCTTACTTGTATCGCGCAAATAGGCCAACTGAAAACGCATTGACACCGTAGAAGTCGCCGGATGCTGAAAGGGGGAGAAGAGCGGCTCCAGCACAGAGAGGAAGCACGGCGTGGAAGAAGAGAACGGGGCTGATGCTGAATGGGCGCCCTACCTGGTCCCCCGAAGTCATAAATCATTTCCCCGTGATACTACCCCTCGCAGTTTCCCTGCAGCACAACCCCGAAGATAGGCGACCGGCCAACATCACCTGGAACCCGGACTCGGGATCCCGGCTGGCGACCGCGTGCAAGCACGGCCACCTCGGGGTGCACGCGTGCGCGAGCCTGAACCGCGTGTTCCTCAGTGCTGACCAAGTTTACGACGGGTTCGGTGCTGGCTACGTTGTTCGAGGATCGCCCTGCGAACGAGAACGCTCGAATTACGGACAATTCTGTTCAAGGTACTGTGTCGAGGATCATTTAGAATCATAAATGGAGGGAGTGGTAGGTTCAGCGATCCGTTGTTCGTGCCATCCTGTTCTATCGGTTTTCGTACAACCATAGAGGTTCCGTTTTGACGTTCTTATCGTTCAGGAGAGTCTTTTTTTTTATGTAAATGGTTTAAATGGATGGAATTTACGTTCACTGGAGACGTTAAATCTTTCGCCAGTTGAGTAGGAAGCGAAGTCCTTTAGAGTACGAATCGCTCGCCACGACAAACGTAAAATTAATAGCCGTCCTTTACCGCGCGGCCCTATAGTCGGGCTACGGCTGGTGGGGGACCATAAATTTCAGCACACAGATTCAAAATGATCCCCTTTATTGCACGAAACCCGGGTTAGTTCTGCCTGGACCTGGATCCCGTGCAGTTGCCTCATCGACTCTCGAGCCTCGTTCCTTTCGTCACCGTGGATTTCTTCGTTTTCTCCTAGCCGAACCACCGTCGTCGTTAAGTCGTGCGTCGTTGCTCTCCGTCGCATCGCGCGAATTGCCTTCAGACCGGTCTGTGTCCGTTGCCGGACGATACTACGCGGACGTGGGCGTCCGTTGAGTTGTTCGGCTCTTTCCGTCTCTCAAAGTGCTGCAAAATAAAATTGATATTAACGTAAGTGCGTTTAAACGTTGAGATTTCATGGCTGTTAACGATTCGCCTCTGAGACTGTGCCAGGAATGCTTCGTCGGCATTGCAGTTTGTCTCGTTTCGATCGAATTTAGTGTTCTATGTAGCGAAACACGTGTTAAATAATTGCGTTCATTGACGTTGCTTGAAACGATGGATTAATTCGATAAACTTTTATATACTTGATCGATCACGATACGTATTGGCCTGGAGATATTGAAATTTTGTGCGCGATTGATTAATTTCTATAATTGACAAGTAGACGTTGTTATTTCTTCTCAAATTTTTGTTCTGTAATTGCTTAAACGTTTAATCAAGTAGTATATGAAAATGAAGTAGAATAGTAAATCATTGCTTATGACAAACAAGGTTGAAAATTATAAAAATAGTTAAAAATTTGTTCACATTAAGATGTTTGTTACCATTCTTCAAGATGGTAAAGGGATGGAATAAAATCATTTCATTTTGAACGAGATTGAGAGGAATTTTTTCACTGTCCAAATTTGCGAAGTGGAACAAATAAATAATATGGCTGACACCACCTACCGGTGACCTCTCGAACGGCGTTCAATCGCCGTGGGTCTTCAAGGTGGAGCCACCATGACCATCCGACTCGTGCGCTTCTTTTTTCGCACACCTTTCCGTAACAAAACCCTTAATGCATGGACCTCATTTTTATCTTCATTATTTTATTGTTTTACCACGATCCTTCTTCAAACTGTCAGCTACTTTTTTTCACCATTAATTTGTTTGCTTCGCCTCCATGTAAACCGGAATTGCGACACCAATGAAAAAGGGATGCTGCCATCCCCTTTCAACGTAATCGAAATGTTGTATCCCCGTACAGTTCCTCCAAAAATTCGTTTATAACCTCCGTTTTAATCTAAAAATTCCTCTACGCTTTAATTATTTCATTCGTTACATTACCACCAGCAACGATTTCTAGAAGCTTGTTCCGTTTTGTGATCACCAGAAGCCATTCATCATGATATTTGTCAAATCATTCATCATCCACGAATTAAACTTTCAACAGCTATGCTCCCACTTGCCGAGTCTCGATTTGTACGCTTTTTATCTCGCAAATTCCCGAAATTGAACCAAAGCGAAGCTCGTAATCGCATCGTTCGCCCCTTCTTCGTCGCAATCTCAAAAAGTTCGACTGAAAAAGGTCAAAATTATCAACGATTACGCGTACACTTTTCTTTTGCGGGAGAAGGAAAGAGTACGAGGACTCGTCTGACATCTTTTTTTTTTATTTCGACGACGAATCGAAGGAACGGAGAAAGGGCAATAGTAATACGAAAAATGTGTGCGAGAGATAGAGAGAGGGAGAGAGTGAGAGAGAAAGCAGCCGCGTTTTATTCACGACGCTCCAGATACTGCAGCCATTTTATATAGATTGCAATGTATTGATCGTCTCCGCCAACAGCCGACATTCTACGTAGTATCAGAATGACAGGCTGGCAGATGGAATCGCAACTTCCCCTTCCCCTTTTTCCACCAACTGCCACCACGTTCCAACCCCCTTTTCGATGCTTTGGACTGGCTGCCAACCCCTCGTCTCCGCCTATACCTATGTACACTTTCTGCTTAGCTACTTACAGAAACCTACCTCTCCCCCGTGGTCCCGTGTCCGTGCGTACGTACGCGCGCGTGTACGCGAGAGCTCGTGCACACCCACGCGCTCCGCTACGCGGCCACCGTATACGTCTGTCTGGATATATGTAAAGAATATGTAAATAACAGGGAGTGGTTAGGTATGTACGAGATGTATCGCGGTTTTTATTTATCCTTGTTATTCCAACGGACGATAAATGAATTTGTTTTGCGACAGAGAGTGCTGCGCCATGTCAGTGACGACGATGACGACGGTGGTGGTGGTTGAAAATCGAACGAGCACGATCGAGGAAGGTTACCGCGTTCCTCGGAGTGAATTAAATCAATCTGGTTCCTCGCGCGTCTGGAGCCTGAGCGTATTTGTGGCGGCCATATTTTTGGGTTTTCCGTTTTTATTTTCTTTTTTTTTTCTTCTTTTTTTTCTTTCAGTGGACGGGGGGATGTTTGACGAAGTTATTTTTAATAGGAGCGTTTTACGCGCGTGTATACATCGCGGTTTCTGTTCGCCTTGTTAACCGGTCGCCGGGCGGATAAATGAATTTGTTGGTGATGGAGCGACGTGCCAACGGGGAGGCTCGTTTTTCATTCTGGTATCTGGAGATACTAGCTACGGGGTTGATTTATAGATTGCTGTAACTGTTCTTCGATGTTTATTAATTGTTACATTTTAATATTCAATGCGGATTTTAATTGAACGAGTGCAGATGACGAATGGTACATTCTCGTCCTCCCGTTTCGAAATTCCGATAATGAATTTTGATTACGACGAAATCCACGGGACGAGTCGCCGCGATTATTTATCGTTAGAAATAATTACTCGATTTAATGCGGAACTTTCGGAGAGCGGCGAACGCGACACTGCGTGGCAGACCGCTCCCACCTACCCCGAGCCCTGCTCTTTCATCCCTGGACGAACATCCAGTTTTTTAATTAAAATCGCACGCCACCCATGCCCCCTCAAACTTTCAGCGTGAATAGGCTTTATTAAATTAGTTTCGAACTCCGGATAAACAGGCGGTAAGATCGCATCGTCTGTAAATCGCCTCGCGTTACAAAGAACCTGCGTACCGAATGGAAAAATCGTTTCAAGAATAATTAACGAGAACGAGGAAAGTTCGCCGCGCTAGAACCGAGAGAGGGACTCGAAGAGACGTATGTTGGGTAAAAAATTCATGGCCTTTCGGAAATCTTTCCCGTTCGACACACAAATTCGCGTTGTCAGCCCCGTTTCGGCAGAGATCTCTTTCTATTAAAGAACACGCGATGGATTATCCCGAGAAAGCCGTGATAACGTGTCCGTGTTCGCGTCCACTTCACCCTGACAAATGATCGCCTACTTCCGTCGCATCCCCGCCACGTATCATCGAGCCTCAATATTGTCGCTCCACTCAATGCGTTCGAACGTGTCCGTTTCGTCGACAGAGACACTCTCGTACCAGTGGAAGCGAAATCTACCGCGTATCGAATCGTCCTCGGCTATCGATCTACGCTTTGCGATTCTTTTCGATCATCTTCTCATTCAGAATTTCCCTTACACGTTGCTTTCAACGATTACAAACATCTTCGTATATCGCGTTCCATACTTTTAGACTTGCAACATTTTCAACCCCCAGAATATCAGCATTTATGCTGAAGCATTTTAATTCCCACATTTCTCACTCGCAAACGTCCAAAGATGCGCGAAAACTCTCCAGGCGAGCGTAGATTAAGAAATCCTCGAGTGGCACAGAGACGCAAATTTAGCCCTTCGTGGTCGCGTTGCGCTCGCGGATCATTTCCTACTGCGAAAATCCTCCTCTTTCTTTTCCAAAAGGAGAAAAGCCCGGCTTCGTGCGCTATCTGGAGCAGCTCGAACGTCTGCCGCGTGATATTAGTTCCTCGATTCGAGGCCACGAAATAAGGGGCGCGAGATACCGCGTCAGGGGGGTGTGAGGGCTGGCGAGCGCAGGTAGAATAAAGGACAGCGTTGGTCGCGATAGGGACGACGGAAAAGCGGAATCTCCTGTTACGTCGAGTTCGAGATAGGGCGGACCTTTCGTCCGCAAAAATGCCCCGCGGGACCCGCGTCAACGTCCTCCGAGAGGGATCCCAACTCTCGAGCGCCTCTCTCCTACCACCGTGCGGCTCGCCTCGCGTACGCTCGGACCCCGTGAACGACGACAGGGAGCCCTCTCTCTGACTAGACGTCACTCAGATTCCAACTTCCCTCCATTTTTCTACGCGGCCATGATTTATGGTCCCGCTTAATGCGAGCCGGGTACGCGCGGAAATTCGGATTAACCGGTCAGCTGTGCGCGGGAAAAATAGTCGATACTCGTGTGGGGGTCGGAGGGTGGAATTGGGTTTCGAGCTTGTTCGTTCAAATTGCTTGCGATATTTCTTTCCACGCGCGGGCAGAGGATACACGTGCGAGATGGGAATCGTACTTACCACCTTGCCATACTCTCGAAGCCAACAGTAGTTCGTGGCGGAAACTGAAACATAAAAAGTTCTAAGACGAGATGGTGCGAAGTTGGAACTGTTGGAAATGTCAGGGAAACGGTTGTCCCTTGCGAGATTTCCATCGATCAGCGTCCATTTTATACAGTCCTCGAGTGGAAACATCGACGAGGGTTAATCAAGCAGCAGTTAGTATAATCGACGCTTCGCGGGGCGCAATCGAATCCGCGACGCAGGGCATTTTTCAAGCCGGACGAACAAGCTACGCGAGGGAGGCTGAATTTCTGGCCAGGAATGGGCGGCATCGCGATTCCTTGTCGGGTGGGTCCCAGTACGCCCACCTGGCATTCGGCTTCATCTCAATAACATTAGCCTAGTCGTTTAAGCTTCCGCTGCAAACCGACTCTCCGTGTTTTATTCGAGCCTGGCCGAGCGCAATTTGTTCGCCCCGTTGAATTATCGTTCGAGCACCGCCGCGACTTCTTCCGCGTCTCATCGGGTGGGGAACGTGCTCCTCGGTTTCGAGAGGAACGGGATAACGAACGATCCGTGGCCGCCGCGCGTTTACTCAACGCTTCGAGGAGCGCCTTTTCGCATTTCGCTCCTGTTATTAAACTTCTTATTTTAAGTTTCGAGCCTCCGTCTCTTCCGCCCGGTATGAATACATTCTCCGGAATAATGAAGTTTTTATGTAAGCAATCTCTTATCCCGAAGTTGGCGCACGGTTCCCTTATTAAAATTCAGTGGGTGTAATTAGAAAATAGAAAAAAAGTGTAGAATACGTCTGCACTATTTTCCGCTATCTCTCTGTCGATAAAGAACGCGCACAATTAAATAATTTGAACGATCGCGCACAAAGTGGAACGTAGAGAGAGGCACTCTGGTCGCTCGTAAAGATGCCGCATAAAACTTCCATTTACCGTCGCTGTTAAATGTTCACTTCGACTACCATCCTTGCTAATCTCGAGAATAATTACTGGGATACGATCAGACTCGTGCGTAGACGAGGAAAGTGTTCATTACTCGACGATTACTTCCTCCAAAAACTTTCAGACCTTTTGTCGATCGTCGACGAACAGGAAGATCCCATCGCACGTTCGAACACCGTCGATGACATAATCCATCGGACGAGCGGATCCATCGATCGCGAACAGCCGTCGCGGCCGGTGGCGACGAGAAGCGAGCCGATTCTTTTATGGCGCGGCCGACACCAGATTCGACGGAGTCATGCCGAGCGACGAATGCGAATCGCGGCGTTGCTCGTACGCTCGTATGGAAAAGGAAATCGACCAGCGATCGGGGGATTTGTTATTCAAGACACGGGGCCCGGACGTTCCTTCCTTCTGAAGCATTCCACGAGACATGACGGCCGACGCCAGTCGAAGACAAGGTCTCCGCAAAGCAGCGCGTGTCCCAACCGGTGATCGCCGGAAATCGCCGCGGACGGCGTCCACCGATTCCGTCTCCACGTAATCGTCCGACGAATTCGACGAGCTTCGTCGCGCTGGTGAACGAAGCTCGACTTGGTGCAGTGTTCGCCAGGGTCCAAGGTCCGAGGAGTTGCGAGAGAAATCGGTTTCGAGTGCATCTCGAGGAGTAGAGAACAGGTAGAGTATCTTTAGAGATTGTGCGTGCGCAGTACTATCGCAGCGTTCAATTGATTTCGAAGGTTCGCGTGAAATCGTGAAATGCACGAACTCGTTCTGATTAAAATGCAAATGTTGAACGCGCGCGTGCGCGTGTGTGTGTGTGTGTAACATCTCTTCTAAAATACGAATCGTTGTCCTTGTTTCCGGCGAGATAGGAGCAAAAACGAGTTCCATTTCCCTCGGACGGGGGCGGTCGATCCTCTGCCCCGAGCTTTTCATTTAACGAAACATCCTTCCTTATTTGTCGGCCCCGTCGAAATTGCGCTGTATGCTGACGAGCTGCCCGTGAATTGATCAATAAATATGTAGTCGGTGCGTTAACCGCGAATACGGGCTGCTCGTAAACGAGGTCCGCCAGCGGTGGAGTTCAGCCTGGCGTTCGTTCTACATATCTTTGCCGGCCGTAAACCGATCGTAATTTCAGCCGCGCCGCGTTAATGTATAATGCATCCGCCAGCCCCGACGCTAAGGTTCCTTTCTTCGTTGCCACCGTGGAAACATGGCCGCCCACTGTGCGCGCGGATACCGTGCCCGAATTTCTATCCGGAAGGTTTCAGCCTTGGTGTGCGTATTCCATGGATCTTACGGAAATCCTTCGACTCTTATTCACTTCCAAATATTCCACAGATTCCTTGAAATTGAAATCTATCGAATTCGCGACGCTGTACGATTAAAACGATTGATGGTAATCGCGGTCATCTTATTTCAGTCACGTTTCAGAAAACGCTCGTCCTGTTCATCGGGAACGGACAAAGGGAGGTTGAAAAAAATGTGCGTTCGAGGCTTCCGGCGCGCAGGAAGGAAGCGGTGGAGAGAAAGGGAGGCAGAGGCTCGTCACGGAGGCTCGCAGGCGACGATACGTGGGTAAACTCGGGGAAGACGTATTGCACGTGAGTAGAGGACGACAGGCAGAATGTTGGTTGAGTGGCGTATGATACGAGGACGGTGTTACGCCGTGGTGAAACGACGCGTCGTCGATTTATCGAGTTAAGTTGTCCCGGCCCTTATCGGCCTTCCTGTTCCCGACCGGTTGCCTCGCGTCGTTCGTCGAACATCTCGAGCGATCGTAGCCCGCCTCTGCACTCGCTGGCCACGGTTCCGTTCCGTCGTTCGTTTGAATTTTCTCGTTCATTTGAGGGGACGCGATCGGTGAAAAATGTGCTCGACGATTTTAATTGAATCGCAAGATTAATAGAGATACGGGAGATTGATAGGGTATTGATTAATGGAAATTACTTTGTCAGAGTTCAATACCCGGTCTATAAAAGTCCTCGAATCGAGCAGTTAATAACGTCTCGTTAAAGTTGCACAATATCGCGCGGGTAAACTTCCCAGGCAATTTTCCTCGATTTTCCTCGATCTCTTTTTCTTACCTCGAATAAATATCCGCGTGATTTTTTGCGCAAGTGAATCCTGCACGATTATCGATTCGAACGGAGATACGCGCTGGAATGCCTCCAGACGCGTCTTCAATCGGCCAAAAACCAGCCACGAGGATCGCCCCCGCGTCTCTCGCCCTCGAGTTTAATCGAACCTCAAATTCCGCCCTCCGCCCCCGGTAGCTAACCCGGCTATCCCGTTCCACGAGCCCTCGGATGTCCCACGGTACTTTTTTGTGCACGCGTATACACCACTCGACTACGTGACCGTTCCCATCCCCGTGCCCTCGCTCCTCTATTTTTCCCAGCGGCAGTTTCGCCAAGGATACCGAGATCCCGGCACGCGGACAGGCGAGCCAGTTTCGCCGGGTCACCCCCCATCACTCTCTCTCTCTCTCTCTCTCTCTCTCTCTCTCTATCTCTCTCCTGGTGGACACGTTTTCTCTCCATTCTTCGTTTTTCCTCCGCGGCGTGTGTCAGGCTCCTCCGGCACAGGCTTCAGGAGAGCGGAGAGACGATCAATACGTCGCTCCAGAACGGAGAAGGAACGAGGCTCTGGCTACGTCATTGGGAGACTTCGCGAGAGAGAGAGTGAGAGGGGGAGAAAACAGGGGGTGGCGACACGAGGGTGAGGTTCGAGGGAAAACGGAGCTTTTCCAGGCGATTCCTCGAGGAGAGGAGAGCAAAGGCCTGGCTCCGAGCAGATATGCCCGGCTATGAGCGCGAAAAGATGATGAGACGAAGGGTGGCCCCTGCCTTTTACCCTCTCCCTTTCGTCCGCGATCCGGTTGACAGGGATTCGGTGCCCGAGACTGCACGATGTCGACCGAGCTGGAACGACGTCAGGGCTGTAGCCACCGGTGTTAACGTATCGGATGAATGCCGCACGAATTTCTCTTCTGTCTCTTTGCTATCCCACATATGGTGTCGATTATTTTCGTTCACCTTGTCTCTGTTTCCTAGACTCTTTTAGTTTCCCCAGGAGAGACGTGTAACGTTAAGGATCGAAGCGACGGAGCGGTGTTCCGATCTCGCGGACAGACGAGTAAGCGCTCGAGCTGAAGGGTGCTAGATCATTCGGCAATCTCGATGACGTACGGGTGTAGTTCGACGTCGATTCGTCATGTAAACGATGAAATTGTTCGTGTCGCGCTTCCTTCGAGTACAGAGCCGCGCGAACCTCCCTCTCCGTCGCAACGTCTGAATAATGCATGAATTTCTGCGCAAGAATTTCATAAGAGAAATTCCGTACACCTAATCGCTGATACACCCTGTCGCTCGATACACAACCAGGCGATACCGACTCGACTCTTAATTGCTAATTTATACATCGCTCGATCTTCATTTACATGAGACGCGGCACTCGACTGCTACGAATTCGTTTCTTTTATGCGAGCGTCGCGATAATGAAGCGGTCGATGCTACATATTATCCTCTTCGCTCTATCGTTCGCAGAACTCTACGTTACTACAACAGACAGATAACACGTAGCAGCGGTAGAAATAGTTTCTGTCCACGGGTACATAAAACGGATCGTTCTGAAAACAGTGAGCGCCTCACTTTTTACCTGACGAAAAACGCTGGCCAACATTATCCATTATATTTCAAGCCTCATTTGTCCCCTTTACTCTCGACAATCAACTCATCATCTCCCCGAACCGAACCAATTACCCCCACCCACGGATATCCCGTCTCATACCCCGGACGATCTCCACGCACCCTCGATACCCCTAGCCACTAATACAGCGACAACCCCGTCATAACCGAGGGAAGGAACGAAGAAGAAAAACGAAGAAGAAAAGGAAAAGGAACGAGCGAAGAAAATAGGGAACGCGTGCGTTGGCGCGCGTCGAATAATGCGATATCAATACTGATTTGGAGAGGGCTGGCTGCCGGTGGCACCTGGCTCGCCGACGACGGCCCTGTGCGGTGGCATCCCCCTCGACAGGAGTGGTGGGGAGGGTGCGCGCGGTCCAATCATCGCAGAATCCGGGGGATGCGCCTGGCTTCGGCCGGGCAGCCGTGGGAGAGACGCCCCGCGACTCGAGGATTCGCGCTTGTCGCCGTATGCCTTCTCCGCTCGTGGCCAAAAAGGACAGTTCGTCGTATTTGAGCTTTGTTCGACGCATGCGTCAGCTCTGCCGCACCGAGGCTTTCGCCTATATCGGCAGGTGGAAGGTTGCGTTTATCCACTGCGAAGGGTCACGCTCGTAGATGTTATGAGCGGCGGACTCGAAAAAACCCCTTCTTCACCATCTAAGGATCATCAGAAGAGTAGACTGTCCCTTTCGGGAAGCGACTACTTAGCCGTTTGGCCCGGAACGTAATGTTACGGGCGAAACGTTTCCAGCGGGGGCCACGGGGAGGCGAGTCGCTAGCTGAAGGCTCAGTCTCATACGGGCTTGCACGATGTTAGTGCAAGTAATCACGCTACCATATCGCTGTCGTGAATGAAAGCGATACCCGCGGGGTAGCTGTGAGTTGTGCGTGTTGTTCCTGTTACTTCTGCGTTGTCGTCTCTTGTCTCTCCTATGCCCTGTCTCTTCTTCTCTTCGGTCGTCGGGTCCAGTGCTTTTCTTTTTTCTTCAAGATTTCTTCTGTTGTTTGTACCAATTCCTTGTAGGTGTGCTGGTTCAAAATTCCTGATGTCTCTGGCGGCCAATTGTTCTGTTGTTCTCTGTACTTAATATGCAGTTGTTCTCTTTCTGACTCATGTAGTCTGCAGTGGAAAATGGTGTGTACCGGTGTTTCTTCTGTACCGCAGTCACAATACTTGTTTGTTGATATTTTTGACTTGAACAAGTATTGCGCGAAGTCGCCGTGTCCTGATATGAATTGGACGATGTAGTGATTTAGATACAGCCAGTTCATATCCATTCTGCTCCGCACGTCAGGCAGCAGACTGTACGTGTGTCTACCTGTATCGGAATCGTCCCATCGTTGTTGCCATAATGTCAGTAGATATGTTTCTATTTTGTTTATCGTTGTTTCAGCTTCGCTGCTGCTGGTGTGTGTGTATTGTTCTATTTGGAATGATATTCCTTTCCTGATTTTGTATTTATATGTTGCGCGTTGTATCGTCAGATCTATTGGCATTTCTCCTGCTATAACGTTTAGAGCGGCTGTTGATGTTGTCCTGTATGCTTTTGTTATTCGTAGTAGGGCGTTTCTCTGGGCTGCGTGTAATTTTTCCGTGTTTCCTTTTGTTAATCTGTCGCTCCAGGCTGCAGACGCGTATGTAACTATGGGTACGAAAACTCCCCTGTATAATACTTTTAGACACTTGTAATTTAATCCCCAGTCTCTCTTTGCTATTCTGGCAAGTGCGTTGAATTTCTTCTCGCACTTACTTTTCAGCTTTTCGACGTGGGTTCGTAGATATAAGCCTCTATCAAAATGGATTCCGAGATATTTTACCGTTTCTTTGTACGTTATCTGTTTGTTTCCGATTTTTATTGTTGGTGGTCTTTTGGGGTCGAGTATACCTTTGAACAGTGTCATTTCCGTTTTAGATACTGATAATTGTAGTTTTTCGTTTTTGCACCAGTGTTCGATAAGTTCTATTGTTGCTTGTCCTTGTTTTTCTAACTCTAGTCGGCTGTTTCCGGATATTAGTACTAGGAGGTCGTCAGCGTATGCTACCGCCTCTATTCCTGAAATTCTTAGCAATCTGAGGATATCGTCAAAAACTAGTTTCCATAGGTGCGGGCCTAGGATAGATCCTTGCGGGCAGCCTTTCGTCACGTCCTTTGTTGTTTCCTGGGTTTCTCCTCGGAATTTTACACTGCGGTCTTGCAAGTAGTTTGCTATCGTCCGGTAGATGTTTTTCGGACATTGCCGCTCCTTTAGTTTGTGTAAAATACTTGGCCACCAAACGTTGTCAAAGGCACCTGCGATGTCGAATAAGATGGCCAGTACATATTTCTTGTTGCTCCTGGAAACTAGTTCTCGCATCTGTACTATTGCGTCCTCGGTTGATTTTCCTGTTGTGAATCCATATTGGCGTTCCCATGCGAAGTCTTCTTTTTGAAAAGTTGGGGTTAGCTTTCGTACTAGTAGTTTCTCTAACGCCTTGCCAATCACTGGGAGCAGACAGATCGGTCGGTACGATTTTGGGTTTGCTTCGTCCTTTTCAGGGTCCTTTAAGATAGCACGAATGTTCCCTATCTTCCAGATTTTCGGGAAGTAACCATGTTTGAGACAGGCATTGAAGAGTTCGTTGAATTCTTGTTCTAGTGAGCTGTATGAGGCTTTCAGTATTTCGACTTCTATTCTATCTATTCCTGGCGCTTTTTTGTTCCTAAGGCTTCTTATTGCGGTGGCTATTTCACAGTTTGTAAAATTCTCTGTGTTCTCGGTGTTCGGAGCTTCTTGAATTGTGGACCTTATTTCTCTTTGTGAATCTGTGGTGTCGTCGTTGTCGTCGGGTACTAAGAACTGTAGAAATTTGCTGGCTGTATCATTCCATGTTAGTGTGTGTCCAGTTCCGGTTTCGCATGTCGCCAAGGCCCGTTCCGGTGTGATTTTCTGCATGCATAATTTATAAACTGTTCCCCAGGGTTTGGCGTTTCCTTTGTTCGTGACATATTTTTCCCAGCTCTCCTTCTTAGCTTTTCGGATTTCTGTTATGTATCTATTTCTTATTGAATGGTATTCTCCTTTTGCTTTTGCTCTTTTCTCGGTGTCTTTTGTTTGTTGAAGTATTTTCCGTTTTTTGTGTGTTTGTTTCTTCAGTTCTGTTAGGGCTCCAGTCCACCATGGTACAGTTACAGTGCGTGTTTTCCTGTGTCCGAGGGTTTTATTGCAGGTATTTATAATGCAGGCATGTATTGATCGTGCGGCTTCTTCTATATCTTCTTCTATATTGTTATTCCAGTTCTGCAGAGTTTCCTGTTTTTCTACTATTAATGTTTCGTGGAACTTTCTCCAATTAACTTTGTTTATCCGGAATCTCGGTGTTCTTGTGATCGTCGCTGTGTTGTCTGTGTTTGCTTCATTTGTCAGGCTGTATATTATTGCATTGTGGTCGCTGCTTGTCCAGTTCTCCTTTACCATCCAGGTCTCCATTAGCCGTGCTGCTGGGTATGTTACTAACGTTATATCTATATTTGAGCTGCCTGTTGGTGATGAATATGTTGGTGGGTTTCTTGGTTCATTTATAACAATGAGGTTATTCCGTGCTATTAGTTGCTCGAGTTTTTCTCCTCGTTCGTCCGTTATGTTACTGTGCCAAAGTGGTGATTTGGCGTTTGCATCTGCTGCTATTATAACTTTTTCTCCTTTTAGCTGTGTAAGTATTGTTTGCAACTGCTCTAGATATATCTCGATTTCGTGGGAAAACTGAAAGTACATGTTCACGATATATATCCGTCCTAATTCACTGGTGATTTCGATACAGACACAATGTTCGTTACTTAGATGCGCAATTTTTAATACTGTAAGTCTGTTTCTTCTTACGGCTATGGATGCCTGGACGGCGTGATTTTGGTTTTCTCCAGTTATGATGGTTGTGTTACTATTGAATCCAATGTGTTTCCCTTTCGGGTTGTAGGGTTCTTGCATTAGGAGAATATCTATATTCTTTTGGTTCATGAGTTTGCTGGTTTCCAAATTTACTACTTGTGTATTCCTCATGTTTAGTTGCAATATTCTAATCCTGTTTTTGTTTTGGTTTGTTCTACTGTCCATAGTCAGTTCTTGAGAGTACTTGATTTATGGCAGTAATATGTGAGGGGCAGTCTTTGTCGGTGACGCTGTGGTTGTGTGTTTTTCCTGCCTTCTTGCAGTTCACGCATGTTACTGGCTTGTTCTTGTTCGGACAGTTTTTAAAGGTATGGCCTGCCAGTGCACAGTGACCACAGATGTCGATTTCACTTCTGCAGTGTTTGGTTGTGTGGCCGTGTCCTTGACACTTATAACACCGCGTGGCTACGACGTAGTCTTGAACTTTGCAACACTGCCACATGATATACAGTCGTTCCTTTTTTATGAGTAGTTCTCTCACTTCTTTTGATGTCTCTAATACGATGTTGCAGCTGTTTTTATTATTCTTGTTTCCTGTTTTAAACGCGACTTTGGTTTGGTGCGAGTATTTCTTCTTTTCCTGGTCGTTGAAGTTCTGGTCGATGATGGTCTGCAGCGTTTCTTTATCGTCTTCAATTCTCGGTGCGCCATATATTATGACGCGTGGACTCCTTTTTGTGGGTACGTCAACTAGTAAGCCTGCCGTTTTGAGTTTCTCGTTTTTAATTAATGTCTGCACATTACTCAATTTAGCTGTTTCGACGATTACAGCATTTCCTTGCACTTTCCTGAGGTTTTTCACGTGTAGGTTGTCTTCTTTTGGCGAGATCAGCTTTATCAAGGCCTGTTTTGTTTCTTTGCTGTTTGTGTATTTTGATGTATCCGTTGGTCGTACAAGGACGACTTTTGGAGGGTCCTGCTTGAGGTTAGAAAGTTCCGCAACTTTCGACTTAATTCCGAGTCGTTCCGCATACGTCATTTTCTGCGGCTGGGTTGCGGCTGCTGCCATCGCTTTTCTTTCGTCGGCGACGAAGTCCTTCCTTTGCTTCCTATTTTCCCACTTCAGGGCTTCTAGTTGGCCTTCAAGTCTGCTGTTCATCAGCAGTGATTCCTGCAGTAGGTTCTGTAGATTTCCTATTTTATTTAACAGGTATCTGGTGGTGCCCTGTTTGATTCCGTTGTCCGGGTTGGTGAGGTGGTTAATTATCTTCTGCTGTATTTCCTCTGCTTTGACCTTGATGCTGTGGATAGTTCCGCTGGGGGGGTTGTCCGTTTCCATTTCCCGGTCGCTTTCCTTGTTGACATCTCCGTGCAATTCCACTGCGGCTGCCTTTTTTCCTCGTTGGCCGTCCTTCTCGTTCCTCTTTTGCAGTCGTTCTATGTCCGTCTCCGTTTCCGAGGGGAGTCTTCTTTTCCGCACATGTTTTCCCTTCTTGTTATATTTTTCAATTGTTAAATCCCTTTCCGTATCTGATGTATCTCCTTCCATTGTTGATTTCCCGTGCGTGGTCACTATTTCCACACTCCGCGTGGTGGCGTTGGCGTAGTTGACGCGTCCAAGATGGCGGCCAAGATGGCGTCCAATATGGCCGCCTAACCTGTCACTTACTGGATCAGAAAAGTGAACTTACCTTTGCTGTCTTGCACTGGATCTCTGATCTGTTTACACCAAATTGTAGCCGGCGTTGTTCCGCTTCTTTTGGTATATAAATATTGGCTGGGACGTCAGGCGGTTCCGTGCTTCAGGCTGCGAAAAGTTGGCGTGGGTCGATCGACGCGCCGGGAGCGTCCGACACCGATTTTTCCACTTTTTCTATTCACAGGCACTGAATTTCACTGAAATTAATATCACTGATCGTTCACAACCACTAGATAACCACTTAGAAACACTCGTTTATAATTTCCTGACGGATTTTACACCGAAAACACGAAATTACTACGGAGCGACGTGAAGCGCGTCTGTCCTCGACCGATCCAAGATGGCGTCTCGGCCAAAAAGGACAGTCGTCCCTCGCGTTTCGTTTGAAAGGGCGTTGGCCCGCGCTTTCCACGCTTTCCGCGCGCCCTGCCGCGGTGGAGCGCGGTTCCGCCGCGCCGCAATTGTGACCGTCGTCGAGGACTCTTGGACGCGGCCACCGAGGAGGAGGACGTGCACGCGCGTCGATCCACGCGCTCGACGAACGGAGATGCATGTGCACGCGCGGCTGCCAGGGGATGTGAGTTCACCGTAGATAGTACCGTTTTTCCTTCCCGCGGGTCTTGTTCGTCGCTTCTTTTTCGGGGGACGATCGTGTGCGCGTCTACGACGCTTCGAATTCGAGGCTCGTCGCCAGCTCTACGCGGCATTCCTCCGTGTCCCCCGCATGACTTCCTGTAGTGCGATTAGTTGGTGGGTTCGTAGAGAGAGATAGAGAGAGAGAGAGAGAGAGAGAGAGAGAGAGAGAGAGAGAGAGAGTTTCTCGTGTGCACGTGCATGTACCAATACCGATGCGAGGGTATGGATTCCGTCGAACGTTTTCGATGGTGATCGCCGGTGGTCTTCGTTCGTTTCACTTTTCTAATCGTATTCCTGGCATGTCGATAGTTTGACCTCGATTCCGTGGACGCGGAGGCGCGCGCCCGCGCCATTCTCACCCATTGGAATTCCGTGAAATCGAGTACGTACCTCTCGTCTGGTGTACTTTCTTCGTCGATCCAGCCAAGTGTGCTCTCTGCATGGAACCACTCTTTCTTCCGCCTGTTGCACGTACGTACGTGCGATTCGCGATGGTCGATCGGTTTAAAAAGCATGCGAGATCTTGCTGTTCTTCGTGTCGCGTGAAGATTTTCCAGAAAATTGCACTCTATCCGATCTCTGTTTAACGATCTCGTAAATCTAGTGCTACTGGAATTAACAGAAGAGGACACACGACTATTGGCCCTCTATTAAACGTCCACGTTTGCAATCGCTATGTCACACTTCTCTACGATCGAACGCGGACGCGTTGAACGCAACAACGCGACGCAATGGAGTCCACGAAATTGACCGTTTAAAATCATCGAGACGCAATGGTATCGCGCGCTCAGGGAATCGTATTAATTCACGACTTCCTCCAGCCGTATTCCGGATGTGCATGCGAGATCACGTCCGGTTTTAGCGGTGGTTTTCCGGCGTCACGTACGTGGTTCACCGGACGGAATGAAATTTCTAATCCCCGTTGGCTTTATACGGTCATGCTCGTTATTCATTCGCGTTGTTCCCAGCTCGATCATTTTCCAATCGGCATCGCGCGATTAATTCGCGATTACCATCGAGCCGCTCCGTCGTTGCTCTAATTGTATTCAAATTCGGGGATAATTCTTCCCCGCCGCGTTGAACGGGATTTAATGACCGTGGTGGACGCGCGGCAGAATTTTGCAGAGCGTAATTCGACGACGAGGGAGACCACCGAGCCCGTCGACTCGTCCTTAACTCGCCCACCAGCTCCGTGGCTCGATGGAAATAAAATTGAGCTTGTGTGTTGCAGATCTCTCGCTACTGAAGATTCGACGGCTGATGCGAGTGGTTGCATAAGATAGGCACATTCGTGATCTACCCTGTAGATCCGGGCTTTTGTAGAATTGTAAATATCAGAAGCTCGTCTCTACAGGTATCTTACGGATGACATGCCACGCGACTCTAGATTGCAATGCATGGCGGCGCATTCGAGAGAATCGGCGTCCATTGGAGGGCGTTTAGTTTTAGAGCCAACCAGCTGTGTGCGTCTGCGAGCAATGTATAGCGCGTTTAAAGCGATACGATGTTTTCTGCGTTAGATTGTTGAGAATATATTGGCGATTGATGTGTTTGTCGATAGAATAGGCTGCGTTGTCGATAGGCTTCGAGCGTTTAATATAGCTGTACTTTTAAGGGTTCTGTATGTAGATAATTTATGCTGTAATTTGTTAATGAATAACACATGTTGATGTGTTTGATGTTAACGTTATATAATTAAGAATTAACACGTGTTTATGTATACGGATATAATGTAAAAATAAATCTGTATGAAATTGAAGGAGAAATTGCTTCGATTACTTTACTCACCCCATTCCTAGAGATTTTAAATCGCATAAGAAATAATTGAATAGTAAGAAATTCTGCAATAGTAATTATAATAAAAAATTATATCTTTCGCAAATTGATTAATGCGAACACGTAGTATCAAGTTAAGCGACACCATTTCATTTGGCAGTCTATCAATTTGGAACTTGTCCCCTATTGGAAATTAACGAAACTGTTACCTTATATCTCTTCGTCGATACGGAAGAGACCTGCACATCGACGTATCGATCGCAGATTCCGACTTTATCAGCTAAAGAAATGTTTCGAAAACACTTTACTACCAGAAAAATTCGCAAATTTCACCAAGCTTTTTATCATAAAAGATCTAATATCAACTCGACGAGAAATTCCATCGATTTACATTTTGCAGTATTAGAAATTAAGAAAATATACTGACTAGCAAATGTTTTTGGCAAAACAACGCAACCCATGGTCAAATCAACCAACGCAGAAGGCCACTAGATGACAGCACGATGCTAACTCGAACTTACCCCTAAGCCAAGAAACTACCACTAAAAAGCAGCCTACCAACTGTTGTAATCTTAAATCTACACAGGAACACCGAAACTCCCTTCACCCCTTAATCGTCTAACGAAATCAACATCGCTGCTCGCAGCGAACTTATCTACCCAGCCAGGCTCACCGATTCGTCGTAATTGCCAGCGTAAAAGTTCTTCCCTTTAAACACGCTTACCACTGTGGTTGGTTTCAAAATTAGCCGACCTACTTCCCATCGCGTCGTCATTATCCTCGGTGCACCGGCTTATCGCGATCCGGAGCATCTGTGTCCGGCGTTCCCAAGGCGGGTGCTGGCGGCGGGCGTCGTAGACGGGCGTCAGCCCGTGGCGAACGCGTTCACGGTCGTCCTGGAAAAGAAAAGGAGAGAAAAAGAAGAGAAAAAGGACGTGGAACACGTTCACGAAAAGGCGAATGATAAGCGGATCCGGAGCGCGTGAAAGCCGGGCCAGGTTTCGATGCCGCGATAGCACGGTTTTTCAAGCGAATTTTACTGGCTCGGTTTTGCGTTCAGCCGGAAGGGAGGTGATATTGATTGCGTTGGCCCTTGCTATCTTCTGTACCGCGTGCGATGATAAAGTGGACGATGTGGACACTGTTTGTACAGCTCGGATGAGGATTAACAGCGCGGAGTTTGTGCTCTCGCAGTGTGAACTCTGCGTTTGATTTATATTTAAATGTATGTTGACGAAGGTAACAATTAACCCTTCCAGGGCCGAGTTATTAATTACCAGGCTATTCCTACCAACAATATCTTTTTCAACCCGAAGTTTATAAATTCAGGGTAATTCCTCATCAAAGAGATATCGCGTGCTTCGAAGGGAAGGTGGAAAACAGCCGATGGAAGAGTTGCACGTTAATAGCGAACGACGGAAACTATTTCTATCGGCTGTCCAGTCCCGTCACGGCAATTAGCAGAGTACCTGCACGTGCGGATAAATCCTCTCGTGGCGGGAGCGCGACTTATTTATGATCATCCTCGACCCGGAGCCGGCCGAAAGGGTTAAAGGCGAAACAATGCGCCGGTCGACATTGTTTTGATGCGGTCAGAGCTGAGGAGGATCGCTGAAAGGTTCCCCAGGCCGTTCTCTCGACGTGTGCCAGTTTCCCAAAAGGGTGGATTCGATGGGAAATCCACGCCACGGCACTTTCTCTTTGTACGTAAATTGCCGATAGAAAGACACGCCTGGCCTGTGGCCGATGTTCTTGGAACTCGAAGTGAACCGATCGAGTCGGGGAGAAGATCGACAGTTGCACTTTTCGGTAGAAATTGACGATTTTAGATAAAACAGACCCTTCTGTCGAGATTTTTTCGATTAAAAATATAACGTTGAGATGTAATTTAGTTAATTGAAGCATGAATATAATTTATGGAACATCCGGACGCGGTGATCGCCCTAACACAACAATGATAACGGTAACTGGTATGAATGGACGATCGGCTCTCACCGATTCCTCATTTCAGATCGAGGAGCCGCATGTATTTACATCGAAATACCCCGAGCGTTCCTCGTAGAAGGGTATGGTAATCTGAATCCAGTTCAAGAAGTTGTCAATCATCACCAGCGAGCGGGAACCTCTTAGGAAGAGATAGGAGCTTCCTGAACGAGGTGAGGATGGATAGTCGTATTTCCCTATCTTGATTCTTGTTAGATAACTTCCCGTTTAAGATTCGTAATATCGTCAACAATCCCTTTCAACGTCGCTGCCGAGTGCTACCAATAAATCAGCATCGTCCTCCGCCATTCTTTCGCGCCTTAATACCACCGCCATTAGAACGTTCGGAAAAACCAAGAAAGTAATCAAGACGCATCGAAGCGTATCATTGTCTCGAATATCTCTCGCTGAAATAAAGTAGCAAACTCTTGAATTTTTCTTTACAAAGTAAAACTATCGAGGTAGCTAAATATTCTTGAAATCCTCGATTGTCGACTCGTTCAGATGGTTCCTTCCATCGTGCTCATCACGATTGCAACGATAGTTGGAAGTGGATCGAAGTTCTCGGGGTGCACGATAACGGTAACCGTAACGTCGTCGTTCTGGCGGAGGAGCCCAGCCACGGTGTTCATGATCAGAAGAGCGGCAGCATCCTGGTCCTCCCTTTAGTAGTCTCATACCACTAGCGTATACCCTTACTATGGTACCCCTGCCGGCGCGGTGCTAGCCGTGACACGAGAATGTGATTAATGATCGCGACGTAGAGCCATGCACCGTACACCGCCACCCCTCACTCTTTTCCCTCTCCCGCCTCGCGTCGACTACGCTCTTCCCTGGCACGGCCACCGCGTTTTCTCTTCCCTCCGGTATCGTTTTCTGTTTCAGCAACCCCTGCTGCTGCCGCTGACGTCGCCGCCGCCGTTGCCGCCGCTGCTGCAACCGGCCCACCTCTCTCTCTCTCTCTCTCTTGCGCCCTTTGCTCGCAATCCGACTGTCTGCCACCTTTCTTCCTTCTCCCTTCCGTGGCCAACGCTGATTATCCACCCGGTATTTTCTACACCGCCTCCATCTGGTTTTCGCTGCTTTTTAAAGAAGATTCCCTCTTGGCTGGCGAACCAACGAGGTCACCGGGTGGAAGGAAGGGGGTGAGATTTGAATAATTCTTTCGTGGGAGGCGATTCGAGTCTAATGGGCGCTGGGCGGCTTCTCGAGGACGAAGTTGACTAGCTTCCTTTCTGAAAGTTCGCGAAGTAGCTCTCGCGTGGGGGTGAATCGCGAAGGGGTTGGCAGTTTCGTTGCAGAGGAAATTCTGATCCCTTTTCTTTCGTTTATCGAACGACGTTGCTCAAGTTTTCGAATAATTTCAAGTTTCAAGTGATTCTATTTCCTACGTGTTCCTACGCTGCTCAGAAAGGATAAGGTTCTTCTTTAGAAGTTGGCGAGGCGCGGCACGTTATGAAAGGTTTCGGAATTTTCTTCGCCGGTTTATCGAATGTTACGTGTCCCTAGAGTTAAACGAACCTGTCCAAGCCAGGATTCGCTGGAAATTAAGAAGTCGCAAGAGCGAGGAAGAAATCAGTCAGTGCCTGTTCCAAGCACGATGACTTTGACTCTATCCATTCGCTTCACGCTTATCTAAATCACTTATCGATATCTTCCCGTGGTCCCGGTTTCCTTCAATATCCGATCGCCGTCGATCTTAATAATCGCAATCATATTTAACCTCGTCTCGAACTGACTTTCGCGTGTGACCCTCTGCTAACTGAACGAAATAATTTTTCTTCTGTTAGAATGTAATTAAGTATGTACGTAAATTATGTAAAATTCGGTGATCATTTAGTAAACTCAACAGAGGGACGTTTCCAAGCGAATGGCGTTTCAATATGGCTGCCAGCTTCCTCGACGTCGCCATATTATCTACTCTCTCATTCATTCCCAAAGTTTCAACTTTCATAACCAATTTTCCATCCATGTACAATCTCCATATTCCTCAGACTTACATTAAAATCATTTACACAGAGTGGACTAACAAAAATTCACGCTTACCCCTTTGAAATCTTTTCGAAAACCTCCAAAAACCCAGAAGAACAAACTACCCCTTTGATGGTTCTCATCGTAGTAACGTCACGCTGGCCAGAGCTAGCTTTCGAAAAATAATTCAACGGTTCGACAGGGTGGCCAGAGGCCGAGGCGATCATCGAGAAAGTACGCGGGAGCGGCGAGGGTGGCCAGACGGGACGGAGACAGAGCCAGGGCGAGTGCTCCCCGCGGAAATCAACGGGGTTGCGAGCGTTTCGATGAAATTTCCGGCGTATTGTCGGCGTTCGGCGGCCGTGAATGATCCGGAGCCACCATCAACCCCTTTGCGAAGAAGCGGGGACGGGGAACGAGGGCGAGCCTGATGGGATACGGGGATGGCGTCGCGTCCCTGGCGACGCCGCGACGCTGACAGCGCTGCTCGCCCCTGTTCCCGCCCTTCCTCCCGTCTCTATCTCCACGTTTTCTTCGACACACCCTGGATTAAAAGCTCCCGGCTGTTTCTGCGGGCCTGCGGACCGTAACGCTCGCGTGAGCGTTGCCCAAACGAGCGCGATCATCGCTGTTGGATACGGAGGTGGGAGACGGTGAGGAAATTGAGGACACGGGACGGAACGTGGAGGGCTGAGAGCAAAAAAGTGGAGGTACGGAAGTTCACAAGTATACGTTTTCCAATTGCGATTATTTGGAGTGGATTTTAGGTTCTTATTGTTGGTTTCTGCGTGTGCATTAAGGGTGGTAAAATTGAGAGTGATATTAATTTTTCATTCTATGGAATGGTAACACTCGAGCAATCTATTTTCGTTTAAAGAAGAAACGTTTGTGGAAGAATCAGTCCGTGTAACGCGGTGGTTTCCTTATTAGCGGCATTACATTATGGCAGTAATGTGTAGGTACGAGTAGCGAGAGGGTGATAATTAGCTGATGGCGCAGATTATCACTGTTCCCGTAACGATTGATGAAGTAGAAGGTGCTAACGATTATTTAAACAGGTAATTAGGCAAATTAAGGCGGTACTACAGTTCCGAATAACACCACTTACGCGAACAGAGCGTACAATGCGCCTCTGTACACGATACTATAATTTAACCGGCGTCTAACTTAATCGTCGCTAGGTAATGTGCTTCGTATTTGTCTTCTTAATGTACCATAGTTGATTTCAGAACAGATTACGGGTTCTACGAACAGACGTTTCTCTTTCAGACCTACCACTTATCGCGCAGAGAATTTTATTACTTCTGCAAAAATATGTTCTTCGATGTTAGCGCTATATTTTCGACTGTTCGCGATATTCTCCTAGCGACAGAAGCGACCATGTTGGCGATATTAGCTTGGCCGTCAGCGATGGCTACCAGCCTTTCGTCCGAGGGGGATGAAATACTTGATGATATTAAACATGAATAATGTAACGGCACGGGGACGAGGAATAGCGGCTTCGATAACGCTCTCTGGAATATAACATACGCAAAATCACAGTGTAACAGCTGTTTGACGTGTACCAGCCTCGCATTTAACGCAACAAAAGAAAGGATTTATTAAAATTAAAAGCGTCGATAACCTGATATGTTCGTCTACGTTCTTAATATCTCGTGGGTCCAGGTTAAGATATCGAAGGGAGGAAAAGTTTTCTCGTTTGGTGGCGAAGCTTATTGGCAGGAATCGCGATACGGGAGTAAATTGGTCGAAACAAGAGGGCAAACAGGAAGAGGGGAAAAAATCAGTGCCGGATGACTCGCCGGTTTCCGAGCGAGCCGGAATGACTAAGTGTGAATTCAATTAAGGGTTTGTTTTAAGCGTCTATCAGAGCTTGTTTACGGACTCGCTCATTATTTACGTAACACGGTGAAATTGACAATTTCGCCTTGGCCAATTAACGCTTTAATCGGCGCGACCCAATCGATTCTAATTTCATCGGCCCGTCGATCAATTACGTGCCTCGTGATCGTGTCAGTTCAACTGAACTTGGCATTCTATAATATTTATCAAACTTCCAAACTATTTTTTCATCCTTTTGCGCGTCAAGACATTTTTACAAAGGATCAATTAATACTTCACCCTTTCCAGAGAAAATAAACACCCGTATAATTTCCAATTCACGCGATCCAACTCTAATATCTGTTAACTAAACATTTTCGAGACCCGAACTCGAACTTTCGAGGTCTACAAAAATATTTCTTCACCCTCCGCGCGAAGCAGCCATGAAAACCGAGACGGAGCGAGCGGAAAACAGCGGGGTGTTAATAATGGCCCTGGAATTCGGCCGTGGACCAATGTCAAAGGACCTCTCCTCGTCCAATCCCTGTCGGCGAGTGCGGCAGGATGTTGTTGTAGGCAGGACCAAATAGTCCAGGGCGGACCCTTCTTTTAATTGTATCGAAGGGTCAATCCTCCGGTCCCGGATAGACGTGGACCCGTGAGAAACAGGGATGCGTGCACCGGGGGCTCCAATTCATTTCGTCCGGGCCTTCCCGTGGAAGCGTCATTAATTTGGTGCGCGACGCTGCCCCGGAAAAATGGACAAATCGGTCGAAATGTCGCGGCGTTCTTTGAGACACGCGAAACTCTAGAAGTGACTCGAGTCGACGTCGAGAAGAGATCATTACTTAAGTCGGTCGGCTCGGATAAATCTCGTATAACACGATTTTCGTCGACAAGCTACAGTATTCGTATTACAAGTCCAGATTTCCTGTTACTTCTCCGCTGAATCGCTGCATTCTTTGGTTAATTTCGATTAGAATTGGAATTGAAGGGGACGCGATGCTGAGGACGATTTTTGTAAAGAACCAGTGGCAAGGATTTTGGTCGAGCCGATGGCGCGTCGAGATTGAGACGTTTTTTGAAATGGACCCTGTGGAGAATCGTAGCTCGTGTCCACGCGTTGCGCTCGAGTGGGGCTGTCACAATGGGAGCAGAGCAGTGGGACGGAAAAAAGAGAGCAGCTGTGAAGAGGAGCTTGAAATGGCGATTCTATGCGCGTCACGAGTTGCTCCGCTATGATCGCTCGCCGCCTCGCCGTTCGATTTCCCTCTTTACCGCCGGTGGATTATCGTTTTTGCGAACACGATCAAGGCGAACGATTTAATTCCGAGTCGTCACGGCTTATTAATTGATAAAGGAATCGCGCTGCGTGCCTTTGCTAACATTCAATCACCGCGTAAGGACCGCAAAACAGACAGGAGGAGTGAGCCGTACCTCGCGTTTCGAACTCAAAGGCTGACTTTCAAAGGCTGATGTTGTTTTTACCGATTTTTAACACGCCAAAGCGTAAGCATTATATTATAGCATTTCTTGTTTCAGAAGAACCGACGAGAGCCAGCAACTGTTTTATAAGGCGAAGACGACGTTAATCTCTCGATAGAGTGTAAAAGTTTCGCGTAAGAAAATGCCACGATTCTTGACGAACAGGATTAATACTGATCCCACTTCGTCCCGGAAACGAGTCAATGGAATTACAGGATTAATTACGCGAAGGGTGTTAATGTCGAATTCGGTCAACGTTGAAGGGGATGCTCGAGGACCAAGGGTCGCTGGTCACTCCCTGGATTTCGCGTAAACCACTGGCAAAACGTGTCGTCGAATATCACGAAAAACATGGATACCGTTCACTGCGCTGTTCATTTTTATTTTCACACCACGATCCCGAAAAAAATCAACATTTTCTCACCGATGAGAGATAAATCAGACCTCCTGGGACCTTCAGTGAAATACGAAAGTCACGCTATTTGCTGGAAGACAAAATTAATTCGTGAGAACAGGCGAAAACGAAGAAAAATCATTAATCTTGCGCACTGAACTTTGTTAAGTAACGAGTACGCCGTGTTTAACGCGCGTTGACACACACACACAGCGTACCTCGCGTGGCTCGAGCAAATAAAGGGTCAAGATCCACCGTAGTCGAGGAACTCCCGTGGTCAGTTGTTATTATATTATTCAAAGCAGGTGGAAGAGGAGAAAATATCAAGGGGGTTGTGCGGTGGTGCAAAAATTCCAATTTCCCCCGTCGCGACGTTCGGAATTCATTCGCCGCGGCCGAAAACGAGTTTCTACGCAGGAATCCCGATCGCGACTCACGCAGCCCGCCGAGGGGGCTCATTGCTATTCCGCGGGTAGCTCATGCGGGGCATTATGGTAGTCGCAGTCGGGGCTCTACTAAATTGAAAACAAGATCCGTCACGTTTCCAGGCAAGCAAAAAGAATTTTAATGAATTATAAGGAGCAGGTATGAAGGAGGATTGACAGGCGATTCTGGTGAAATTAAAGGGGCTACCCACTGGCCACCGCTGTCCGCCATTGTGCTGGCTGCCGCGGACGGTTTTTGCCCCGCCACGGTACCGCTGCGACAGGGGTACTTTTTAATATTCCAACAGAAAATTGCTTCCACTTTGCTCGCTCGCTGGAAACGACGTTTCCCCGATTGGAATCGTCGCGTTGCAATCTGTGTTGCCGATCCTCAGTCTCGAACGCCTCGATTTCGTCCCCTCGCGTTACCAACTACAATCTAGACGCTCTCGAAGTGTCCATTACAAAAATTCACCCCGGGTGTTCTCGCTAAAAATATACGCTGCGCCAAACAGAATGCCACCCCCGCGTTGCACTCGACGGAGCGACGCACACGCGAACCAGCGAGCCGCACGATCCACGGAGTTCGCGTCGAAAGGGTCGGACAACAGGAGGAAAAGGAATTTAATGAATTATAAAGGCTCTCTAGCCGGGTCAGGGGTGGCTGGTGGGAGGAGCGAGGTCGAGGGAAGGGGATTGGCAGTCGATCCAGCCGGAATTAAAACGGTTGGCCGTCGTCGGCACTGCGGTGCCGATCCGTTCTGGGGGTTTTCTTGCGCCCCGAAACCCTCTGTGTGCAGACGCGGGTCCAGGAAAGAGTTCGGGTTGGCAGAAAGAAAAAGGAGCTTCGAGACGCGTCGGAGGAGGCAAAGCCGGAGTTGAAGAAGAAGAAGAAGAAGAAGAAGAAGAAGAAGAAGAAGAAAGGGAGGAGGAGAAGGAGAAGGTCGAGGCGATGGTACTAGGGGACTTGATGAGAACGCCTGGTGGGGGAGGGTTTCCGAAACAGCTCGCCGCTATCTCGACTGATCCGATCAAGATTAATGAACGTGCGGCTTGCGAGTCGAAGCCTTTGCGCCGTCCAGGCTGCCGTTCCGTCTCTGTCTCGTGGCTGATACTCGCGTAGCCGCGTCCTCGTCGCTCTGATTCTTTCTCTCGACCCGCTGATCCACGCAGGGGCAGCGACTAGCGACAGGTACCGTCGACGAGTTCTGGTAATAGCGCGGTTCGCGGTGGCTGATGCGTTGCCGCCGCGACCAGCTCGCGAGACGTTCCGTGGATTCGGTTTCAGAGTGTTGGACGACGGCAGGGAATGGATGGTCCGAGGAGGGCATCGTCGAATCGCGAAGGAAACGGAAGAAGTCGAGATCGATAGAAGGGAGCAGCCGGCTTGGCTGCTCCGCGATAGTTCCTCCGGTTCGAGGTTCGCTCGAGTCTTTTTGTCGACGCGTCCACGAGTTACTCCAACGGTAAGCAACCTCGGAAGATGGGGAACGACTTCGTTATCGTCCACTCGATCGCGAGTAAACGCGACGCAAGAAATATTCCGGCGAACCGGCGACAATTTGTCGAGGACAGCCGTTCGATCGAGTACCAGAGCGTCTCCCTCGACGTTTGTTCGCAGGAAAAGTTATAAGCGGACGCGTATTAGGATTGGCAGGGTAGATAAAGCTGCGGTAGCGGTAGCCGTAGCGGTAGCAGAACTCCTCTCTTTGCGCGTGGTCCGGCTGCCTCGAGATAGATGTGTCGCCGAGACCAGGGACAGATAAAAATACACGTCCCCCTCGCGACGATGGTTTTAATTAATTCCGAGGATCGACGCGACCGCCCTTGTTAACTTTCCGGCTCGGTCGCTGCGTCAACCGCGCGTGTCCCCGATCGCTACTGTGCTGCACCACAACGGATCCGTTTAACCCTGCCCCTGTCATAAGAACGCTCCTGCGGACAGTCTCGTTCCTTTTCTTTTTCGTCCCGGAGACTGTTGTCAGAGATACTTTGTGGATTAATAAGAAAACTTCGATTGGGACAAGAGAATGCAAAAGGAACATGCGACGAACGTGTAAATGTACGAACAACCTTTGAACAATCGATCAGTTTTTATGTACTATATTAATTGTGAATCGTTGGGAATAGAAAATAATAGCTTTAAGGGAATACGATCGAAACATCGATTTCACTTACCACAGCCATAGGGCTGTAGTTATTTATTCATCTCGTTCGAGCTGAAGATAATTAGTTTCCGCGCCACCCGTCCTCGCTCTTCTCGCACACCCCTACCGATCGCCAAAACCACGTTTCCATTATTTCTCTCCCGCGGAACGATCCGGGGCTCCCAGCGCGGCGTCCCGATTAGCACCCTATTGCTACGATACGTTGACATCTGCAAACTCTATTTCCTAGCAAGGAAGTGTCGCATTTACATTCTTTTGAAGAGAATACGAGGTTTACATGACACTTCGCAATGAATATTATAACATCATGAAACATAGAAGTGAGGTGCGGTTTTGCGTTTTAAGAAGCATTAGAACTCTATTGCTACGATAAGTAGACATCGGCAAACGCTATTTCCTTGCAAGGAAGTGTCGCATTTACATTCTTTTGAAGCGAATACGAGGTATACATGACACTTCGCAATGAATATTATATCTTGTCATGAGACATAGAAATGAGATGCGATATCGCGATTTAAGGAGCATTAAAATTCTATTGCGTCGATATGTAGACATCTGCAAACGCTATTTCCTAGCAAGCAAGTGTCGCATTTACATTCATTTGAAGTGAATACTAGGTTTACATGACACTTCGCAATGAATATTATATCATCATGAAACATAGAAATGAGGTGCGGTATTGCATTTTAAGAAGCATTAGAACCTTATTGTTTCTATACGTAGACAGCTGGAAACGCTATTTCCTAGCAAGGAAGTGTCGCATTTCCATTCTTTTGAACTGAATACGAGTTATACATGTCACTTCGCAATGAATATTATATCTCATCATGAAACAAAGAAATGAGATGCGATATCGCGATTTAAGGAGCATTAAAACTCTATTGCTTCGATAAGTAGACATCTGCAAACGCTATTACCTAGCAAGCAGGTGTCGCATTTACATTAATTTGAAGTGAATACGAGGTATACATGACACTTCGCAATGAATATTATATCTTATCATGAAACATAGAAATGAGGAGCGAAGTCTCGTTCTAAGAAGCATTAGTACTCCATTGTTTCTATACGTAGACATCTGCAAACTCTATTTCCTAGCAAGGAAGTGTGGCATTCACATTCTTTTGAAGAGAATACGAGGTTTACATGGCACTTCGCAATGAATATTATAACATCATGAAACATAGAAGTGAGGTGCGGTATTGCGTTTTAAGAAGCATTAGAACTCTATTGCTACGATAAGTAGACATCTGCAAACCCTATTTCCTTGCAAGGAAGTGTCGCATTTACATTCTTTTGAAGCGAATACGAGGTATACATGACACTTTCTCAATGAATATTATATCTTGTCATGAGACATAGAAATGAGTTGCGATATGGCGTTTTAAGATGCATTAGAACTCTATTTCTACGATACGTAGACATCTGCAAAGGCTATTTCCTAGGAAGGAAGTGTCGGATTTACATTCTTTTGAAGTGAATACGAGGTATACATAACACTTCGCAATGAATATTATATCTTATCATGAAACATAAAAATGAGTTGCGAAGTCTCGTTTTAAGAAGCATTAGAACTCTATTGTTTCTACACTTATACATCTAGAATCGCTATTTCCTAGCAAGGAAGTGTCGCATTTACATTCTTTTGAAGAGAATACGAGGTGTACATGACACTTCGCAATGAATATTATAACATCATGAAACATAGAAGTGAGGTGCGGTATTGCGTTTTAAGAAGCATTAGAACACTATTGCTACTATAAGTAGACATCTGCAAACGCTATTTCCTTGCAAGGAAGTGTCGCATTTACATTCTTTTGAAGCGAATACGAGGTATACATGACACTTCGCAATGAATATTATATCTTGTCATGAGACATAGAAATGAGATGCGATATGGCGTTTTAAGATGCATTAGTACTCTATTGCTACGATACGTAGACATCTGGAAACGCTATTTCCTAGCAAGGAAGTGTCGCATTTACATTCTTTTGAAGTGAATACGAGTTATACATGACACTTCGCAATGAATATTATATCTTATCATGAAACATAGAAATGGGAAGCGAAGTCTCGTTCTAAGAATCATTAGTACCCCACTGTTTCTATACGTAGACATCTGCAAACTCTATTTCCTAGCAAGGAAGTGTCGCACTTACATTCTTTTGGAGAGAATACGAGGTTTACATGACACTTCGCAATGAATATTATAACTTCATGAAACATAGAAGTGAGGTGCGGTATTCCGTTTTAAGAAGCATTAGAACTCTATTGCTACGATATGTAGACATCTGTAAACGCTATATCCTAGCAAGAATGTGTCGCATTTACATTCTTCTGAAGTGAATACGAGGTATACATGACACTTCGCAATGAATATTATATCTCATCATGTCACAAAGAAATGAGATGCGATATCGCGTTTTAAGAAACGTTAGAACCCTTTTGCTACGATACGTAGACATCTGGAATCACTATTTTCTAGCAGGGAAGTGTCGCATTTACATTCTTTTGAAGTGAATACCAGGTATACATGACACTTCGCAATGAATATTATATCTCATCAGGACACATAGAAATGAGATGCTATATCGCATTTTAAGAAGGGTTAGAACTCTATTGCTACGATACGTTGACATCTGCAAACTCTATTTCCTAGCAAGGAAGTGTCGCACTTACATTCTTTTGAAGAGAATACGAGGTTTACATGACACTTCGCAATGAATATTATAACATCATGAAACATAGAAGTGAGGTGCGGTATTGCGTTCTAAGAAGCATTAGAACTCTATTGCTACGATAAGTAGACATCTGCGAACGCTATTTCCTTGCAAGGAAGTGCCGCATTTACATTCTTTTGAAGCGAATACGAGGTATACATGACACATCGCAATGAATATTATATCATCATGAAACATAGAAGTGACGTGCGGTATTGCGTTTTAAGAAGCATTAGAACTCTATTGCTACGATACGTAGACATCTGCAAACGCTATTTCCTAGCAAGGAAGTGTCGGATTTACATTCTGTTGAAGTGAATACGAGGTATACATGACACTCCGCAATGAATATTATATCTTATCATGAAACAAAGAAATGAGATGCGATATCGCGATTTAAGGAGCATTAAAACTCTATTGCGTCGATATGTAGACATCTGCAAACGCTATTTCCTAGCAAGCAAGTGTCGCATTTACATTCATTTGAAGTGAATACGAGGTATACATGACACTTCGCAATGAATATTATATCCCATCATGAAACATAGAACTGAGATGCGAAGTCTCGTTTTAAGAAGCATTAGAACCCTATTGTTTCTATACGTGGACATCTGGAAACGCTATTTCCTAGCAAGGAAGTGTCGCATTTACGTTCTTTTGAACTGAATACGAGTTATACATGACACTTCGCAATGAATATTATATCTCATCATGACACACAGAAATGAGATTCGATATCGCGTTTTAGGATGCTTTAGAACCCTATTGCTACGATATGTAGACATCTGCAAATTCTATTTCCTAGCAAGGAAGTGTCGCATTTACATTCTTTTGAAGCGAATACGAGGTATACATGACACATCGCAATCAATATTATATCATCATGAAACATAGAAGTGACGTGCGGTATTGCGTTTTAAGAAGCATTAGAACTCTATTGCTACGAAACGTAGACATCTGCAAACGCTATTTCCTAGGAAGGAAATGTCGGATTTACATTTTGTTGAAGTGAATACGAGGTATACATGACACTCCGCAATGAATACTATATCTTATCATGAAACAAAGAAATGAGATGCGATATCGCGATTTAAGGAGCATTAAAATTCTATAGCTTCGATACGTAGACATCTGCAAACGCTATTTCCTAGCATGGAAGTGTCCTATTTACATTCTTTTGAAGCGAATACGAGGTATACATGACACTTCGCAATGAATATTATATCTTATCATGAAACAAACAAATGAGATGCGAAGTCTCGTCTTAAGAAGCATTAGAACCCTATTGTTTCTATACGTAGACATCTGGAGACGCTATTTCCTAGCAAGGAAGTGTCGCATTTACATTCTCTTGAAGTCAATACGTGGTTTACATGACACTTCGCAATGAATACTATATCTTCACGAAACAGAAATGAGATGCGATATCGCGATTTAAGAAGCATTAGAACTCTATTGCTACGATACGTATACATCTGCAAACGCTATTTCCTTGCAAGGAAGTGTCGCATTTACATTCTTTTGAAGCGAATATGAGGTATACATGACACATCGCAATGAATATTATATCATCATGAAACATAGAATTGAGGTGCGGTATTGCGTTTTAAGAAGCATTAGAACTCTGTTGCTACGATCAGTAGACATCTGCAAACGCTATTTCCTTGCAAGGAAGTGTCGCATTTACATTCTTTTGAAGCGAATACGAGGTATACATGACACAGCGCAATGAATATTATATCATCATGAAACATAGAAGTGACGTGCGGTATTGCGTTTTAAGAAGCATTAGAACTCTATTGCTACGATACGTAGACTTCTGCAAACGCTATGTCCTAGGAAGGAAGTGTCGAATTTACATTCTGTTGAAGTGAATACGAGGTATACATGACACTTCGCAATGAATATTATATCTCATCATGACACACAGAAATGAGATTCGATATCGCGTTTTAGGATGCTTTAGAACCCTATTGCTACGATATGTAGACATCTGCAAATTCTATTTCCTAGCAAGGAAGTGTCGCATTTACATTCTTTTGAAGCGAATACGAGGTATACATGACACATCGCAATCAATATTATATCATCATGAAACATAGAAGTGACGTGCGGTATTGCGTTTTAAGAAGCATTAGAACTCTATTGCTACGAAACGTAGACATCTGCAAACGCTATTTCCTAGGAAGGAAATGTCGGATTTACATTTTGTTGAAGTGAATACGAGGTATACATGACACTCCGCAATGAATACTATATCTTATCATGAAACAAAGAAATGAGATGCGATATCGCGATTTAAGGAGCATTAAAACTCTATAGCTTCGATACGTAGACATCTGCAAACGCTATTTCCTAGCATGGAAGTGTCCTATTTACATTCTTTTGAAGCGAATACGAGGTATACATGACACTTCGCAATGAATATTATATCTTATCATGAAACAAACAAATGAGATGCGAAGTCTCGTCTTAAGAAGCATTAGAACCCTATTGTTTCTATACGTAGACATCTGGAGACGCTATTTCCTAGCAAGGAAGTGTCGCATTTACATTCTCTTGAAGTCAATACGTGGTTTACATGACACTTCGCAATGAATACTATATCTTCACGAAACAGAAATGAGATGCGATATCGCGATTTAAGAAGCATTAGAACTCTATTGCTACGATACGTATACATCTGCAAACGCTATTTCCTTGCAAGGAAGTGTCGCATTTACATTCTTTTGAAGCGAATATGAGGTATACATGACACATCGCAATGAATATTATATCATCATGAAACATAGAATTGAGGTGCGGTATTGCGTTTTAAGAAGCATTAGAACTCTGTTGCTACGATCAGTAGACATCTGCAAACGCTATTTCCTTGCAAGGAAGTGTCGCATTTACATTCTTTTGAAGCGAATACGAGGTATACATGACACAGCGCAATGAATATTATATCATCATGAAACATAGAAGTGACGTGCGGTATTGCGTTTTAAGAAGCATTAGAACTCTATTGCTACGATACGTAGACTTCTGCAAACGCTATGTCCTAGGAAGGAAGTGTCGAATTTACATTCTGTTGAAGTGAATACGAGGTATACATGACACTCCGCAATGAATATTATATCTTATCATGAAACAAAGAAATGGGATGCGATATCGCGACTTAAGGAGCATTAAAACTCTATTGCTTCGATACGTAGACATCTGCAAACGCTATTTCCTAGCATGGAAGTGTCCTATTTACATTCGTTTGAAGTGAAAACGAGGCATACATAACAGTCCACAATGAATATTATATCTTACCATGAAACGTAGAAGTGAGATGCGATATCGCGATATAAGAAGCATTAAAACTCCTTTGCCTCGATATGTAGACGTCTGCAAACGCTATTTCCTAGCAAGGAAGTGTCGCATTTACATTCATTTGAAGTGTATGCGAGGTATACATAACAATCCACAATGAATATTATATCTTATCATGCAACATAGAAACGAGATGCGATATCGCGATTTACGTAGCATTAGAAATCTATTGCTTCGATACGTAGACATCTGCAAACGCTACTTCCTAGCAAAGAAGTGTCGCATTTACATTCTTTTGAATTGAATACGAGGTATACATGACACCCCGCAATGAATATTACATCTTATCATGAAACATAGAAATGAGATGCGATATCGCGTTTTAAGAAGTATTAGAACTCTATTGCTACGATACGTAGACATATGCAGACCCTATTTCCTAGCAAGGAAGTGTCGCAATTAGATTCTTCTGAACTGAATACGAGGTATACATAACACTGCACAATGAATGTTATGTCTTATCGTGAAACATAGAAATCAGATGCGATATCGGGATTTAAGAAGCATTAGAACTCTATTGCTTCGATACGTAGACATCTGGATACGTAATTTCCTAGAATGGAAGTGTCGCATTTACATTCATTTGAAGTGTAGACGAGGAATACATAACACTTCGTAATGGATATTATTTCTTATCATGCGACATAGAAATGAGATGCGATATCGCGATTTAAGAAGCGATTTAAGATACGTAGATATCTGCAAACGCAACGTCCTAGCAAGGAAGTGTCGCATTTACATTCTTTTGAAGTGAATACGAGGTATACATAACACTGCGCAATGAGTATTATATCTTATCATGAAACATAGAAATGGCAGTCTATATCGCGTTTTAAGAAGTATTAGAACTCTATTGCTTCGATACGTAGACATCTGGAAACGTAATTTCCTTGAAAGGAAGTGTCGCAGTTACATTCTTTTGAAGTGAATACGAGGTATACATAACAGTGCACAATGAATGTTATATCTTATCATGAAACATAGAAATGAGATGCGATATAGCGATTTAAGAAGCACTAGAAATCTATTGCATCGATACGTAGACATCTGCAAACGCTATTTCCTAGCAAGGAAGTGTCGCATTTACATTCATCTGAAGTGAATACGAGGTACACATGACACTTCGCAATGAATATTATATGCTAACATGAAACATAAAAATGGGATGCGATATCGCGTTTTAAGAAGCATTAGAAATCTACTGCTTCGATACGGAGACATCTGCAAACGCTATTTAATTGCAAGGAAGTGTCGCACTTACATTCTATTGAGGTGAATACGAGGTATACATAACCGTCCACAATGAATATTATATCTTATCATGAAACATAGAAATGAGATGCTATATCTCGTTTTAAGAAGCATTAGATATCTACTGCTACGATACGTAGACGTCTGCAAACGCTATTTCCTAGCATGAAACTGTGGCATTTACATTCATTTGAAGTGTAGAAGTGGAATACATAACACTTCGCAATGAATATTATATCTTATAATGAAACATAGAAATGAGATGCGATATCGCGATATAAGAAGCATTAGAACTCTACTGCATCGATACGTAGACATCTGCAAACGCAACGTCCTAGCAAGGAAGTGTCGCATTTACATTTATTTGAAGTATGTGCAAGGTATACATGACACTTCGCAATGAATATTATATCCTATCATGAAACATAGATATGTGATGCGATATCGCGTTCTGAGAAGCATTAGAAATATATTGTATCGATATGTAGACATCTGCAAACTTTACTTTCTAGCAAGGAAGTGCCGCGTTCACCTTCTTTTGAAGTGTATGCGAGGAATACGTGACACTTCGCAATGAATATTATATCTTATAATGACACATAGAAATGAGATGCTATATCGCGCTTTGAGAAGCATTAGAACTCTACTGCCACGATACGTAGACATCTGCAGGCGCTATTTCCTAGCGAGGAAGTGTCGCATTTGCATTCTTTTGAAGTGAGTACGAGGTATACATGACACTTCGCAATGAATATTATACCTTATCACGAAACATAGAAATGAGATGCGATATCGCGATTTAAGGAGCATTAAAACTCTATTGCTTCGATACGTAGACATCTGCAAACGCTATTTCCTAGCAAGGAAATGTTGCATTTACATTTCTTTGAAGTAAATACGAGGTATACATGACACTTCGCAATGAATATTATATCTCATCATGACACATAGAAATGAGATGCGATATCGCTTTTTAAGAAGCGTTAGATCCCTATTGCTACGTTACGTAGACATCTGCAAACTCTATTTCCTAGCAAGGAAGTGTCGCATTTACATTCTTTTGAAGTGAATACGAGGTTTACATGACACTTCGCAATGAATATTATATCTTATCATGATACAAAGAAATGAGATGCGATAACTCTATTTAAGGAGCATTAAAACTCTATTGCGTCGATATGTAGACATCTGCAAACGCTATTTCCTAGCAAGCAAGTGTCGCATTTACATTCATTTGAAGTGAATACGAGGTATACATGACACTTCGCAATGAATATTATATCTCATCATGAAACAAACAAATGAGATGCGAAGTCTCGTCTTAAGAAGCATTAGAACCCTATTGTTTCTATACGTAGACATCTGGAGACGCTATTTCCTAGCAAGGAAGTGTCGCATTTACATTCTCTTGAAGTCAATACGTGGTTTACATGATACTTCGCAATGAATACTATATCTTCACGAAACAGAAATGAGATGCGATTTCGCGATTTAAGAAGCATTAGAACTCTATTGCTACGATACGTATACATCTGCAAACGCTATTTCCTTGCAAGGAAGTGTCGCATTTACATTCTTTTGAAGCGAATATGAGGTATACATGACACATCGCAATGAATATTATATCATCATGAAACATAGAATTGAGGTGCGGTATTGCGTTTTAAGAAGCATTAGAACTCTATTGCTACGATCAGTAGACATCTGCAAACGCTATTTCCTTGCAAGGAAGTGTCGCATTAACATTCTTTTGAAGCGAATACGAGGTATACATGACACATCGCAATGAATATTATATCATCATGAAACATAGAAGTGACGTGCGGTATTGCGTTTTAAGAAGCATTAGAACTCTATTGCTACGATACGTAGACTTCTGCAAACGCTATGTTCTAGGAAGGAAGTGTCGAATTTACATTCTGTTGAAGTGAATACGAGGTATACATGACACTCCGCAATGAATATTATATCTTATCATGAAACAAAGATATGAGATGCGATATCGCGACTTAAGGAGCATTAAAACTCTATTGCTTCGATACGTAGACATCTGCAAACGCTATTTCCTAGCATGGAAGTGTCCTATTTACATTCGTTTGAAGTGAAAACGAGGCATACATAACAGTCCACAATGAATATTATATCTTACCATGAAACGTAGAAGTGAGATGCGATATCGCGATATAAGAAGCATTAAAACTCCTTTGCCTCGATATGTAGACGTCTGCAAACGCTATTTCCTAGCAAGGAAGTGTCGCATTTACATTCATTTGAAGTGTATGCGAGGTATACATAACAATCCACAATGAATATTATATCTTACCATGCAACATAGAAACGAGATGCGATATCGCGATTTACGTAGCATTAGAAATCTATTGCTTCGATACGTAGACATCTGCAAACGCTACTTCCTAGCAAGGAAGTGTCGCATTTACATTCTTTTGAATTGAATACGAGGTATACATGACACCCCGCAATGAATATTACATCTTATCATGAAACATAGAAATGAGATGCGATATCGCGTTTTAAGAAGTATTAGAACTCTATTGCTACGATACGTAGACATATGCAGACCCTATTTCCTAGCAAGGAAGTGTCGCAATTAGATTCTTCTGAACTGAATACGAGGTATACATAACACTGCACAATGAATGTTATGTCTTATCGTGAAACATAGAAATCAGATGCGATATCGGGATTTAAGAAGCATTAGAACTCTATTGCTTCGATACGTAGACATCTGGATACGTAATTTCCTAGAATGGAAGTGTCGCATTTACATTCATTTGAAGTGTAGACGAGGAATACATAACACTTCGTAATGGATATTATTTCTTATCATGCGACATAGAAATGAGATGCGATATCGCGATTTAAGAAGCATTACAACTCTATTGCTTCGATACGTAGATATCTGCAAACGTAACGTCCTAGCAAGGAAGTGTCGCATTTACATTCTTTTGAAGTGAATACGAGGTATACATAACACTGCGCAATGAGTATTATATCTTATCATGAAACATAGAAATGGCAGTCTATATCGCGTTTTAAGAAGTATTAGAACTCTATTGCTTCGATACGTAGATATCTGCAAACGTAACGTCCTAGCAAGGAAGTGTCGCATTTACATTCTTTTGAAGTGAATACGAGGTATACATAACACTGCGCAATGAGTATTATATCTTATCATGAAACATAGAAATGGCAGTCTATATCGCGTTTTAAGAAGTATTAGAACTCTATTGCTACGATACGTAGACATATGCAGACCCTATTTCCTAGCAAGGAAGTGTCGCAATTAGATTCTTCTGAACTGAATACGAGGTATACATAACACTGCACAATGAATGTTATGTCTTATCGTGAAACATAGAAATCAGATGCGATATCGGGATTTAAGAAGCATTAGAACTCTATTGCTTCGATACGTAGACATCTGGATACGTAATTTCCTAGAATGGAAGTGTCGCATTTACATTCATTTGAAGTGTAGACGAGGAATACATAACACTTCGTAATGGATATTATTTCTTATCATGCGACATAGAAATGAGATGCGATATCGCGATTTAAGAAGCGATTTAAGATACGTAGATATCTGCAAACGCAACGTCCTAGCAAGGAAGTGTCGCATTTACATTCTTTTGAAGTGAATACGAGGTATACATAACACTGCGCAATGAGTATTATATCTTATCATGAAACATAGAAATGGCAGTCTATATCGCGTTTTAAGAAGTATTAGAACTCTATTGCTTCGATACGTAGACATCTGGAAACGTAATTTCCTTGAAAGGAAGTGTCGCAGTTACATTCTTTTGAAGTGAATACGAGGTATACATAACAGTGCACAATGAATGTTATATCTTATCATGAAACATAGAAATGAGATGCGATATAGCGATTTAAGAAGCACTAGAAATCTATTGCATCGATACGTAGACATCTGCAAACGCTATTTCCTAGCAAGGAAGTGTCGCATTTACATTCATCTGAAGTGAATACGAGGTACACATGACACTTCGCAATGAATATTATATGCTAACATGAAACATAAAAATGGGATGCGATATCGCGTTTTAAGAAGCATTAGAAATCTACTGCTTCGATACGGAGACATCTGCAAACGCTATTTAATTGCAAGGAAGTGTCGCACTTACACTCTATTGAGGTGAATACGAGGTATACATAACCGTCCACAATGAATATTATATCTTATCATGAAACATAGAAATGAGATGCTATATCTCGTTTTAAGAAGCATTAGATATCTACTGCTACGATACGTAGACGTCTGCAAACGCTATTTCCTAGCATGAAACTGTGGCATTTACATTCATTTGAAGTGTAGAAGTGGAATACATAACACTTCGCAATGAATATTATATCTTATAATGAAACATAGAAATGAGATGCGATATCGCGATATAAGAAGCATTAGAACTCTACTGCATCGATACGTAGACATCTGCAAACGCAACGTCCTAGCAAGGAAGTGTCGCATTTACATTTATTTGAAGTATGTGCAAGGTATACATGACACTTCGCAATGAATATTATATCCTATCATGAAACATAGATATGTGATGCGATATCGCGTTCTGAGAAGCATTAGAAATATATTGTATCGATATGTAGACATCTGCAAACTTTACTTTCTAGCAAGGAAGTGCCGCGTTCACCTTCTTTTGAAGTGTATGCGAGGAATACGTGACACTTCGCAATGAATATTATATCTTATAATGACACATAGAAATGAGATGCTATATCGCGCTTTGAGAAGCATTAGAACTCTACTGCCACGATACGTAGACATCTGCAGGCGCTATTTCCTAGCGAGGAAGTGTCGCATTTGCATTCTTTTGAAGTGAGTACGAGGTATACATGACACTTCGCAATGAATATTATACCTTATCACGAAACATAGAAATGAGATGCGATATCGCGATTTAAGGAGCATTAAAACTCTATTGCTTCGATACGTAGACATCTGCAAACGCTATTTCCTAGCAAGGAAATGTTGCATTTACATTTCTTTGAAGTAAATACGAGGTATACATGACACTTCGCAATGAATATTATATCTCATCATGACACATAGAAATGAGATGCGATATCGCTTTTTAAGAAGCGTTAGATCCCTATTGCTACGTTACGTAGACATCTGCAAACTCTATTTCCTAGCAAGGAAGTGTCGCATTTACATTCTTTTGAAGTGAATACGAGGTTTACATGACACTTCGCAATGAATATTATATCTTATCATGATACAAAGAAATGAGATGCGATAACTCTATTTAAGGAGCATTAAAACTCTATTGCGTCGATATGTAGACATCTGCAAACGCTATTTCCTAGCAAGCAAGTGTCGCATTTACATTCATTTGAAGTGAATACGAGGTATACATGACACTTCGCAATGAATATTATATCTCATCATGAAACAAACAAATGAGATGCGAAGTCTCGTCTTAAGAAGCATTAGAACCCTATTGTTTCTATACGTAGACATCTGGAGACGCTATTTCCTAGCAAGGAAGTGTCGCATTTACATTCTCTTGAAGTCAATACGTGGTTTACATGATACTTCGCAATGAATACTATATCTTCACGAAACAGAAATGAGATGCGATTTCGCGATTTAAGAAGCATTAGAACTCTATTGCTACGATACGTATACATCTGCAAACGCTATTTCCTTGCAAGGAAGTGTCGCATTTACATTCTTTTGAAGCGAATATGAGGTATACATGACACATCGCAATGAATATTATATCATCATGAAACATAGAATTGAGGTGCGGTATTGCGTTTTAAGAAGCATTAGAACTCTATTGCTACGATCAGTAGACATCTGCAAACGCTATTTCCTTGCAAGGAAGTGTCGCATTAACATTCTTTTGAAGCGAATACGAGGTATACATGACACATCGCAATGAATATTATATCATCATGAAACATAGAAGTGACGTGCGGTATTGCGTTTTAAGAAGCATTAGAACTCTATTGCTACGATACGTAGACTTCTGCAAACGCTATGTTCTAGGAAGGAAGTGTCGAATTTACATTCTGTTGAAGTGAATACGAGGTATACATGACACTCCGCAATGAATATTATATCTTATCATGAAACAAAGATATGAGATGCGATATCGCGACTTAAGGAGCATTAAAACTCTATTGCTTCGATACGTAGACATCTGCAAACGCTATTTCCTAGCATGGAAGTGTCCTATTTACATTCGTTTGAAGTGAAAACGAGGCATACATAACAGTCCACAATGAATATTATATCTTACCATGAAACGTAGAAGTGAGATGCGATATCGCGATATAAGAAGCATTAAAACTCCTTTGCCTCGATATGTAGACGTCTGCAAACGCTATTTCCTAGCAAGGAAGTGTCGCATTTACATTCATTTGAAGTGTATGCGAGGTATACATAACAATCCACAATGAATATTATATCTTACCATGCAACATAGAAACGAGATGCGATATCGCGATTTACGTAGCATTAGAAATCTATTGCTTCGATACGTAGACATCTGCAAACGCTACTTCCTAGCAAGGAAGTGTCGCATTTACATTCTTTTGAATTGAATACGAGGTATACATGACACCCCGCAATGAATATTACATCTTATCATGAAACATAGAAATGAGATGCGATATCGCGTTTTAAGAAGTATTAGAACTCTATTGCTACGATACGTAGACATATGCAGACCCTATTTCCTAGCAAGGAAGTGTCGCAACTAGATTCTTCTGAACTGAATACGAGGTATACATAACACTGCACAATGAATGTTATGTCTTATCGTGAAACATAGAAATCAGATGCGATATCGGGATTTAAGAAGCATTAGAACTCTATTGCTTCGATACGTAGACATCTGGATACGTAATTTCCTAGAATGGAAGTGTCGCATTTACATTCATTTGAAGTGTAGACGAGGAATACATAACACTTCGTAATGGATATTATTTCTTATCATGCGACATAGAAATGAGATGCGATATCGCGATTTAAGAAGCATTACAACTCTATTGCTTCGATACGTAGATATCTGCAAACGTAACGTCCTAGCAAGGAAGTGTCGCATTTACATTCTTTTGAAGTGAATACGAGGTATACATAACACTGCGCAATGAGTATTATATCTTATCATGAAACATAGAAATGGCAGTCTATATCGCGTTTTAAGAAGTATTAGAACTCTATTGCTTCGATACGTAGACATCTGGAAACGTAATTTCCTTGAAAGGAAGGGTCGCAGTTACATTCTTTTGAAGTGAATACGAGGTATACATAACAGTGCACAATGAATGTTATATCTTATCATGAAACATAGAAATGAGATGCGATATAGCGATTTAAGAAGCACTAGAAATCTATTGCATCGATACGTAGACATCTGCAAACGCTATTTCCTAGCAAGGAAGTGTCGCATTTACATTCATCTGAAGTGAATACGAGGTACACATGACACTTCGCAATGAATATTATATGCTAACATGAAACATAAAAATGGGATGCGATATCGCGTTTTAAGAAGCATTAGAACTCTACTGCATCGATACGTAGACATCTGCAAACGCAACGTCCTAGCAAGGAAGTGTCGCATTTACATTTATTTGAAGTATGTGCAAGGTATACATGACACTTCGCAATGAATATTATATCCTATCATGAAGCATAGATATGTGATGCGATATCGCGTTCTGAGAAGCATTAGAAATATATTGTATCGATATGTAGACATCTGCAAACTTTACTTTCTAGCAAGGAAGTGCCGCATTCACCTTCTTTTGAAGTGTATGCGAGGAATACGTGACACTTCGCAATGAATATTATATCTTATAATGACACATAGAAATGAGATGCTATATCGCGCTTTGAGAAGCATTAGAACTCTACTGCCACGATACGTAGACATCTGCAGGCGCTATTTCCTAGCGTGGAAGTGTCGCATTTGCATTCTTTTGAAGTGAGTACGAGGTATACATGACACTTCGCAATGAATATTATACCTTATCACGAAACATAGAAATGAGATGCGATATCGCGATTTAAGGAGCATTAAAACTCTATTGCTTCGATACGTAGACATCTGCAAACGCCATTTCCTAGCAAGGAAATGTTGCATTTACATTTCTTTGAAGTGAATACGAGGTATACATGACACTTCGCAATGAATATTATATCTCATCATGACACATAGAAATGAGATGCGATATCGCGTTTTAAGAAGCGTTAGATCCCTATTGCTACGTTACGTAGACATCTGCAAACTCTAATTCCTAGCAAGGAAGTGTCGCATTTACATTCTTTTGAAGTGAATACGAGGTTTACATGACACTTCGCAATGAATATTATATCTTATCATGATACAAAGAAATGAGATGCGACAACGCTATTTAAGGAGCATTAGAACTCTATTGCTTCGATACGTAGACATCTGCAAACGTTATTTCCTAGCAAGGAAGTGTCGCATTTATATTCTTTTGAAGTGAATGCGAGGTATACATAACACTCCACGATGAATATTATACCTTAACACGAAACATAGAAATGAGATGCAATATCGCGAATTAAGAAGCATTAGAACATTATTGCTTTGATACGTAGACTTCTGCAAACGCGATTTCCTAGCAACGAAGTGTCGCATTTACATTGTTTTGAAGTGAATACGAGGTATACATGACACTTCGCAATGAATATTATATCTTATCATGAAACATAGAAATGAGAAGTGAAGTCTCGTTCTAAGAAGCATTAGTACCCTATTGCTTCTATACGTAGACATCTGGAAACGCTATTTCCTAGCAAGGAAGAGTCGCATTTACATTCTTTTGAAGTGAATACGAGGTGTACATGACACTTCGCAATGAATATTATATCTTATCATGAAACATAGATATGAGAAGCGAAGTCTCGTTCTTAGAAGCATTAGTACCCTTTTGTTTCTATACGTAGACATCTGGAAACGCTATTTCCTAGCAAGGAAGTGTCGCATTTACATTCTTTTGAAGCGAATACGAGGTGTACATGACACTTCGCAATGAATATTATATCTTATCATGAAACATAGATATGAGATGCGAAGTCTCGTTCTTAGAAGCATTAGTACCCTTTTGTTTCTATATGTAGACATCTGGGAACGCTATTTCCCAGCAAGGAAGTGTCGCATTTACATTATTTTGAAGTGAATACGAGTTATACATGACACTTCGCAATGAATATTATATCTTATCATGGAACATGGAAGTGAGGTGCGGTATTGCGTTTTAAGAAGCATTAGAACTCTATTGCTACGATAAGTAGACATCTGCAGTCGCTATTTCCTAGCAAGGAAGTGTCGCATTTTCATTCTTTTGTAGAGAATACGAGGTTTACATGACACTTCGCAATGCATATTATATCATTATGAAACATAGAAGTGAGGTGCGGTATTGCGTTTTAAGAAGCATTAGAACTCTATTGCTACGATAAGTAGACATCTGCAAACGCTATTTCCTTGCAAGGACGTGTCGCATTTACTTTCTTTTGAAGTGAGTACGAGGTATACATGACACTTCGCAATGAATATTATATCTTATCATGAAATAAACAAATGAGATGCGATATCGCGACTTAAGGAGCATTAAAACTCTATTGCATGGATACGTGGACATCTGCAAACGCTATTTCCTAGCATGGAAGTGTCGCATTTTCATTCTTATGAAGAGAATACGAGGTTTACATTACACTTCGCAATGAATATTACATCATCATGAAACATAGAAGTGAGGTGCGGTATTGCGTTTTAAGAAGCACTTGAACTCTATTGCTACGATAAGTAGAGATCTGCAAAAGCTATTTACTAGCAAGGAAGTGTCGCATTTACATTCTTTTGAATTGAATACGAGGTATACATGATACTTCGCAATGAATATTATATCTTATCATGAAACAAACAAATGAGATGCGATATCGCGATTTAAGGAGCATTAAAACTGTATTGCTTCGATACGTGGACATCTGCAAACGCTATTTCCTAGCATGGAAGTGTCCTATCTACATTCTTTTGAAGTGAATACGAGGTATACATGACACTTCGCAATAAATATTATATCTCATCATGAAACATAGAACTAAGATGCGAAGTCTCGTTTTAAGAAGCATTAGAACCCCATTGTTTCTATATGTAGACACCTGGAAACGCTATTTCCTAGCAAGGAAGTGTCGCATTTACATTCTTTTGACGTGAATACGAGGTATACATGACACTTCGCAATGAATATTATATCTTATCATGAAACATAGAAATGAGAAGCGAAGTCTGGCTCTAAGAAGCATTAGTACCCTATTGTTTCTATACGTAGACATCTGGAATCGCTATTTCCTTGCAAGGAAGTGTCGCATTTACATTCTTTTGAAGAGAATACGAGGTTTACATGACACTTCGCACTGAATACTATATCATCATGAAGCATAGAAGTGAGGTGCGGTATTGCGTTTTAAGAAGCATTAGAACTCTACTGCTACGATAAGTAGACATCTGCCAACGCTATTTCTATGCAAGGAAGTGTCGCATTTTCATTCTTTTGAAGAGAATACGAGGTTTACATGACACTTCGCAATGGATATTATATCATCATGAAACATAGAAGTGAGGTGCTGTATTGCGTTTTAAGAAGCATTAGAACTCTATTGCTACGATAAGTAGACATCTGCAAACGCTATTTCCTTGCAAGGACGTGGCGCATTTATTTCCTTTTGAAGTGAATACGAGGTATACATGACACTTCGCAATGAATATTATATCTTATCATGAAACATAGAACTGAGATGCGAAGTCTCGTTTTAAGAAGCATTAGAACCCCATTGTTTCTATATGTAGACATCTGGAAACGCTATTTCCTAGCAAGGAAGTATCGCATTTACATTCTTTTGAAGTGAATACGAGGTATACATGACACTTCGCAATGTATATTATATCTTATCATGAAACATAGAAATGAGAAGTGAAGTCTCGTTCTAAGAAGCGTTAGTACCCTATTGTTTCTATACGTAGACATCTGGAAACGCTATTTCCTAGCAAGGAAGTATCGCATTTACATTCTTTTGAAGTGAATACGAGGTATACATGACACTTCGCAATGTATATTATATCTTATCATGAAACATAGAAATGAGAAGTGAAGTCTCGTTCTAAGAAGCATTAGTACCCTATTGTTTCTATACGTAGACATCTGGAAACGCTATTTCCTAGCAAGGAAGTGTCGCATTTACATTCTTTTGAAGCGAATACGAGGTGTACATGACACTTCGCAATGAATATTATATCTTATCATGAAACATAGATATGAGAAGCGAAGTCTCGTTCTTAGAAGCATTAGTACCCTTTTGTTTCTATATGTAGACATCTGGGAACGCTATTTCCCAGCAAGGAAGTGTCGCATTTACATTATTTTGAAGTGAATACGAGTTATACATGACACTTCGCAATGAATATTATATCTTATCATGGAACATGGAAGTGAGGTGCGGTATTGCGTTTTAAGAAGCATTAGAACACTATTGCTACGATAAGTAGACATCTGCAATCGCTATTTCCTAGCAAGGAAGTGTCGCATTTTCATTCTTTTGAAGAGAATACGAGGTTTACATGACACTTCGCACTGAATATTATATCATCATGAAACATAGAAGAGAAGTGCTGTATTGCGTTTTAAGAAGCATTAGAACTATATTGCTACGATAAGTAGACATCTGCAAAGCTATTTCCTTGCAAGGAAGTGTCGCATTTACATTCTTTTGAAGAGAATACGAGGTTTACATGACACTTCGCAATGCATATTATATCATTATGAAACATAGAAGTGAGGTGCGGTATTGCGTTTTAAGAAGCATTAGAACTCTATTGCTACGATAAGTAGACATCTGCAAACGCTTTTTCCTTGCAAGGACGTGTCGCATTTACTTTCTTTTGAAGTGAATACGAGGTATACATGACACTTCGCAATGAATATTATATCTTATCATGAAACAAACAAATGAGATGCGATATCGCGACTTAAGGAGCATTAAAACTCTATTGCATGGATACGTGGACATCTGCAAACGCTATTTCCTAGCATGGAAGTGTCGCATTTTCATTCTTATGAAGAGAATACGAGGTTTACATTACACTTCGCAATGAATATTACATCATCATGAAACATAGAAGTGAGGTGCGGTATTGCGTTTTAAGAAGCACTTGAACTCTATTGCTACGATAAGTAGAGATCTGCAAAAGCTATTTACTAGCAAGGAAGTGTCGCATTTACATTCTTTTGAATTGAATACGAGGTATACATGATACTTCGCAATGAATATTATATCTTATCATGAAACAAACAAATGAGATGCGATATCGCGATTTAAGGAGCATTAAAACTGTATTGCTTCGATACGTGGACATCTGCAAACGCTATTTCCTAGCATGGAAGTGTCCTATCTACATTCTTTTGAAGTGAATACGAGGTATACATGACACTTCGCAATAAATATTATATCTCATCATGAAACATAGAACTAAGATGCGAAGTCTCGTTTTAAGAAGCATTAGAACCCCATTGTTTCTATATGTAGACACCTGGAAACGCTATTTCCTAGCAAGGAAGTGTCGCATTTACATTCTTTTGACGTGAATACGAGGTATACATGACACTTCGCAATGAATATTATATCTTATCATGAAACATAGAAATGAGAAGCGAAGTCTGGCTCTAAGAAGCATTAGTACCCTATTGTTTCTATACGTAGACATCTGGAATCGCTATTTCCTTGGAAGGAAGTGTCGCATTTACATTCTTTTGAAGAGAATACGAGGTTTACATGACACTTCGCACTGAATACTATATCATCATGAAGCATAGAAGTGAGGTGCGGTATTGCGTTTTAAGAAGCATTAGAACTCTACTGCTACGATAAGTAGACATCTGCCAACGCTATTTCTATGCAAGGAAGTGTCGCATTTTCATTCTTTTGAAGAGAATACGAGGTTTACATGACACTTCGCACTGAATATTATATCATCATGAAACATAGAAGAGAAGTGCTGTATTGCGTTTTAAGAAGCATTAGAACTATATTGCTACGATAAGTAGACATCTGCAAAGCTATTTCCTTGCAAGGAAGTGTCGCATTTACATTCTTTTGAAGAGAATACGAGGTTTACATGACACTTCGCAATGCATATTATATCATTATGAAACATAGAAGTGAGGTGCGGTATTGCGTTTTAAGAAGCATTAGAACTCTATTGCTACGATAAGTAGACATCTGCAAACGCTTTTTCCTTGCAAGGACGTGTCGCATTTACTTTCTTTTGAAGTGAATACGAGGTATACATGACACTTCGCAATGAATATTATATCTTATCATGAAACAAACAAATGAGATGCGATATCGCGACTTAAGGAGCATTAAAACTCTATTGCATGGATACGTGGACATCTGCAAACGCTATTTCCTAGCATGGAAGTGTCGCATTTTCATTCTTATGAAGAGAATACGAGGTTTACATTACACTTCGCAATGAATATTACATCATCATGAAACATAGAAGTGAGGTGCGGTATTGCGTTTTAAGAAGCACTTGAACTCTATTGCTACGATAAGTAGAGATCTGCAAAAGCTATTTACTAGCAAGGAAGTGTCGCATTTACATTCTTTTGAATTGAATACGAGGTATACATGATACTTCGCAATGAATATTATATCTTATCATGAAACAAACAAATGAGATGCGATATCGCGATTTAAGGAGCATTAAAACTGTATTGCTTCGATACGTGGACATCTGCAAACGCTATTTCCTAGCATGGAAGTGTCCTATCTACATTCTTTTGAAGTGAATACGAGGTATACATGACACTTCGCAATAAATATTATATCTCATCATGAAACATAGAACTAAGATGCGAAGTCTCGTTTTAAGAAGCATTAGAACCCCATTGTTTCTATATGTAGACACCTGGAAACGCTATTTCCTAGCAAGGAAGTGTCGCATTTACATTCTTTTGACGTGAATACGAGGTATACATGACACTTCGCAATGAATATTATATCTTATCATGAAACATAGAAATGAGAAGCGAAGTCTGGCTCTAAGAGGCATTAGTACCCTATTGTTTCTATACGTAGACATCTGGAATCGCTATTTCCTTGCAAGGAAGTGTCGCATTTACATTCTTTTGAAGAGAATACGAGGTTTACATGACACTTCGCACTGAATACTATATCATCATGAAGCATAGAAGTGAGGTGCGGTATTGCGTTTTAAGAAGCATTAGAACTCTACTGCTACGATAAGTAGACATCTGCCAACGCTATTTCTATGCAAGGAAGTGTCGCATTTTCATTCTTTTGAAGAGAATACGAGGTTTACATGACACTTCGCAATGGATATTATATCATCATGAAACATAGAAGTGAGGTGCTGTATTGCGTTTTAAGAAGCATTAGAACTCTATTGCTACGATAAGTAGACATCTGCAAACGCTATTTCCTTGCAAGGACGTGGCGCATTTATTTCCTTTTGAAGTGAATACGAGGTATACATGACACTTCGCAATGAATATTATATCTTATCATGAAACATAGAACTGAGATGCGAAGTCTCGTTTTAAGAAGCATTAGAACCCCATTGTTTCTATATGTAGACATCTGGAAACGCTATTTCCTAGCAAGGAAGTATCGCATTTACATTCTTTTGAAGTGAATACGAGGTATACATGACACTTCGCAATGTATATTATATCTTATCATGAAACATAGAAATGAGAAGTGAAGTCTCGTTCTAAGAAGCGTTAGTACCCTATTGTTTCTATACGTAGACATCTGGAAACGCTATTTCCTAGCAAGGAAGTATCGCATTTACATTCTTTTGAAGTGAATACGAGGTATACATGACACTTCGCAATGTATATTATATCTTATCATGAAACATAGAAATGAGAAGTGAAGTCTCGTTCTAAGAAGCATTAGTACCCTATTGTTTCTATACGTAGACATCTGGAAACGCTATTTCCTAGCAAGGAAGTGTCGCATTTACATTCTTTTGAAGCGAATACGAGGTGTACATGACACTTCGCAATGAATATTATATCTTATCATGAAACATAGATATGAGAAGCGAAGTCTCGTTCTTAGAAGCATTAGTACCCTTTTGTTTCTATATGCAGACATCTGGGAACGCTATTTCCCAGCAAGGAAGTGTCGCATTTACATTATTTTGAAGTGAATACGAGTTATACATGACAATTCGCAATGAATATTATATCTTATCATGGAACATGGAAGTGAGGTGCGGTATTGCGTTTTAAGAAGCATTAGAACTCTATTGCTACGATAAGTAGACATCTGCAATCGCTATTTCCTAGCAAGGAAGTGTCGCATTTTCATTCTTTTGAAGAGAATACGAGGTTTACATGACACTTCGCACTGAATATTATATCATCATGAAACATAGAAGAGAAGTGCTGTATTGCGTTTTAAGAAGCATTAGAACTATATTGCTACGATAAGTAGACATCTGCAAAGCTATTTCCTTGCAAGGAAGTGTCGCATTTACATTCTTTTGAAGAGAATACGAGGTTTACATGACACTTCGCAATGCATATTATATCATTATGAAACATAGAAGTGAGGTGCGGTATTGCGTTTTAAGAAGCATTAGAACTCTATTGCTACGATAAGTAGACATCTGCAAACGCTTTTTCCTTGCAAGGACGTGTCGCATTTACTTTCTTTTGAAGTGAATACGAGGTATACATGACACTTCGCAATGAATATTATATCTTATCATGAAACAAACAAATGAGATGCGATATCGCGATTTAAGGAGCATTAAAACTGTATTGCTTCGATACGTGGACATCTGCAAACGCTATTTCCTAGCATGGAAGTGTCCTATCTACATTCTTTTGAAGTGAACACGAGGTATACATGACACTTCGCAATGAATATTATATCTCATCATGAAACATAGAACTAAGATGCGAAGTCTCGTTTTAAGAAGCATTAGAACCCCATTGTTTCTATATGTAGACACCTGGAAACGCTATTTCCTAGCAAGGAAGTGTCGCATTTACATTCTTTTGACGTGAATACGAGGTATACATGACACTTCGCAATGAATATTATATCTTATCATGAAACATAGAAATGAGAAGCGAAGTCTGGCTCTAAGAAGCATTAGTACCCTATTGTTTCTATACGTAGACATCTGGAATCGCTATTTCCTTGCAAGGAAGTGTCGCATTTACATTCTTTTGAAGAGAATACGAGGTTTACATGACACTTCGCAATGAATACTATATCATCATGAAGCATAGAAGTGAGGTGCGGTATTGCGTTTTAAGAAGCATTAGAACTCTATTGCTACGATAAGTAGACATCTGCAAACGCTATTTCTATGCAAGGAAGTGTCGCATTTTCATTCTTTTGAAGAGAATACGAGGTTTACATGACACTTCGCAATGAATATTATATCATCATGAAACATAGAAGTGAGGTGCGGTATTGCGTTTTAAGAAGCATTAGAACTCTATTGCTACGATAAGTAGACATCTGCAAACGCTATTTCCTTGCAAGGACGTGTCGCATTTACTTTCTTTTGAAGTGAATACGAGGTATACATGACACTTCGCAATGAATATTATATCTTATCATGAAACAAACAAATGAGATGCGATATCGCGAATTAAGGAGCATTAAAACTCTATTGCATGGATACGTGGACATCTGCAAACGCTATTTCCTAGCATGGAAGTGTCGCATTTTCATTCTTATGAAGAGAATACGAGGTTTACATTACACTTCGCAATGAATATTACATCATCATGAAACATAGAAGTGAGGTGCGGTATTGCGTTTTAAGAAGCACTTGAACTCTATTGCTACGATAAGTAGAGATCTGCAAAAGCTATTTACTAGCAAGGAAGTGTCGCATTTACATTCTTTTGAAGAGAATACGAGGATTACATGACACTTCGCAATGAATATTATAACATCATGAAACATAGAAATGGGATGCGGTATCGCGTTTTAAGAAGCGTTAGAACCATATTGCTACGATACGTAGACATCTGCAGACTCTATTTCCTAGCAAGGAAGTGTCGCATTTACATTCTTTTGAAGTGAATACGAGGTATACATGACACTTCGCAATGAATATTATATCTCATCATGACACATAGAAATGAGATGTTATATCGCATTTTATGAAGCGTTAGAATTCTACTGCTACGATACGTAGACATCTGCAAACTCTATTTCCTAGGAAGGACGTGTCGCATTTACATTCTTTTGAAGAGAATACGTGGTTTACATGACACTTCGCAATGAATACTATATCATCATGAAGCATAGAAGTGAGGTGCGGTATTGCGTTTTAAGAAGCATTAGAACTCTATTGCTACGATAAGTAGACATCTGCAAACGCTATTTCTATGCAAGGAAGTGTCGCATTTTCATTCTTTTGAAGAGAATACGAGGTTTACATGACACTTCGCAATGAATATTATATCATCATGAAACATAGAAGTGAGGTGCGGTATTGCGTTTTAAGAAGCATTAGAACTCTATTGCTACGATAAGTAGACATCTGCAAACGCTATTTCCTTGCAAGGACGTGTCGCATTTACTTTCTTTTGAAGTGAATACGAGGTATACATGACACTTCGCAATGAATATTATATCTTATCATGAAACAAACAAATGAGATGCGATATCGCGACTTAAGGAGCATTAAAACTCTATTGCATGGATACGTGGACATCTGCAAACGCTATTTCCTAGCATGGAAGTGTCGCATTTTCATTCTTATGAAGAGAATACGAGGTTTACATTACACTTCGCAATGAATATTACATCATCATGAAACATAGAAGTGAGGTGCGGTATTGCGTTTTAAGAAGCACTTGAACTCTATTGCTACGATAAGTAGAGATCTGCAAAAGCTATTTACTAGCAAGGAAGTGTCGCATTTACATTCTTTTGAAGAGAATACGAGGATTACATGACACTTCGCAATGAATATTATAACATCATGAAACATAGAAATGGGATGCGGTATCGCGTTTTAAGAAGCGTTAGAACCATATTGCTACGATACGTAGACATCTGCAGACTCTATTTCCTAGCAAGGAAGTGTCGCATTTACATTGTTTTGAAGATAACACGAGGAATACATGACACTTCGCACTGAATATGATATCTTATCATAAAACATTGTAGTTTGATGCGATATCGCGTTTTAAGAAGCATCAGAACTCTATTACTGCGGTACGTAGACATCTGCAAAGGCTATTTCCTAGCAAGGAAGTGTCGCATTTACATTCTTTTGAAGTGAATACGAGGTATATATGACACTTCGCAATGCATATTATATCTTATCATGAAATATAGAAATGAGAAGCGAAGTCTGGTTCTAAGAAGCATTAGTACCCTATTGTTTCTATACGTAGACATCTGGAAATGCTATTTCCTAGCAAGGAAGTGTCGCAATTACATTCTTTTGAAGTGAATACGAGGTATACATGACACTTCGCAATGAATATTATATCTCATCATGACACATAGAAATGAGATGTTATATCGCATTTTATGAAGCGTTAGAACTCTACTGCTACGATACGTAGACATCTGCAAACTCTATTTCCTAGGAAGGACGTGTCGCATTTACATTATTTTGAAGATAATACGAGGAATTCATGACACTTCGCACTGAATATGATATCTTATCATGACACATTGTAGTTTGATGCGATATCGCGTTTTAAGAAGCATTAGAACTCTATTACTGCGGTACGTAGACATCTGCAACGGCTATTTCCTACCAAGGAAGTGTCGCATTTACATTCTTTTGACGTGAATACGAGGTATACATGACACTTCGCAATGAATATTATATCTTATCATGAAACATAGAAATGAGAAGCGAAGTCTGGTTCTAAGAAGCATTAGTACCCTATTGTTTCTATACGTAGACATCTGCAAACGCTATTTCCTAGCATGGAAGTGTCCTATCTACATTCTTTTGAAGTGAATACGAGGTATACATGACACTTCGCAATGAATATTATATCTCATCATGAAACATAGAACTGAGATGCGAAGTCTCGTTTTAAGAAGCATTAGAACCCCATTGTTTCTATATGTAGACATCTGGAAACGCTATTTCCTAGCAAGGAAGTATCGCATTTACATTCTTTTGAAGTGAATACGAGGTATACATGACACTTCGCAATGTATATTATATCTTATCATGAAACATAGAAATGAGAAGTGAAGTCTCGTTCTAAGAAGCATTAGTACCCTATTGTTTCTATACGTAGACATCTGGAAACGCTATTTCCTAGCAAGGAAGTGTCGCATTTACATTCTTTTGAAGTGAGTACGAGGTGTACATGACACTTCGCAATGAATATTATATCTTATCATGAAACATAAATATGAGAAGCGAAGTCTCGTTCTTAGAAGCATTAGTACCCTTTTGTTTCTATATGTAGACATCTGGGAACGCTATTTCCCAGCAAGGAAGTGTCGCATTTACATTATTTTGAAGTGAATACGAGTTATACATGACACTTCGCAATGAATATTATATCTAATCATGGAACATAGAAGTGAGGTGCGGTATTGCGTTTTAGGAAGCATTAGAACTCTACTGCTACGATAAGTAGACATCTGCCAACGCTATTTCTATGCAAGGAAGTGTCGCATTTTCATTCTTTTGAAGAGAATACGAGGTTTACATGACACTTCGCAATGGATATTATATCATCATGAAACATAGAAGTGAGGTGCTGTATTGCGTTTTAAGAAGCATTAGAACTCTATTGCTACGATAAGTAGACATCTGCAAACGCTATTTCCTTGCAAGGACGTGGCGCATTTACTTCCGTTTGAAGTGAATACGAGGTATACATGACACTTCGCAATGAATATTATATCTTATCATGAAACATAGAACTGAGATGCGAAGTCTCGTTTTAAGAAGCATTAGAACCCCATTGTTTCTATATGTAGACATCTGGAAACGCTATTTCCTAGCAAGGAAGTATCGCATTTACATTCTTTTGAAGTGAATACGAGGTATACATGACACTTCGCAATGTATATTATATCTTATCATGAAACATAGAAATGAGAAGTGAAGTCTCGTTCTAAGAAGCGTTAGTACCCTATTGTTTCTATACGTCGACATCTGCAAACTCTATTTCCTAGAAAGGAAGTGTCGCATTTACATTATTTTGAAGATAATACGAGGATTACATGACACTTCGCACTGAATATGATATCTTATCATGAAACATTGTAGAGTGATGCGATATCGCGTTTTAAGAAGCGATAGAACTCTATTACTGTGGTACGTAGACATCTGCAAAGGCTATTTCCTAGCAAGGAAGTGTCGCATTCACATTCTTTTGACGTGAATACGAGGTATACATGACACTTCGCAATGAATATTATATCTTATCATGAAACAAACAAATGAGATGCGATATCGCGATTTAAGGAGCATTAAAACTGTATTGCTTCGATACGTGGACATCTGCAAACGCTATTTCCTAGCATGGAAGTGTCCTATCTACATTCTTTTGAAGTGAATACGAGTTATACATGACACTTCGCAATGAATATTATATCTCATCATGACACATAGAAATGATATGCGATATCGCGTTTTAGGATGCGTTAGAACCCTATTGCTACGATACGTTGAAATCTGCAAACTCTATTTCCTAGCAAGGAATTGTCGCATTTTCATTCTTTTGAAGAGAATACTAGGTTTACATGACACTTCGCAATGAATATTATATCATCATGAAACATAGAAGTGAGGTGCGGTATTGCATTTTAAGAAGCATTGGAACTCTATTGCTACGATAAGTAGACATCTGGAAACGCTATTTCCTTGCAAGGACGTGTCGCATTTACATTCTTTTGAAGTGAACACGAGGTATACATGACACTTCGCAATGAATATTATATCTTATCATGAAACATAGAAATGAGAAGCGAAGTCTCGTTCTAAGAAGCATTAGTACCCTATTGTTTCTATACGTAGACATCTGCAAACGCTATTTCCCTGCAAGGAAGTGTCGCATTTACATTCTTTTGAAGCGAATACGAGGTATACATGACACTTCGCAATGAATATTATATCTTGTCATGAGACATAGAGATGAGATGCGATATGGCGTTTTAAGATGCATTAGAACTCTATAGCTACGATACGTAGACATCTGCAAACGCTATTTCCTAGGAAGGAAGTGTCGAATTTACATTCGTTTGAAGTGAATACGAGGTATACATGACACATCGCAATGAATATTATATCTCATCGTGAAACATAAAACTGAGATGCGAAGTCTCGTTTTAAGAAGCATTAGAACCCTATTGTTTCTATACGTAGACATCTGGAAACGCTATTTCCTAGCAAGGAAGTGTCGCATTTACATTCATTTGAAGTGTAGTCGAGGAGTACACAACACTTCGCAATGAATATTATATCTTATCATGAAACATAGAAATGAGATGCGACGTCGCGTTTTAAGAAGCACTAGAACTCGATTGCTTCTATACTTAGACATCTGGAAACGTAATTTCCCAGAAAGGAAGTGTCGCATTAACATTCATTTGAGGTGTAGACGAGGAGCACATAACACTTCGCAATGAATATTATATCTTATCATGTTAACATAGAAATGAGCAGCGATATCGCGTTTTGAGAAGCATTAGAACTCTATTGCTTCGATACGTTGACATCTGCAAACGCTACTTCCTAGGAAGGTAGTGTCTAATTTACATTCTTTTGAAGTGAATACGAGGTATACATGACGCTCTTAATGAATATTATATCTTATCATAAAACATAGAAATGAGGAGCGATATCGCGGTATAAGAATCGTCAGAACTATATTGCTTCGATACGTAGACATCTGCAAACGCTACTTCCTAGCAAGGAAGTGTCGTATTTATATTCCTTTGATGTCAATTCGAGGAATACACGACACATCATAATGAATATTATACCTTATCATAAAACATAGAAATGAGGAGCGATATCTCGTTTTAAGAAGCATTAGAAATCTATTGCTTCGACACGTAGACATCTGCCATCGCTATTCCCTAGGAAGGAGCTGTCGCATTTACATTCTTTTGATGTGAATACGAGGTGTACATGACACTCCGCAATGAATATTATATCTTATCATAAAACATAGAAATGAGATGCGATATCGCGTTTTAAGTAGCATTAGAACTCTATTGCTACGATACATAGACATCTGCAGACGCTATTTCGTAACAAGGAAGTGTCGCATTTACATTCTTTTGAAGTGAATGCGAGGTATACATAACACTCCACAATGAATATTATATCTTATCATGAAACATAGAAATGAGATGCGATATGGCGATTTAAAAAGCATTAGAACTCTATTGCTTCGATACGTAAACACCTGCAAACGCTACATCCTAGCAACGAAGGGTCGCATTTACATTCTTTTGAAGTGAATACGAGGTATACATAATACTCCACAATGAATGTTATATATCATCATGAAACATAGAAATGAGATGCGATTCCGCGTTTTGAGAAGCATTAGAACCCTAATGCTACGATACGTAGACATCTACAAACGTTATTTTCTAGGAAGGAAGAGTCGCATTTACATTCTTTTTAAGTGAATACGGGGTGTACATAACACTGCACAATGAATATTATATCTTATCATTAAGCATAGGAATGTGAAGCGATATCGCGATTTAAGAAGCACTAGAACTCAATTGCTTCGATACGTAGACATTTGCAAACGCTATTTCCTAGCAAGGAAGTGTCGCATTTACATTCATTTGAAGTGTAGATCAGATATACGTAACACAGTACAATGAATATTACATCTTATCATGAAACGTGGAAGTGAGATGCGATATCGCGATTTTAGAAGCATTAGAACTCTATTGTTTCGATACATAGATATCTGCAAGCTCTATTTCCAGGCAAGGAAGTGTCGCAATTACATCCTTTTGAAGTGAATACGATGTATACGTGACACTTCGCAATGAATATTGTATCTTATCATGAAACATAGAAATGAGATGCGATATCGCGTTTTAAGAAGCATTAGAACTCTAGTGCTACGATACGTAGACATCTGCAGACGCTATTTCCTAGCAAGGAAGTGTCGTATTTACATTCTTTTGAAGTGAAAACGTGGTATACATGATAATCCGCAATGAATAATATACCTTATCATAAAACATAGAAATGAGATGCGATATGGCGATTTAAGAAGCAGTAGATCCCTATTGCTTCGATACGGAGACATGTGCCAACGCCATTTCCTAACAAGGAAGTGTCGCATTTACGTTCATTTGAAGTGTATGCGAGGTATACTAGGCACTTCGCAATGAATCTTATTTCTTATCTTGAAACATAGTAATGAGATGCGATATCGCGTTTTGAGAAGCGTTGGAACTCTACTGCTACGATACGTAGACATCTGCAGACGCTATTTCCTAGCAAGGAAGTGTCGCATTTACATTCTTTTGAAGTGAGTACGAAGTATACATAACACTCCACAATGAATATTATATCTTATCGTGAAATATAGAAATGAGATGCGATATCGCGTTTTGAGAAGCATTAGTACTCTACTGTTACGATTCGTAGATATCGGCAAACGCTATTTCCTAGCAAGGAAGTGTCGCACTTACATCCTTTTGAAGTGAACACGAGGTATATATTACACTCCACAACGAATATTACATCTTATCAAGAAACATAGAAATGTGATGCGATATGGCGATTTAAGCAGCATTAGAACACTAATCCTACGATACGTAGACATCTGCAAACGCTATTTCCTAGCAAGGGAGTGTCGCATTTACAATCTTTTGAAGTGAATACGAGGTTATGATAACACTCCACAATGAATATTGTATCTTATCATGAAACATACAAATGAGATGCGATATCGCGTTTTTAGAAGAAATAGAAATCTATTTCTACGATACGTAGACATCTGCAGACGCTATTTCCTAGCAAGGAAGTGTCGCATTTACATTCTTTTGAAGTGTAGACGAGATATACATATCAATGCACAATGAATATTATATCTTGTCACGAAACATACAAATGTGATGCGATATCGCGATTTAAGAAGCATTAGAACTCTAATGCTACCATACGTAGACACCTGCAGACGCAATTTCCTAGCAAAGAAGTGTTCATTTACATTCTTATGAAGTGTATGCGAGGTGTACATGCCACTTCGCATTGAATATTATATCTTATCATGAAACATAGAAATGAGTTGGGATATCTCGTTTTAAGAAGCATTGGAACTCTATTGCTACGATACGTAGGCATCTGCAGACGCTATTTCCTAGGAAGGAAGTGTCGCATTTACATTCTTTTGAAGTGTATGCGAGGTATACATGACACTTCGCAATGAATATTATATCTTAGCATGAAGCATATAAATGGGGAGCGATTTCGCGTTTTAAGAAGCATTAGAACTATATGCTACGATACGTAGATATCTGCTGACCCTATTTCCTAGCAAGGAAGTGTCGCATTGACATTCTTTTGAAGTGAACACGAAGTATACATAACACTTCACAGAGAATATTATATCTTATCATGAAATATAGAAATGAGATGCGATATCGCGTTTTGAGAAGAATTAGTACTCTACTTTTACGATTCGTAGACATCGGCAAACGCTATTTCCTAGCAAGGAAGTGCCGCATTTACATCCTTTTGAAGTGAATACGAGGTATATATAACACTCCACAACGAATATTACATCTTATCATGAAACATAGATATGAGATGCGATATGGCGATTTAAGAAGCATTAGAACACTAATCCTACGATACGTAGACATCTGCAAACGCTATTTCCCATCAAGGATGTGTCGCATTTACATTCATTTGAAGTGTATGCGAGGTATACAAGACACTTCGCAATGAATATTATATCTTATCATGAAACATAGAAATGAGATGCGATATCGCGATTTAAGAAGCATTAAAAATCTCTTGCTTCGATACGTAGACACCTGCAAACGCTACGTCCTACAATGGAAGTGTCGCATTTACGTTCTTTTGAAGTGAATGCGAGGTTATGATAACACCCCACAATGAATATTATATCTTATCATGAAACATAGAAATGGGATGCGATATGGCGATTTAAGAAGCAGTAGATCCCTATTGCTTCGATACGGAGACGTGTGCCAACGCCATTTCCTAACAAGGAAGTGTCGCATTTACGTTCATTTGAAGTGTATGCGAGGTATACTAGACACTTCGCAATGAATATTATTTCTTATCATGAAGCATAGAAATGAGATGCGATATCGCGTTTTGAGAAGCATTAGAACTCTATTGCTACGATACGTAGACATCTGCAGACGCTATTTCCTAGCAAGGAAGTGTCGCATTTACATTCTTTTGAAGTGTATGCGAGGTATACATGACACTTCGCAATGAATATTATATCTTAGCATGAAGCATATAAATGGGGAGCGATTTCGCGTTTTAAGAAGCATTAGAACTCCATTGCTTCGTTACGTAGACAACTGCCACCGCTATTTCCTAGCAAGGAAGTGTCGCATTTACATTCATTTGAAGTGAATACAAGGTATGCATAACACTCCACAATGAACATTATATCTTATCATGAAACGTAGAATTGAGATGCGATATCGCGTTCTAAGAAGAATTAGAAACCTATTGCTACGATACGTAGATATCTGCTGACGCTATTTCCTAGCAAGGAAGTGTCGCATTTACATTCTTTTGAAGTGAATGCGAGGTTATGATAACACCCCACAATGAATATTATATCTTATCATGAAACATAGAAATGAGATGCGATATGGCGTTTTTAGAAGCATTAGATCTTTATTGCTTCCATACGAAGACATCTGCAAACCCTATTTCCTAGCAAGGGAGTGACGCATTTACATTCATTTGAAGTGAATACGAGGTATACATAGCATTACACAATGAATATCATATCTTATCATGAAACATAGAAATGAGATGCGATATCGCGATTTAAGCAGCATTAGAACTCTATTGCTTCGATACCTAGACATCTGCAAACACTACTTCCTAGCAAGGAAGTGTCGCATTTACATTCTCTTGAAGTGAATACGAGGTATACATGACACTTCGCAATGAATGTTATGTCTTATAATGAAACATAGAAATGAGATGCTATATCGCGTTTTAAGAAGAATTAGAACTCTATTTCTACGATACGTACCTCTGCAAACGCTATTTCCTAGCAAGGAAGTGTCGCAATTACATTCTTTTGAAGTGCATGCGAGGTATGCAAGACACTTCGCAATGAATATTATATCTTATCATGAAACATAAAAATGGGATGCGATATCCCGATTTAAGAAGCATTAGGACATTGTTGCTTCGATACCTAGACATCTGCAAACGCTATTTCCTAGCAAGGAAGTGTCGCATTTACATTCTCTTGAAGTGAATACGAGGTATACATTACATTCCGCAATGAATATTATATCTTATCATGAAACATAGAAATGGGATGCGATATCGCGTTTTATGAAGCATTAGAACCCTATTGCTTCGATACGTAGACATCTGCTAACGCTATTTCCTAGCAAGGAAGTGTCGCATTTACATTCATTTGATGTGTATGCGAGGAACACATGACACTTCGCAATGAATATTATATCTTATCATGAAACATAGAAATGAGATACGATATCGCGATTTTAGAAGCATTAGAAATCTATTGCTTCGACACGTGGACATCTGCAAACGCTATTTCTTAGCAAGGAAGTGTCGCAATTACATTCTTTTGAAGTGAATACGAGGTATACATGACACTTCGCAATGAATATTATATCTTATCATGAAATATAGAAGTGAGATGCGAAATCGCGTTTTAAGATGCATTAGAAATCTATGGCCTCGATGCGGAGAGATCTGCAAACGCTATTTCCTAGCATGCAAGTGTCGCATTTACATTCCTTTGAAGTGAATATGAGGAATACATGACACTTCGCAATGAATATTATATCTTGTCATGAAACATAGAAATGAGATGCAGTATCCCATTTTAAGAAGCATTAGAACTCTATTGCATCGATACGTAGACATCTGCAAACGCTACTTCCTAGCAAAGAAGTGTCGGATTTACATTCGTTTGAAGTGTATGCGAGGTATAAGTGACTATTCGCTATGAATATTATATCTTATCATGAAACATAGAAATGAGATGCGATATCGGGTTTTAAGAAGCATTAGAAATCTATTGCCTCGATACGTAGACATCTGCAAACGTTATATCCTAGCAAGGTAGAGTCGCATTTACATTCATTTGAAGTGAATACGAGGTATACATGACACTTCGCAATCAATATTATATCTTGTCATGAAACATAGAAATGAAATGCGATATCCCGTTTTAAGAAGCATTGGAACTCTATTGCTTCGATACGTAGACATCTGCAAACACTATTTCCTATAGAAAGGATGTGTCGCAATTTATATTCATTTGAAGTGTATGCGAGGTATAAGTGACACTTCGCAAGTAATATCATATCTTATGATGAAACATAGAAATGAGTTTCAATATCGCGTTTTAAGCAGCATTACAACTATATTGTTTCGGTACGTAGACATCTGCAAACGCTATTTCCTAGCAAGGAAATGTCGCATTTACATTCATTTGAAGTGTATGCGAGGTATACATGACACTTCGCAATGAATATTATATCTTATCATGAAACATAGAAATGAGATGCGATATCGCGTTTTAAGAAGCATTAGAACTCCAATGCCATGATACGTAGACATCTGCAAAAGCTATTTCATAGCATGGAAGTGTCGCATTTACATTCTTTTGAAGTGATTACGAGGTATACATGACACTCCGCAATGAATAATATATCTTATTATGAAACATAGAAGTGAGACGCGATATCGCGTTTTAAGAAAAATTAGAACTCTATTGCTTCGTAACGTAGACATCTGCAAACGCTATTTCGTAGCAAGGATGTGGCGCATTTACATTCTTTTGAAGTGAATACGAGGTATTCATGATACTTCGCAATGAATATTATATCCTATCATGAAACATAGAAATGAGATGCGAAATCGCGTTTTAAGTAGAATTAGAACTCTATTGCTACGATACGTAGACATCTGCAAGCGCTACTTCCTAGTAAGAAAGTGCCGCATTTACAAGCTTTTGAAGTGTATCCGAGGTATACATGACTCTTCGTTAGTGAATATTATATCTTATCATGAGACATAGAAATGAGATGCGATAACGCGTTTTAAGAAGCTTTAGAAATCTATTGCATCGATACGTAGACATCTGCAAACGCCATTTCCTAGCAAGGAAGTGTCGCATTTACATTCATTTGAAGTGAATACGAGGTATACATGACACTTCCCAATGATTATTATATCTTATCATGAAACATAGAAATGAGAAGCGATATTTGGTTTAAGAAGCATTAGAACGCTATTGCTTCGATACGTAGACATCTGCCAACGCCGTTTCCTAGCAAGCAAGCGTCGCATTGACATTCATTTGAAGAGCATGCGAGGTATACGTGACACTTCGCAATGAATATTATATCTTATCATGAAAGATGGAAATTAGATGCGATATCTCGTTCTAAGAAGCATTAGAACTCCTTTTCATTGTTACGTAGACATCTGGTAACGCTATATCCTAGCAAGGAATTGGGGCATTTACATTCTTTTGAAGTGTAGACGAGCTATACATAACACTTCGGAATGAATATTATATCTTATCATGAAACACAGAAATTAGATGCGATATGACGTTCTGAGAAGCATTATAACTATATCGCTTCGATTGGTAAACGTCTGAAACGCTATTTCCTAGCAAGGAAGTGTGGAATTTACATTCCTTAGAAGTGTAGACTGGATAAACATAACACTTCACAATAAATATTATATCTTATCGTGAAACATACATGAGATGCGATATAGCGTTTCAAGAAGCATTAGAACCCAATTGCTTCTATACGTAGAGATCTGGAATCGTTGTTTCCTAGCATGGAAGTGCGGCATTTACATTCTATTGAAGTGGGAACGAGATATACATAACAACTCGCAATGAATATTATATCTTATCATGCAACAGAGAAATGAGGTGAGCTATCGCGTTCAAGAAGCATTAGAACTCTATTGCTTCGATAGGTAGACACCAAGAAATGCATTTCCTATCAAGGAAGTGTGGCATTTACATTTTATTGAAGTGCAGACGATGTATACTTAACACTTCGCAATGAATCTTATACCTTATCATGAAGCATAGAACTGAGATGCGATATCGAATTTTAAGAAGATTTAGAACTCTATTGCTTCGATACGCATACATCTGGGAACACTATTTCATGGCACAGATGTGCCGCATTTACATTCTTTTGATATGTAGACGTGGTATACATAGCTCTACGCAATGAATATTATATCTTATCATGAAACGTAGAAATGAAATGCGATATCGCGTTTTATGAAGCATTAGAATTCTTTTGTTTCGATACGTAGACATGTGGAAATGCTGTTTCCTAGCAAGGAAGTGTCGCATTTACATTCTTTTGAAGTATGGACGAGGTATACATAACACTTCGCAATGAATATTTTATCTTATCATGAGACACACAAATGAGACGCGATATCGGGTTTTAAGAAGCATTACAACATTATTGCTTAGATACATAGACATCTGGAAACGCAATTCATGGCAAGGATGTGTGGCACTTACGTTCTCTTGAAGTGTAGACGAGGTATACGTAACACTTCGTAATGAATATTATATCTTATCATGAAATATAGAAATGATTTGCGGCATCGCGTTTTACGAATCATTAGAACTCTATTGCTTCGATACGTAGACATCTGCGAACGCATTTCCTAGCAATGAAGTGTGGCATTTACATTCTTTTGAAGTGTCACGTCCTGAAGTCGCGAAAGCGCTCGTCACGTGGACCCTTATCGTAGTCGGTCCCGAAATCGATGCGAATTGCGCGGAGTTGGGTTCGTCGGTGGACAAGACTCGATTTACCGGGTACAAAGACGTGCAACTTACCTTTCGATGCTCTAGGTGTCGTAGCTCTCCTCATCCTCGTAGCGTGGTGTGGAATCCTCCCTCGCGTATGTGTGGCGTCGCCTCCCCGTTCCGTGGCGGCGAGCATGCGGGTTGCCAGCGTGTAGGGGATCCGGATGCTGGAGGAGATGCAGATGCTGATCTGTGGCCGTCGAGGTTAGCGGGCGGCGTCTGAGGGTGGCTGGCGGTACGCCTGACGTCACACCACCCCCCCTTGGAGAAAGAATCTCGGCAATGCCGAGATCTGTTGTCTGTTCTGGAGGCCTCGGAATGGTGGAACATCTCGCCTGGCTCATCCTGTCAAGATCGTTTGGCTGCTAGACTACGGTTGTGAGTATCATCGGTACTGGAGGAACTAGTATCACTTTCACGTTTAGCGTTCGTTTCGAATTCACTATGTTCTCTATCTCTCAGTTCAGTGCTTTTCATTTCTCTCTCACTCATACCCGCGGTATACATACTGTGCATTCTCTTACATAATTTGATTTTTTTGGTATGGACGAATTTGTGTCGGCCTTTTACATTTAATTTTACATTACTATTGCTTATAATTTCAAGGATTCTATATGGTCCGGAATATTGCGATTGAAATTTGTGTTTATTTGGTTCTTTGATAAGGTAAACCCACTGGGCCACCTCGAAATTTTTAACATTTAGGTTTCGATCGTAGTAATATTTTGACCTACGCTTCGCGTTATCTAGATTGGCTCTGGCTAATTCTTGCGATTTAGAAATTCTTTCATGTAGTTCTATGAGGTAGTCGCTATACGTCTCGTTCTTGGAATTATCTTGCAAAGGAGTGGCGGACGGTGTCCTCGCTATTCTACCGAACATTAATTCGTGTGGCGTATATAGCGTTCCCTCGTGTACGCTGGTATTGTACGACAACATTGCATACGGCAACCACTTTTCCCAATTGTTACTCGACTCGATATAATGTTTCAAATACTCGGCCAAGACTTGGTGGGATCTCTCAACAGACCCGTTCGTTTGCGGATGGAATGCGGTAGACTTATACTGTTTGATACGAAACTTGATGGCAATAGCTTTGATTAAACTGTTTATAAAATTTGAGCCCTGATCAGTGAGAATGCCTTTCGGGCATCCGAATTTGCAGATAAACTCCCTTATTAGTACGTCGGCAATGTCGACTGCGGTCGTTGATTTTAAAGGAACGGCGATGGAGTATTTGGTAAGGAGGTCCTGCATGGTTAATATATTAGTGAAACCTTCGGGTGTTTCGGGAAGAGGACCCATCACATCCATAGAAATTTTATCAAAAGCCCTGCCAGGGGTGTCTGTTAAGGTAAGAGGTTGCCTGGTTTTGATCCTGACTAATTTTTCAGTCTGGCAACTCTTACACTTGCCAATGTACTCCTGAATCTGATTCTTCATATTAGGCCAAAAATACTGTTGCCTAATGCGGGAGTAGGTTTTATTGACCCCCTTGTGACCTCCGACAGGCGAGTCGTGGTTTTCTTTGATAATTTTCAATCGATCTTCGATTGAAGGTGTTCGGATCAGTCCCTGGCAGACTGTGATGTGAACGTCTGTTTCATCGAGTAAATCTTGGAGTATTTTCTGGATTCTGGACCAGGAGATGGAGTCGATGGATGTTTGCGCTATGCTGGAGGAAGATAGTTGGAGTTCGCTCACTACATCGTAAAGTGAACGGAAGGTTTCGATGGCTATTTGAAAGTCGACTGTTCGACTAGGATGTTCGAGGATTGGTAGTTGAATTTGAAATTCCTGTTCGATTTTCACGACTTTAGCTTTGGAAAGTGTGAGGTTTTTATGAGGAATAAATTTTCCGGCTCTCTCGAGATCCTTGGCACCCGTATCGTATGGGTGCCCTGATTGTGTAACGAACACGACCAGGTTGTCTCGTCTCGTTGAAATTGAGTCTCGGCTGATTTGAAATAATGGCTCGCGCCTGACATGCTCCTATGGCGCAGGAATGTAGGTAATTGGACTGTCGTCGGTAGAGAAGGGATTACTCGAAGTTGGTAAGTTAGTTTTCGACGTTACCGGAGAAGGAGGTGGCGCTGGAGTGGAGTATTTCTTACGAATTTGAGGAGGAACGTCAAAGATGTCGTCCTCGGAGTCATGGCTATGGGAGAGCGGGAAAATTTGAACCGGGTTTCGCGACAGTGCGTCCGCATTAAGCTTAGTTTTTCCGCTCTTATAAATCATCTCGTAATCGAATTCGGCGAGTTTAAGTCTCCAACGCACGAGCCTGCTGAATGGGTCTTTGACCGAGTTCATCCACACTAACGGTCGATGATCGGTAACAAGTTTAAACTGGTTACCGTATATGTACGGCCGGAAATAGTGGACGGCGTAGACTATCGCCAGGCACTCCTTCCCGATAGTAGAATAATTCCGTTCCGCTGTGTTCAATAACCGTGACGTATACGCCATTGGCAAATCGAGGCCTATCGGCCCCTGACTTAGAATGGCGCCTATCGCTTCGGCGGACGCATCGGTAGTTATAACAAATGACTGTTTGAAATTAGGGTATTGTAGTATAGGGACCTCGCATAGGCAGTCTCTAAGTTTTACGAATGAATTTTCCTGTTCATTGCGCCATGTGAAAGGCGCGTCTTTTTTTAGTAAATTCGTTAGTGGTTTAGCTATCTGCGAAAAGTTCGCGATGAATGGCCTATAATAGCCCACGAGCCCGAGAAATTGCTTAATTTGTTTCGCGTTTTGAGGTCGTGGAAAGTTTTTTACCGCGCTTATTTTGGCGGGATCGGGTTTTACGCCGTGCTCGCTAATTATATGTCCCAGGTAAGTGACTTCTCTCCTCAGAAACTCGCATTTGTCCGGTTGTAACACTAAATTGGCATCTTTCAACCGTTGCGTTAGTTTCTCGAATTTTGCTTTATGTTCCTGAAGAGAGCTCGCATATATGGCTATATCGTCCAGATATACAAAAATTTTGTTACCCTGAAGACCCGAGAGAACGTTGTCCATTAGCCTTTGAAACGTCGCGGGCGCATTTTTCAAACCGAACGGCATCCTCTTAAACTCATAATACCCGTGAGGCGTGGAAAATGCGGTTTTTGGAATGTCAGTGGGTTCCATAGGTATTTGATGGAACCCGCTCGCGAGATCAAATGTGCTGAAATATTTCGCGCTCCCGAGCTGATCTAAGATTTCGGTGATACAGGGGAGGGGATATGCGTCGGCTATGGACTTCTCGTTCAGAGCGCGATAATCTATTACCACTCGCCACTGCTTGTTGCCCAAGGAGTCTGGCTTCTTGGGCACGACCCACAGTGGTGAATTGTACGATGATTTCGAAGGAGAGATGACCTCCTTTTGTAAAAGCTTATCGACCTGTCGCCGAATCTCCTCCTTATGCGCCGGTGGAAAGCGATATTGTTTAACATTAATCGGGCGATCGTCGATCGTCGGGATTTTGTGCGTAGTGGCCGACGTATGCCCTAGTTTATCGCCTTCGATGTGGAAAAGCTGCTGCGCGCTATGGACGAGGCGAATGACGTGATTCTTTTCTTCGGAGTTTAAATGATCGAGAAGGAGGAGTTCGAGAAATCGTTCTAGGCGAGATTGAGACAGATCGACGGATTTCGGCGATGGCGGCGTTTCCGATTTTGGAACTCGCTTTGTGCGGTTACTGACCGCTTGCGCATAGGAGATCTTTTGCACGTTGGCTATTTTGCAGTGCATAGGAGGAGTTTTGTTCGCCGAGTCTGACTCTGAATTTGATTTCGAATTTAAAATTTCCCTTTTTCGGGATGCGTCGGTCGGTACGGCGGATACAGAGGAATTAGAAACAGTGGATTCGGAGACACTGGATTTTGCGAAAACCGGAAATAGCAGCGGACTCTCCTCCCGGTGGAGGGGAGCCATGATTCGAGCTGGTTCGAGTTTTACGTCGGGTAGCGTGATTTGGACCGTGCGATCTGACGAATTAATTATTCGGGTGACGACTCTACCGCGTACGACTCTTACCAGGGCGTTTGCAAAGAAGATTCCCGGCGCTAAATCTAATCGCGGAATTATACCTTCCGGAAGGTTCGTATTGGAAACGCGAATCTTAACTACGATATTCGATCGCGGGGGAATCGCGATCCGATCCCCGGGCTTCGGAGAAGAGGCTTTCTTCGGTATTGTTTGTTTATGCTTCGCCGGAGCATTGCGTCTCGGAGAAGCTGATACTCTAGGCGAAGACTGCGGCGGCGGAGAGGGAGCGGATCTCTGGCGCGGCGCTTGTTTGTTTTCCGGCGATAACGAAGGAGTGGATTTCGGTCGCGTCGTCGTTCCTTCGAGTGATTCTACATCTTTCTCGAATGGAATTTCTTTTCCGTTCCATCTAATAAATTTTTTGAGGAACGAGATCTCCGCGTCCGCGCAGAAACCCGAACCGAGAATTCCTTCGGTCTTAAGGGGAAAGTTGTCCCCAACGACGTTAAACGGAACGACGCGGTTGAAAATTACTAGATTCACCGTCCCTAAGGTAGCGGTCTTTCCGTCTGTGACTCCCGTTATCACCACTATTTCCGCGGTATCTATCGCTTTCGCGGAGGTGCTCGGCTGTGCGGTACACGGAATTGGCTCGCTTACGGCGCCCTCGAAATTGAGAACTTTATTTACACGTCTGTCGCGCTGTCACACATCTGTCGGCTTCCTGCATCGCGGCGGCCTTTTGCGCTTGTTGTCGCGTCTTTGTTGGTGGAGTCCTAGACGCCATGGCTAATTCGCGGTCCCTAACGGCAGAATTTCCGGAGGAAACGCGTGGCAAATCCCACCGTTGTCACCAAAAATATGTTCGTGTCACGTCCTGAAGTCGCGAAAGCGCTCGTCACGTGGACACTTATCGTAGCCGTTCCCGATATCGACGCGAACTGCGCGGAGCTGGGTCCGTCGGCGGACAAGACTCGATTTACCAGGTACAAAGACGTGCAACTTACCTTTCGATGCTCTTGATTCATTGACTTCTTTCTCGTTCCAGGTAGCGTAGGCGCCGAGGATCGATGACCCGGATAGCGGCGGCGTACGGCTGGAACGGCGGAATGGAGACTGGAATCAGGCGCCAGGTAGGTAGATCCCGGCTAACGGGTATTGAAGCTGGAATCTGGCGCTCCGAGGCTCGTACGGGACGTACGGCGGCGAAGACTTCCTTGGCAGGATACGGAAGAGCTCTGCGACGGTCCGGATATTTGGGTGCACCACCCACGTATTCACGCGCAAGCCGACGGATGAATTCCTTCCTCCCCGCGCGTCGTGTACGCTTTACCCGAGAATCGAAGCTCATCGAAAGTACTTGCACTTCGGTAAAGCACGGCACGGCTAAGCGCTGGTTCGCTCTAGCTTACCGGATACTCCTAGGCGCAAGATACCTTGACACAACAGAAATAAAGTAAGAGCGGCTAAGCGTTGGTTCGCTCTAACCGTCCAGCCTTAAAACCGCTGAGGATGATTTAATAGAAATAGTAACTAATCGCGAGCGTACCCGTGGAATGGAATGTAAAAGGAATTTGTAATTGAAACAGAATAAACACTTTGACTTGTTATAAACTAAGATATATTCTTACTTGAATACCCTAATACACTAAATCTAAGTTACTACGTAATGTACAATAAGAGAAATGGAAGTTGAATAAAATAAAGACTCCACTATGGGAGATGTGAATGAGTTCGTTGCATTGAGCTGCGAGCTCGTATGCCTGATAGCCAATTGCTCTGTTCGGATCGAAGAATGATACTGATGTCGGATCGGCGCGTCCGCGACCTCCTAGGGTCGCGCGGCGCGCGAGTGGCTGGTCCCCAGAGTGGGGACGGCGCGTGGGCGGAGAGCGGGGAGACCGCTCGTGGTGGGGTCGCCCGCGTTACGCGGTGAGCCACGCGCGTTGGCCGCGCGCTCGAGCGTGAACGCGTCTTAATCTATGTCGCATTTATAAATACATATTTACAGATCTTTGCTTATTTCTATGTGTGTGTGTACATGAGTGTGTAGTGTGCTTATCCTAATATCGTCGGTACGAGAATAGCGTGCACGGATACGTGATTGCAGGAGAATCCAGTTCGTAGGCGTCGTAGCTCTCCTCATCCTCGTAGCGTGGGGTGGAATCCTCCCTCGCGTACGTGTGGCGTCGCCTCCCCGTTCCGTGGCGGCAAGTATGCAGGTTGCCAGCGTGTAGGGGATCCGGATGCTGGAGGAGATGCGGATGCTGATCTGTGGCCGTCGAGGGTGGCGGGCGGCGTCTGAGGGTGGCAGACGGTACGCCTGACGTCACAAAATGCGACACTTCTTTGCTAGGAAGTAACGTTTGCAGATGTCTACGTTTTGAAGCAATAGAGTTCTAATGCATCTTAAAACGCGATATCGCATCTCACTTCTATGTTTCATGATAAGATATAATATTCATTGGGCACTGTTATGTATACCTCGTATTCACTACAAAAGAATGTAACTGCGACCCTTCCTTGCTAGGAAATATCGTTTGCAGATGTCTAGGTATCGTAGCAATAGAGTTCTAATGCTTCTTAAAACGCGCTTTCGCACCTCATTTCTATGTTTCATGATAAGATATCATATTCATTGCGAAGTGACATGCACACCTCGTATTCACTTCAAAAGAATGTAAATGCGACACTTCCTTGCTAGGAAATAGCGTTTGCAGATGTCTACATATCGTAGCAATAGAGTTCTAATGCTTCTTAAAACGCGATATCGCTCCTCATTTCTATGTTCCATGATAAGATATAATATTCATTGCGAAGTGTCATGTATACCTTGCATACACTTCAATTGAACGTAAATGTGACACTTCCTTGCTAGGAAATAGCATTTGTAGATGTCTACGTATCGTAGCAATAGAGATCTAATGCTTCTTAGAACGCGATATCGCATCTCATTTCTATGTTTCATGATAAGATATGTTATTCATTGCGAAGTGTTATGTATTCCTCGTCCACACTTCAAATGAATGTAAATGCGACACTTCCTTTCTAGGAAATAGCGTTTCCAGATGTCTACGTTTCGAAGCAATGGAGTTCTAATGCTTCTTAAAACGCGATATCGCATCTCATCTCTATGTTTCATGATAAGATATAATATTCATTGCGAAGCGTTATGTACACATTTCTACACATCTAAAGAATGTAAATGCCACACACCCCCGGTAGGAAATAACGTTTCCAGATGTCTACGTATCGATACATTAGAGATGCAATGCTTCTTAAAACGCGATATCGCATCTCAGTTCTATGTTTCATGATATGATTTAATATTTATTGCGAAGTGTTACGTATACCTCGTATACCCTTCAAAAGAATGTAAATGCCACACCTCGTTGCTAGGAAATAGCGTTTCCAAATATCTACGTATCGTTGTAATAGATTTCTAATGCTTCTTAAAACGCGATATCGCATCGCAGTTCTATGTTTGATGATAAGATATAATATTCATTGTGAAGGGATATGTATACCTCGTATTCACTTCAAAAGTATGCAAATGAGACACATCCATGCTAGGAAATGGCGTTTGCAGATGTCTACGTATCGTAGCAATAGATTTCTAATGCTTCTTAAAACGCGACATCGCATCGTACTTCTATGTTTCATGATAAGACGTAATATTCATTGCGAAGTGTCATGTATACCCCGCATACACTTCAAATGAATGTAAATGCGACACTTCCTTGATAGGAAATAGCGTTAGCAGATGTCTACGTATCGAAGCAATAGAGTTCTAATGCTTCTTAAAACGAGATATCGCATCTCATTTCTATGATTCATGGTAAAATATAATATTCATTGTGCAGTGTTATGTATACCTCGTATTCACTTCAAAAGATTGTAAATGCGACACATCCTTGCTAGGAAATACCGTTGGCAGATTTCAACGTATCGTAGCAGTAGAATTCTAATGCTTCTTAAAACAAGATATCGCATCTCATTTCTATATTTCATGATAAGTTATAATATTCATTGCCAAGTGTCATGTATTCCTCGTATTCACTTCAAAAGAATGTAAATGCGACACTTCCTTGCTAGGAAATAGCGTTGGCAGATTTCTACGCATCGACGCAATAGTGATCTAATGCTCCTTAAAACGGGATATCGCATCTCACTTCTATGTTTCATGATAAGATATAATATTCATTGCGAAGTGTCATGTATACCTAGCATACGCTTCAAACGAATGTAAATGCGACTCTTCCTTGCTAGGAAATAGCGTTTGCAGGTGCCTACGTATCGTAGCAATAGAGTTCTAATGCTTCTTAAAACTAGATGTCGCATCTCATTTCTATGTATCATGATAAAATATAACATTCATTGCGAAGTGTTATGTATACCTCGCATACACTTCAAATGAATGAAAATGCCACACTTTTTTGCTAGGAAATGCGTTTCCAGATGTCTACGTATCCAAGCAATGGACTTGAAATGCTGTTTAGAACGCGATATAGCATCTCAATTCTAAGCTTCATGATAAGATATAATATTCATTGCGAAGTGTTATGTATACCTCGACTACACTTCAAAGAGTGTAAATGCCACACGTCCTTGCTAGGAAATAGCGTTGGCAGATTTCTACGCATCGATGCAATAGTGTTCTAATGCTCCTTAAAACGGGATATCGCATCTCACTTCTATGTTTCATGATAAGATATAATATTCATTGCGAAGTGTCATGTATTCCTAGGATACACTTCAAACGAATGTAAATGCGACTCTTCCTTGCTAGGAAATAGCGTTTGCAGGTGTCTACGTATCGTAGCAATAGAGTTCTAATGCTTCTTAAAACTAGATGTCGCATCTCATTTCTATGTTTCATGATAAAATATAATATTCATTGCGAAGTGTTAAGCATACCTCGTTTACACTTCAAAAGAATGAAAATGCCACACTTTTTTGCTAGGAAATGCGTTTCCAGATGTCTACGTATCCAAGCAATGGAGTTGAAATGCTGTTTAGAACGCGATATAGCATCTCAATTCTAAGCTTCATGATAAGATATAATATTCATTGCGAAGTGTTATGTATACCTCGAGTACACTTCAAAAGAATGTAAATGTCACACTTCCTTGCTAGGAAATAGCGTTTCCAGATGTCTACGTATCGAAGCAATAAACTGCAAATGCTTCTTAAAACGTGACATCGCATCTTATTTCTATGTTTCATGATGACATATAATATTCATTGCGATGTGTTATGTATACCTCGTATACACTTCAAATGAATGTAAATGCGACACTTCCATAGCTGGGAAATAGCGTTTCCAGATGTCTACATATGGAAGCAATTGAGTTCTGACGCTTCTTAGAACGCGATATCGCATCTCATTTCTATGTTTCATGATAAGATAAAATATTTATTGCGAAGTGTTGTGTATACCTCGTCGATACTTCAAAAGAATGCAAATGCCACACTTCCTGGCTAGGAAATAGCGTTTCTAGATGTCTACGCATCGAAGCAATTGATTTCGAACTCTATATAGAACGCGATATCGCATATCGGTTCTATGTCACATGATAAGATGTAATTTGAATGCAACGCGTTATGTATATCTCCTCTACACTTCAAATAAATGTAAATGCATCTCTTCCTTGCTACGGAATATCGTTTCTATATCTGAAGGTTTAGAAGCAGTAGAGTTCTAATGCTTCGTAAAACGCGGCTGCGTATCTTACTTCTATATTTCATGATAAGATGTAATGTTCATAGCATCGCGTTATGTTTATCTGCTTCTGCACATGAATTGAGTGTGAACCCCACACTTTCTTGCCCGGGGATAGCGTTTCTAGATGTGCAGGTGCCGAAGCAATTAATTTGTCATGCTTCATGCACCGCAATATCGCATTTCATATAAACAGTTCAAAGTAAGTTAGAAGGTTGTAAAGCTCTATGCATTGCATTATGCTTATCTGCTTTCGTGCTTTATAATGCTTTGGGATGTGAGAAGGTCCTCAACCATCCTTAACCCCCTAAAGAGAAGTCAAAAGTCCAGCGGCTCTGCAGGTGGGCCATGGGAGCGCTGCGCGCGAGGCGCTACGCAATTTAAATGATCAGGAGGATCCCCTCAGGGACACCCAAGGGGACGAGAAGAGGAAATCGCCGAAATCCACTGATCGATGGACCCGAACAATACCGAAGCCTACAGCCCACTCCACCAAGGAGCCCCGAGGAGGATGCAGGAGACCCGAGGACCACCAGCGAATTCAAGGAACCTGAAGAAGAGAACGTGAGAGCTTATTCGCTAAAGCGTTCCATTTCTTGTGTCGCATATTATATATTGTATCTTATATCGTGAAGCGAGTTATGATACCCGGTAATTCGCGGCGTGTTGCGTAGTTTCCCGTAGCCCTTCTTAGTTAAACCCACGTCGAGACCGTAAATAAACATGCCGTGACTTCAGTATCTCGCGACCTGAGTGTGTGTACTTGGCTAGGCGTAGTCGAGAGGAGGAGCATTTCGAAGTTTCAAGGGTTGTTCCGCCCCAGGGTTCCCGGTGTCGTGTAGTCTATCCCTTTGCTACTTTCTGAGCAGCTGGCGCCCAAGAAAAGTTGTACGTGAGCGGATACCTTGGAACGATAGATCACTTTCGATTAAAGTACGTTTTACACCTTAAAGCATTTAGATAATTAACCCCTTCGAGCTTCCCTGACTTACTATATATAGGTTTCCGTCACAACTAATAGGAACCATCACTTTACATAGATATATAGAACACACATAGTTTTAAACGTAGAACTGAGAATTTGAGAACTTACTTTGAAACGTTAGTAGTGAGGAATTCCATCGGATTTCATAGAAATTCAGAACTTACTTGCTATGAAACATAGGCAGATAAGGGCCATCGCGTTGCTTAGAACTTTAGAACTTACTTCAACAAAGTAACTGCTTACTTCAACAAAGATTTCTATTGGCTTCGTCCGTTCTTTTAGAAGAGTTTTTGAGAAACCACATACTTTTCACGCTTCTGATATATTTGAAAGTTCGCGAGATGTAATCGTTTAAGTTTTAAAATGATTACTTAGTGTGGATTATTATTTAGTAACTCGCTCATAAACGAGTCTGCATAGGATTTAATCCATAAGTTTTTAAGCGTAGAATTTATGCAGTTATTTGTTATACACTTATTGCTCAAACGACAAAGATTCTGACCACTTCAAAATGGTTGACTTTCATCAATTTTCTTAAAAATTGAAATACTGCCCAACTGCTTGCATTAAAGACTGTAATTAAAGCTTTCAAAACATTTTACCTCTTATAGATGAATTCTGGAATTGAAATTGAATGTTTGACTTTTCTAACTCCTGTTTAGACATCTTTCTATTGGAATGTTCAAGTATTTTTCATATTCGTAATTATTAAAAATGTTTTACCTGATTCTTTAATTTAATATTTAGAATTTTCTGAGAAATATTTTTTATCGTAATGAACTATATAATTGCAATTATAATTCTTTATGAAATAATAATAACAGAAAGGTATGTATCCATTCTTGTAGTTTTGTAAAGAGTATTTAATCTTACTATCTAAAATGAAACATTGATATCTGTTTACAATCTAATGGAATTTAATTACCTTTTGATTCAAATTGACAATGATAATCTTCCATAGTTCAACAATTTTGTGAGCTGTCCTCAGGAATCCGCAGCTCAGTACTTATAAAATGAACGACACAAAGAACAGCCTAACCAAACGTATTCGAACCGATTTTTCAATACTAATCTTATCATGTTTAACTTATGCTGCAAACTATTGAAATGCCCTTCAAAAAGTGTTTATTCACAGTGAAGTAAACGGTAAGTATTACGCCTTCCACCACTGTTTACAATACGTATGTTTCATTTACTATTAAAACCGTGAGTATTATCGCCTTTCTTTACTTTTTGTAACCTTCAATGCCTTCATGTTACAGATCGTTAAACTTGCTTTAAAATGCTCTATTGTATTACGGAAGAATGGACATACCAATTCATTTTAAAAAATGAAGGTAACCTTCATATGTCCAACATAACTCCACTTACAAAAAAACTATTTTCATCAACGGATGGGCCCTTTGTACTATGCAATTTTATATTAGCAAAAACTTCTATGAAACTTATAGTTTCGTGGGTATCTGAGGTGCTAATTATTACTGTATATTGTTATGGATGTGTCCAACAAGGCAACGATGAACAGAGTTAAATTTAATATTATGATGTTTATTATTTTACTTATAGTATATTTGTTTTTCTGGAATTTTGCCAAAAAACAATGTTCACGATGTCGACAGATGAATATCTTTGCCTTAGAATTACAAGAGCCAACAATTTCGAAAGTAGAATATTTCTTTACTTCGCTAACCGAATCATTGCAAACGTTAAGTAAAGTGCGTGCCCTTCAAAACAGTCAGATGCAAATTACGATACAACGTTTCCAAGAAATGGTACGTGCCACTGTTTTTTAATTTCCGTTTATTTAATCAAATGAAATTTAATTGAAATATCCGCAAAATTTGAGGACAAAAAGTTATTGTAATTTTACGCAACATATATGATGGTGATAAAGGATAAGTATACGGAACTGAAAATGGAAAGTAGCGAGCAGAAAAAGAAACTGATGGAGCTACAAAGTGGATTGATACATCCGTCAAATGATGATTCTAGGTTAATAAAATCTGTTAATCAAAGAACTATTGCAAAAATCAAGTATAATCAATATTACTCCTGCTCAAAGGCTATAATAGAATTGGACCGAAATGGGTACAAAACAAGCAATTATATCTATACGTTCTATTCTATGCAAAGGCAAATATTTCAAAGAGAAAAGATGTGTTACTTACAAATTACTTATGTTCCTAGATATCTCACTAATTCAGGCTTCTTGTCTTGCAGAACTAATCATTCATTTAACATGTAAAGCGTTCGAAGAATAGTAAAAGATTTTTATATTTCATAGCCTCACTCGATACGTCGATTGGATCACGTAAAATATCGGACATTAATTGCATCTACATCTTCAGACCTTAAATATATAATTGCAACAACATATTTAATAGCGTTTTAATAACATTTTTCTAATTGTTTATATCTATGTCTAATAAATATATATTAATCGAATAAGTTGCTTTACCAAAGAATAAAAGTATCTGGGGCTTACAAATCGGAGCATTACATAACAAACGTGCATCACATATATAATATTACATGTAACAAAAGATGAAGACCAAAAAGATCGTACATAAGTTGAATCCACAATGCGGTCATAGAGATACAGAAACGGCAAAAATTCCAAACAATAATTTAAAAAATTCAAAAAGGGGGGAGTGAAAATCCATCTACTTGACGATGATAAGGAACAAGTCTGCCTCATGCACTACAATATCCCAAACAGCCAGCGATTGGCACGCCAATGACAACGGATGGAACGAATTCCGTGACAGAACTGTGCTAACCAAGTGCTCCTACTCAGCTTTCGAAATCGCATACTGTTAGTACTGGGGCGGCATTCGTATCACGGCACTATTAAAGCACCGAGATATAGCACATGGGCTACGCGGCCGTGACAATGACACTATCAGCTCACCATAGCTACACGCGTGGTTGTGGCGTAGGCTGACATTTACTAATGGGGAAGCTGTTTCCATAAAAATTATAAGCAAGTATGAAAAATGACTAAACTGCGCAATTTATTTATTTTGATTCCAAAATAGATACACCGGCACAAAACAAAGATATAAGAACTCGACTTTATTATTTTCCATAAACTAGCTCGATAAGGCGATTTTTTCCATAAAGTCGATAATTACTTTGTCATAAAAATATATACACTTATTTTATATATATTTTCTTCAATTTATCGTTACAAATTCATGCAATTGAGGGTTACATTAAATACGATGAGAGCATGTTATTTCAAAAATTACACAAGGCGAAATTAGAGACGCAACAGCATGAATTTTTATTTTATAAGTAATATTTTTTTTATAAATAATATTTTTAGTCTATGATGGAGTGAAAGAAATATATACGACTAGCTCAATAACTATAAATATAGGAAAACGACTATCAAAATGTCTATCAATACTCATATGCTGAATATCTACTGACATCTAACGGTTTTAATTTGTATGAAAGCACAGGTTCCCCATTGCCAAATGTGATCCTGCGTCATTGCTGAGGAGATTCATGAATGGAGCGATGATACGCGTGCCACCATGGTGCTGGTGCTGCGCGATTCGCTTGTCTAGAACGTGCTGGTAACACGTTCTGGCATTTTAGTTAACGAATACGGTCACAGATGACTACGAATCAGTTGACACTCCTCGGAAGTGGCAATATAGTGCCGGCATGGTATCGCTACCATCTTGCCGTTTGTTATCTGGGATGCTTTTTAGTGCATTATTCGGAATTGAATTTGAACACATAGCTACTTAATCGCGAATTTGTATGTACATAATTATACATGACTGCATAAAAATGATATCATATACTTTTATAATCAATGCGATATAAGAATATAAAACGAAGAACTATCCACTCCCATCAGGAGTAAAAACAATGTTTGGTACGCAAAGTTCATTGTAAAATATAATCAAGCAGTTACTATATCAAATCACAGCACACAATAAATCACTGAATGTATAATGATATGAATATTAAGAAAAACATATTTATTTGTTAGATGTTTATACATTCAAATTTAAAAGTCCAAGTCACATTTAATATATTATTGTTTAACAAGGTGATTTAATGATGTTTCAAATAGGCGTGCAGAACTAGCTCGTACTTCTGTCAATGTAATTTCGTTCGAAAAATACAAAGAATAAGAGGAAATATTCTCCAATAAATAACATATATAAATCAACGGATGCAAGAGAGAACACTCGATCTCGGTGTAACGAGACCGGGGCGCCATCATGAAGTAATCGTATAACGCCTGTTTCGAGATGGTGTAGAGAGGGAATGTGGAGGGAGAATAGCATAAAATAACAACAATGTAACTAAAGAGAAAGAGAAAGAAAATATGTGGAAGCATTGCATTTATTAAGAGGAAATCCTAGAAATACCAAACAACAGATTATATACCATACTGTAAGGGTAAGGTACAACGAAATAGACGATATCGTGAGAGAAACTAAAAAAATCGAGAAACTTAAAAAGAAAATAATAATTTAAATTGAGCGAATCAATATCACTGATCCCGGCAAGTTTAATGGAAATCGCATGATGATGAATCGGTTAGAGTGTAAGATAGATGCTGGTCGCGGTTCGAGTGGCCCTGGGAATCCTTTGCCCGCATCAGGGCAGCCAGTAGAATGGTGGAGGGCCTGTCGTCCTGTTGCTTGGATCTATAGAATTCACATTCTTTTGTAGAGTAGAAGCAGACAATTATAATAATTTTCATAGAAGATTACAGCTTACTTAATTCGAAACGTTGAAATGAGATGAGTCATGGCATTGTATGATGCATTAGTACTCTATTGTCTCGACATGTAGACACTACGAAGGGCAATCCTGTTACATGGAGCTGCAGAATTTACATTCTTATGAAATTTTAAAGCAGGTAAGCATAGAGCTATGCACAAGAGATTACAGCATTCTTACTTTGAAACAATGAAATGGGATGCGCCAGCGCATTCCATGGAGAATTCTAGCTATATTGCTTTAACAGACAGACACTACGGAGAGCCATGCCGTTGCATGGAATTATATAGTTCACATTCTATTGAAGACCTCTAGCATTTAAGCATAATGTTATGGATAAATGGTTACAGATTCTTTGCTTTGAAACGTTGAATGAGATGCGACATCGCGCTGCATGAAGTATTAGAAATGTGTTGCTTGGACACGTAGAGATCTGGAAACGATGTTCTGTGCAAGTAAGTATAGGATTCACATCCTTCTAAAGTCTAGATGCAGACAAATGTAACATATTGCATAGAACATTGCAATTTACCATGAATCACTGAAATGAGTTGCGACATCGCGTTGAATGAAGCAATAGAACTCTATTGCTTCGTTACGTAGACATCTGGAAACGCTATTCCCTAACAAGGAAGTGTCGCAATTACATTCACTTGAAGTGTAGACGAGGTATGCATAACACTTCGCAATGAATATTATATCTTATCATGAGACAAAGGAATGAGATACGATATCGCGATTTAAGAAGTATTAGAACTCTGTTGCTTCGATACGTAGACATCTGGAAACGCTATTTCCTAGCAACGAAGTGTGGCATTTACATTCTTCTGAAGTGTAGACGAGGTTTACACAACACTTCGCAATGAATATTATATCTTATCATGAATCATAGACCTGCGATTCGATATCGCGTATTAAGATGCATTGGAAATCTATTGCTTCGATACGTGGACATCTAGTAACGCTATTTCCTAGCAAGGAAGTATGGTGTTTACATTCTTGTCGTGTGCAGACGAGGTACACATAACACTTCGCAATGAATATTATTTCTTATCATGAAGCATAGAACTGCGATGCGATATCGCGTTCTAAGAAACATTAGAACTCTATTTCTTCGATACGTAGGCATCTGGAAACGCTACTTACTAGCAAGGATGTGCGGCATTTACATTCTATTGAAGTGTAGACGAGGTATACGTAACACTTCACAACGAATATTATACTTTGTCATGAAACATAGAAATGAGATGCTATGTTGCGTTTTAGGTAGCATTAGAACTCTATTTCATCGGTACATAGACATCTGGAAACGCTATTTCCTAGCAGGGAAGTGTGTCATTTACATTCATTTGAAGTGCACACGAGGTAAACACAGCACTTCGCAATGAATATTATATCTTATCATGAAACAAAGAAATGATATGCGATATCCCGTATTAAGAGGCATTAGAACTCTATTGCTTCGGTTAGTAGACATCTGCAAACGCTATGTCCTAGCAAGGAAGAGTCGCATGTACATTCACTTGAAGTGTATGCGAGGTATAAGTGACACTTCGCAATGAATATTATATCTTATCATGAAACATGGAAATGAGATGCGATACCGCGATTTAAGAAGCATTAGAACACTTTTGCTTCGAAACGTAGACATCGGCGAATGCTACTTCCTAGCAAGGAAGTATCGCATTTACATTCTTTTGAACTGAGTACGAGGTATACATGACAATCCGCAATGAATGAATTATATCTTATCATGAAACATAGAAATGAGATGCGATATCGCGTTTTAAGGAGAACTAGAACTCTATTGCTACGGTACGTAGACATCCGAAAACGCTATTTCCTAGCAAGGAAGTGTCGCATTTACATCCATTTGAAGTATATGCGAGGTATAAGTGACACTTCGCAATGAACATTATATCTTATCATGAAACATAGAATTGAGATGCGATATCGCGTTCTGAGAAGCATTAGAACTCTATTGCTACGATACGTAGACATCTGCAAACGATATTTTATAGCATGGACGTTTCGCATTTACATTATTTTGAAGTGAGGGCGAGGTATACATGACACATCGCAATGAATATTATATCTTATCATGAAACATAGCAATGAGTTGCGATATCGCGTTCTGAGAAGCATTAGAACTCTATTGTTACGATACGTATACATCTGCAAACGCTATTTCCTAGCAGGGAAGTGTTGCATTTACATTCTTTTGAAGTGAGGGCGATGTATACATGACACTTCGCACTGAATATTACGTTTTATCATGAAACATAGAAATTAGAAGCGATCCCGCTTTCTAAGAAGCGTTAGAACTCCATTGCTACGACACGTAGACATCTGCAAACGCTATTTCCTAGGAAGGAAGTGTCGCATGTACATCCATTTGAAGTGTATGCGATGTATACATGACACTTCGCAATGAATATTACATCTTATCATGAAACATAGAAATGAGATGCGATATCTCGTTCTGAGAAGCATTAGAACTCTATTGCTACGACACGTAGACATCTGAATACGCTATTTCCTAGCAAGGAAGTGTCGCATTTACATTCTTTAGAAGTGAGGGAGAGATATACATGACACTTCGCAATGAATATCATGTTTTATCATGAAACATAGAAATTAGATGCGATACCGCGTTTTAAGAAGCGTTAGAACTCTACTGCTACGACACGTAGACATCGGCGAATGCTACTTCCTAGCAAGGAAGTATCGCATTTACATTCTTTTGAACTGAGTACGAGGTATACATGACAATCCGCAATGAATATTATATCTTATCATGAAACATAGAAATGAGATGCGATATCGCGTTATAAGAAGCATTAGAACTCTATTGCTTCGAAACGTAGACATCCGGAATCGCCAATTCCTAGCAAGGAAGAGTGGTACTTACATTCTTTTGTAGTGTGGGCGAGGTATACATAACACTTCGCAATGAATATTATATCTTGTTATGAATAATAGAAAGGAGATGCGATGTCGCATTTTCAGAAGCACTAGAAGGCTATTGCCTAGATACATAGACATCTGGAAACGCTGTTTCCTAGCAAGCAAGTGTAGCATTTACATTCTTTTGAAGTGAAGACGAGTTATACTTAACACTCCACAATGAATATAATACCTTATCACGGAACATAGATATGAAATGAGATATCGCGATTTAAGAAGCATTGGAACCCTATTGCTTCGATACGGAGACATCTGCAAATGATATTTCCTAGCATGGAAGTGTCGCATTTACATTCTTTTAAAGTGAATACTAGGTATACATGACACTTCGCAATGAATATTATATCTTATCAAGAAACATAGAAATGAGATGCGAAATAGCGATTTAAAAAGCATTAGAACTCTATTGCTACGATACGTTGACATCTGCAAACGCTATTTAATAGCAAGGAAGTGTCGCATTTACAATCCTTTCAAGTGAATACGAGGTACTCATAAAACTCCACAATAAATATTATACACTATAATGAAACATGGAAATGAAATGCGATATCGCGATTTAAGAAGCATTACAACTCTATTGCTTCGATACGTAGGCATCTGCAAACGCTATATATTGTGGCAAGGATGTGTCGCATTTACATTCTTTTGAAGTGAATACGAGGTATTCATGACACTTCGCAATGTATATTATATCTTATCGTGAAACATAGAAATGAGATGCGATATCGCGTTTTAAGAAGCAATAGAACTCTATTGCTACGATACGTAGACATCTGCAAAAGCTATTTCCTAGGAAGGAAGTGTCGCATTTACATTCTTTGGAAGTGAATACGAGGTACAAATAACACTCCACAATGAATATTATATCTAGTCATGAAACTTAGAAATGAGATACGATATCGCCATGTAAAAAGCATTAGAACTCTTTTGCTACGATACGTAGAGATCTGCATATGCTATTTTCTACCAAGGAAGTGTCGCAGTTACATTCTTTTGTAGTGAATACGAGGTATAAATTACAGTGCACAATGAATATTATATCTTATCATGAAACATAGAACTGAGATGCGATATCTCGTTTTAAGAAGCATTAGAACTCTATTCCTTCTGTACGTAGACATCTGCAAACGCTACTTCCTAGCAAAGAAGTGTCGCATTTTGTAACGTCAGGCGTACCGCCTGCCACCCTCAGACGCCGCCCGCCACCCTCGACGACCACAGATCAGCATCCGCATCTCCTCCAGCATCCGGATCCCCTACACGCTGGCAACCCGCATACTCGCCGCCACGGAACGGGGAGGCGACGCCACACGTACGCGAGGGAGTATTCCACCCCACGCTACGAGGATGAGGAGAGCTACGACGCCTACGAACTGGATTCTCCTGCAATCACGTATCCGTACACGCTATTCTCGTACCGACGATATTAGGATAAGCACACTACACACTCATGTACATACATAAACCACACACACATAGAAATAAGCAAAGATCTGTAAATATGTATTTATAAATGCGACATAGATTAAGACGCGCTCACGCTCGAGCGCGCGGTCAACGCGCGTGGCTCACCGCGTAACGCGGGCGAACCCACCACGAGCGGTCTCCCCGCTCTCCGCCCACGCGCCGTCACCACTCTGGGGCCCAGCCACTCACGCGCCGCACGACCCTAGGAGGTCGCGGACGCGCCGATCCGACATCAGTATCACTCTTCGATGCGAACAGAGCAATTGGCTCTCAGGCATACGAGCTCGCAACTCAATGCACCGAACTCATTCGCATCTCCCATAGTGGAGTCTTTATTTTATTCATCTTCCATTTCTCTTATTATACATTACGTAGTAACTTAGATTTAGTGTATTAGGGTATTCAAGTAAGAATATATCTTAGTTCATAACAAGTCAAAGTGTTTATTCTGTCTCAATTACAAATTCCTTTTACATTCCATTCCACGGGTACGCTCGCGATTAGTTGCTATTTCTATTAAATCATCCTCAATGATTTTAAGGCTGGACGGTAAGAGCGATCCAACGCATAGCCGCTCTTACTTTATTTCTGTTGTGTCAAGGTATCCTGCGCCTAGGTGCATCCGCTAAGCTAGAGCGAACCAGCGCTAAGCCGTGCCGTGCTTTACCGAAGTGCAAGTACTTTCGATGAGCTGCGATTCTCGGGTAAAGCGTACACGACGCGCGGGGAGGAAGGAATTCATCCGTCGGCTTGTGCGTGAATACGTGGGTGGTGCACCCAAATATCCGGACCGTCGCAGAGCTCTTCCGTATCCTGCAAGGAAGTCTTCGCCGCCGTACGTCCCGTACGAGCCTCCGAGCGCCCGATTCCAACTTCAATACCCGTTAGCCGGGATCTGCCTACCTGGCGCCTGATTCCAGTCTCCATTCCGCCGTTCCAGCCGTACGCCGCCGCTATCCGGGTCACCGATCCTCGGTGCCTACGCTACCTGGAACGAGAAAGAAGTCAATGAATCAAGAGCATCGAAAGGTAAGTTGCACGTCTTTGTACCCGGTAAATCGAGTCTTGTCCGCCGAAGGAACCAGCTCCGCGCAGTTCGCGTCGATATCGGGAACGGCTACGATAAGTGTCCACGTGACGAGAGCATTCGCGACTTCAGGACGTGACACTTCAAAAGAATGTAAATGCGACACTTCCTTGCTAGGAAATAGCGTTTGCAAATGTCTACGTATCGTAGCATTAGGGTTCTAATGCTTCCCAAAACGCAATACCGCACCTCACTTCTATGTTTCATGATGATATCATATTCATTGCGAAGTGTCATGTAAACCTCGTATTCTCTTCAAAAGAATGTAAATGCTACACTTCCTTGCTAGGAATTAGTGTTTGCAGATGTTCATGTATCGAAGCAATAGGGTTTTAATGCTCCTTAAATCGCGATATCGCATCTCATTTCTTTGTTTCATGATAAGATATAATATTCATTGCGAAGTGTCATGTATACCTCGTATTCACTTCAAAAGAATGTAAATGCGACACTTCCCTGCTAGGAAATAGCGTTTCTAGATGTCTACGTATAGAAACAATAGAGTTCTAATGCTTCTTAAAATGAGACTTCGCAACTCATTTTTATGTTTCATGATAAGATATAATATTCATTGCGAAGTGTCATGTATACCTCGTATTCACTTCAAAAGAATGTAAATCCGACACTTCATTCCTAGGAAATAGCGTTTGCAGATGTCTACGTATCGTAGCAATAGAGTTCTAATGCTTCTTAAAACGCAATACCGCATCTCATTTCTATGTGTCATGATAAGATATAATATTCATTGCGAAGTGTCATGTATACCTCGTATTCACTTCAGAAGAATGTAAATGCGACACTTCCTTGCTAGGAAATAGCGTTTGCAGATGTCTACGTATCGTAGCAATAGGGTTCCAACGCTTCTTAAAACGCGATATCGCATCGCATTTCTATGTTTCACGATAAGATATAATATTCTTTGCGAAGTGTTATGTATAGCTCGGCTACACTTCAAAAGAATGTAAATGCGACACTTTCTTTCGAGGAGATACGTTTCCAGGTGTCTACGTATTGAAGCAATAGAGTTCTAATGCTTCTTATATAGCGATATCGCGTCTCATATCTATGTTTCATGATAAGATATAATATTCATTGTGAAGTGTTATGTATACCTCGCATTCACTTCAAAAGAATGTAAATGCGACACTTCCTTGCTAAGAAGTAGCGTTTGGAGATATCTACGTATCGTAGCAATAGATTTCTAATGCTTCTTAAAACGTGAAATCGCATCTCATTTCTATGTTCCTTGATAAGATATAATATTCATTGTTTAGTGTTTCATGTACCTCGTGTTCACTTCAAAAGAATGTAAATGCGAAACTTCCATGCTAGGAAATAGCGTTTGCAGATGTATACGTACCGTAGCAATAGTGTTCTAACGCTTCTTAAATCGCTATATCGCATCTCATTTCTATGTTTCATGATAAGATATAATATTTATTGTGCAGTGTTATGTATACCTCGCATACACTTCAAATGAATGTAAATGCGAAACTTCCTTGCATGGAAATAGCATTTCCAGATGTCCACGTATCGTAGCAATAGAGTTCTAATGCTTCTTAAAACGTGATATCGCATCTCATTTCTATGTTTCATGATAAGATATAATATTCATTACGAAGTGTTATGTATTCCTCGTCTACACTACAAATGAATGTAAATGCGACACTTCCATGCTAGGAAATAGCGTTTCCAGATGTCTAGGCATCGAAGAAATAGTGTTCTAATGCTTCTTGAAACGCAATATCGCATCTCATTCCTAAGTTTCATGATAAGATATAATACTCATTTCGAAGTGTTACGCATACCTCGTGTACACATCAAATGAACGAAAGTGCGAGACTCCAATGCTAGGAAATAGCGTTGGCAGATGTCTACGTATCGAAGCAATAGAGTTATAATGCTCCTTAAAACGAGATAACGCATTACAATTCTATGCTTTATGATAAGATATAACATTAATTGCGAAGTGTCACTTATACCTAGTATTCACTTCAAAAGAATGCAAATGCAACAGTACCTTGCTGGGAAATAGAGTTTGCAGATGACTACGTACCGAAGCAATAGATATCTAATGCTTCTTAAAACGCGATATCGCATCTCATTTCTATGTTTCATGATAACATATAATATTCATTGCGAAGTGCTATGTATATTTCGTCTATACCTAAAAAGAATGTAATTGTGATTCTTCCTTGCTAGGAAATAGCGTTTGCAGAAGTCTACGTATCGGAGCATTAGGGTTCTAATGCTTCTTAAAACGCGATATCGCATCTCATTTCTATGTTTCATGATAACATATAACATTCGTTGTGCAGTGTTATGTATACCTCGTATTCGCTTGAAAAGAATGTCAATGCGACACTTCCTTGCTAGGAAATAGCGTTTGCAGATGTCTATGTATCGTAGCAATAGAGTTCTCTTGCTTCTTAAAACGCGATATCGTATCTCATTTCTTTGTTTCGTGATCAGGTATAATATTCATTGTGGATTGTTATGTATTCCTCGTAATCACTTCAAAAGAATGTAAATGCGACATTTTCTTGCTAGGAAATAACGTTTGCAGATGTCTACGTATCGAAGCAATAGAATTCTAACGCTTCTTAAATCGCGATATCGCATCTCATTTCAATGATTCATGATAAGATATAATATACATTGTGGAGTGTTATGTTAACCTCGTATTAACTTCAAAAGAATGTAAATGCGACACTTCCTTGCTAGGAAATTGCGTTTGCAGATGTCTACGCATCGAAGCAATAGAGTTCTAATGCTTCTCAAGACGCAATATCGCATCTCATTTCTATGTCTCATGATAAGATATAATATTCATTGTGGAGTGTTATGTATACCACGTTTTCACTTCAAAAGAATGTAAATGCGACACATCCTTGCTAGGAAATAGCGTTTGCAGATTTCTGCGTATCGTAGCATTAGATTTCTATTGCATCTCAAAACGCGGTATCGCATCTCATTTCTATGTTCCATGATAAGGTATAATATTTATTGCTAATTGTCACGTATACATCGCATACACTTCAAATGAATGTAAATGGGAGACTTCCTTGCTAGGAAATAGCATTTGCAGATGTCTACGTATCGTAGCAAAAGAGTTCTAATGCTTCTTAAAACGTGGTATCGCATCTCATTCCTATGTTTCATGATAGGGTATAATATTCATTGCGAAGTGTTATGTATTCCTCGCCTACACTTCAAATGAATGTAAATGCGACACTTCCTTGCTAGGAAATAGCGTTTGCAGATATCTACGTATCGAAGCAATAAAGTTCTAATGCTTCTTGAAACGGGATATCGCATCGCATTTCTATGTTTCATGATAGGATATAATATTAATTGCGAAGTGACATGTATACCTTGTATTCACTTCAGAAGAATGTAAATGCCACACTTCCTTGCTAGGAAATAACGTTTGCAGATGTCTACGTATCGTAGCAATAGAGATCTGATGCTTCTTAAAACGCGATATCACATCACATTTCTATGTTTCATGATAAGATATAATATTCGTTGCGAAGATTCATGTATTCTTCGTATTCACTTCAAATGAATGTTAATGCGACACTTCCTTGCTAGGAAATAGCGTTTGCAGATGTCTACGTATCGTAGCAAGAGAGTTCTAATGCTTCACATAACGCGATATCGCATCACAATTCTATGTTTCATGATAAGATATAATATTCATTGTGGAGTGTTATGTATACATCGCATTCACTTCAAATGAATGTAAATGCGACACTTCTTTGCTTGGAAATGGCGTTTGCAGATGTCTACGTATCGAAGAAATAGAGTTCTAATGCTTCTTAAATCGTCATATCGCATCTCATTTCTATGTTTCATGGTAGGATATAATATTCATTGTGCCGTGTTATGTATACCCCATATTCACATCAAAAGAATGTAAATACGACACTTCCTTGCTAGGAAATAGCGTTTGCAGATGTCCACGTATCGTAGCAAGAGAGTTCTAATGCTTCTTAAAACGCGAAATCGCTCCTCATTTATATGCATCATGATAAGATATAATATTCATTGTGGAGTGTTATGTATACCTCGTATTCACTTCAAAAGAATGTAAATGCGACACTTCCTTGCTAGGAAATAACGTTTGCAGATGTCTGCGTATCGTAGCAAGGGAGTTCTGATGCTTCTCAAATCGCGATATGCTTCTCATTTCTATGTTTCATGAGGAGATATAATATACATTGTGGAGTGTTATGTATACCTCGTAATCACTTCAAAAGAATGTAAGTGTAACACTTCCTTGATATTAAATAGCGTTTGTAGATGTCTACGTATCGTAGCAATAGATTTCTAATGCTTTTTAAATCGCGATATCGCATCTCATTTCTCTGTTTCATGATGAGATATAACATTCATTGTGGAGTGTTATGTATACTTCGTATTCACTTCCAAAGAATGTAATGCTACACCTCCATGCTAGGAAATAGCGTTGGCAGATGTCTACGTGTCGAAGCAATAGAGTTCTAATGCTTCCCAAAACGCGATATCGCACCTCATTTCTATGTTCCATGATAAGATATAATATTCATTGCGAAGTAACATGTATACCTCGTATTCACTTCAAAAGAATGTAAATGCGACACTTCCTTGCCAGGAAATAGCGTTTGCAGATGTCTCCGTATCGAAGCAATAGAGTTTTAATGCTTCTTAAAACGTAATATCGCATCTCATTTCTATGCTTCATGGTAAGATAAAATAATTGTTGCGAAGTGTCACATATACCTCGTATACACTTCAAATGAATGTAAATGCGGCACTTCATTGCTAGGAAATAGCATTTGCAGATGTCTACGTATCGTAGCAATAGAGTTCTAATGCTCCTTAAAACGCGATATCGCATCACATTTCAATGTTTCATGATAGGATGTAATATTCATTGCGAAGTGCCACTTATGCCTCGCATACACTTCAAGTGAATGTAAATGCGACACTTCATTGCTAGGGAATAGCGTTTGCAGATGTCTACGTATCGAAGCAATAGTGTTCTAATGCTTCTTAAAACGGGATATCGCATCCCATTTCTATGTATCACGATAAGATATAACATTCATTGCGAAGTGTCGTGCATACCTCGAATTCACGTCAAAAGAATGTAAATGCGACACTTCCACGCTAGGAAATAGCGTTTGCAGATGTCTACGTATCGTAGCAATAGAGTTCTAATGCTTCTTAAAACGTGATATCGCATCTCACTTCTGTGTTTCATGATGAGAGATAATATTCATTGCGAAGTGTCATGTATACCTCGTATTCACTTCAAAAGAATGTAAATGCGACTCTTCCTGGCTAGGAAATAGCGTTTGCAGAAGCCTACGTATCGTAGCAATAGAGTTCTAATGTTTCGTAAAACGCAATATCGCATCTCATTTCTATTTTTCATGGTAAGATAAAATAATCATTGCGAAGTGTCGCTTATACCTCGCATACACTTCAAATAAATGTAAATTCGACACTTCATTGCTAGGAAATAGCGTTTAAAAGATGTCCACGTATCGAAGCAATAGAGTTGTAATGATTCTTATAACGCGATATCGCATCTCATTTCTATGTTCCATGATAAGATATAATATTCATTGCGAAGTGTCATGTATACCTCGCATAGACTTCAAACGAATGTAAATGGGACACGTCCTTGCTAGGAAATAGCGATGGCAGATGTCTATATATCGAAGCAATAGAGTTCTATTGCATCTTATAACGCGATATCGCATCTCATTCCTATGTTTCATGGTAAGATATAATGTTCATTGCGAAGTGTTATGTGTACATCGTCTACACTTCAATCGAACGTAAATGCCACACATCCTTGCTAGGAAATGCGTTTACAGATGTCTACGTATAGAAGCAATAGTTTCCTAATGCTTCTTAAAACGCGATATCGCTTCTCATTTCCATGTTTCATGATAAGATATAATATTCATTGCGAAGTTTTATGTATACGTCGTCTACACTTCAAAAGCCTGTAAATGCCACACTTCGTTGCTAGGAAATAGCGTTTCCAGATGTCTACGTATCGAAGCAATAGAGTTGTAATGCTTCTTAAATCGAGATATCGCATCTCATTTCAACGTTTCATGATAAGATATAATATTCATTGCGAAGCGTTATGTGTTCCTCCTCTATACGTCAAATGAATGTAAATGCGACACTTCCTTTCTAGGCAATTACGTTTCCAGATGTCTACGTACCGTAGCAATAGAGTTCTAATGCTTCTTAAAACGGGATATCGCATCTCATTCCTACGTACCATGATAAGATGTAATATTCATTGCGAAGTGTCATGTATACCTCGCATACACTTCAAATGAATGTAAATGCGGCACTTCCTTGCTAGGAAGTAGCGTTTCCAGATGTCTACGTATCGCAACAATAGAGTTCTAAAGCTTCTTAAAACGCGATATCGCATCTCATTTCTATGTCTCATGATAAGATATAATATCCAATACGAAGTGTTATGTATTCCTCTTCTACACTTCAAATGAATGTAAATGCGACACTTCCTTGCAAGGAAATAGCGCTTGCAGATGTCTGGGTATCGAAGCAATGGAGTTCTAGTGCTTCTTAAATCGAGATATCACATCTGATTTCTATGTTTCATGATAAGATATAATATTTATTGCGAAGTGTCATGTATAACTCGTACTCACTTCAAATGAATGTAAATGCGACACTTCCTTGCTGGGAAATAGCGTTTGCAGATGTCTACGTATCGAAGCAATAGAGTTCTAATCCTTCTCAAATTGCGATATGCTTCTCATTTCTATGTTTCATGATGACATATAATATACATTGTGGAGTGTTATGTATACCTCGTAATCACATCAAAAGAATGTAAGTGCAACACTTCCTTGATATTAAATAGCGTTTGCAAATGTCTACGTATCGTAGCAATAGATTTCTAATACTTTTTAAATCGCGACATCGCATCTCATTTCTATGTTTCATGATGAGATATAACATTCATTGTGGAGTGTTATGTATACCTCGTATTCACTTCAATAGAATGTAAATGCTGCACTTCCTTGCTAGGAAATAGCGTTTGCTGATGTCGCCGTATCGAAGCAATTGTGTTCTAATGCTTCTTAAATCGCAATATCGCATCTCATTTCTATGTTTCCTGGAAAGATATAATATTCATTGCGAAGTGTCATGTATACCTCGTATTCACTTCAGAAGAATGTAAGTGCAACGCTTCCTTGCCTTTAAATAGCGTTTGCAGATGTCCACGTACCGTAGCAATAGGTTTCTAATGCTTTTTAAATCGCGATACCGCATCTCATTTCTATGTTTCATGATAAGATATAACATTCATTGTGGAGTGTTATGTATACCTCGTATTCACTTCAAAAGAATGTAAATGCGACACATCCTTCCTAGGAAATAGCGTTTGCAGATGTCTCCGTATCGAAGCAATAGCGTTCCAATGCTTCTCATATCGTGATATCGCATCGCATTCCTATATTTCATGACAAGATATAATATTCATTGTGGAGTGTTATGTATACCTCGTATTCACTGTAAAAGAAAGTAAATGCGACACATCCTTGCTAGGAAATAGCGTCTGCTGATATCTACGTATCGTAGCAATTGAGTTCTAATGCTTCTTAAATCGCCATATCGCATATCATTTCTATGTTTCATTATTCGATATAGTATTCTCTGTGGATTGTTATGTGTACCTCGTATTCACATCAAAAGAATGTAAATACGACACTTCCTTCCTGGGAAATAGCGTTTGCAGATGTCTACGTATCGTAGCAATAGATTTCTAATACTTTTTAAATCGCGATATCGCATCTCATTTCTATGTTTCATGATGAGATATAACATTCATTGTGGAGTATTATGTATACCCCGTATTCACTTCAAAAGAATGTAGGTGCTACTCTTCCTTGCTATTAAATAGCTTTATCAGATGTCGACGTGTCGTAGCAACAGAATTATAATGCTTTTTAGATCGCGATATAGCGCCTCATTTCTATGTTTCTAGATAAGGTATAATATTCATTGTGGAGTGTTATGTGTACCTCGTATTCACTTCAAAACAATGTAAATGCGACACTTCCTTGCTAGGAAATAGCGTTTGCAGATGTCTACGTATCGAAGCAATAGATTTCTAATGCTTCAAAAATCGCGATATCGCATCTCACTTCTATGTTTCATGATAAGATATGATACTCATTACAAAGTGTTATGTATTCCTCGTCTACACTTCAAATGAATGTAAATGCGACACTTGCTTGCTAGGAAATAGCATTTGCAGATGTCTACGCATCGAAGTAGTAGGGTTCTAGTGCTTCTTAAAACGCGATATCGCATCTCACTTCTATGTTTCATGACACGATAAAATATTCGTTGCGAAGTGTCATGTATACCTCGTCTTCACTTCAAAAGAATGTAAATGCGACAGTTCCTTGCTAGGAAATAGCGTCTGCAGATGTCTGCGTATCGAAGCAATATAGTTCTAATGCTTCTTATAACGAGATATCGCAATCTCAATCCTATGTTCTATGATAAGATACAATATTCATTGCGAAGTGTCTTGTATACCTCGCATACACTTCAAACGAATGTAAATGCGACAGTTCCTTGCTAGGGAATAGCGTTTGCAGATGTCTACGTATCGAAGTAATAGGGTCCTAATGCTTCTTATAACGAGATACGTCTCTCAATCCTATGTTTTATGATAAGATATAATATTCATTGCGATGTATCTTGTATACCTCGCATACACTTCTAACGAATGTAAATGCGACACCTCCTAGCTAGGAAATAGAGTTTGCAGATGTCTACGTATCGAAGCACTAGGGTTCTAATGCTCCTTAAACTGCGATGTTGTTCCTCATTTCTATGTTTCATGTTAAGATATAATATTCATTGTGCATTGTTATGTATACCTCATATTCACTTCAAAAGAATGTAAATGCGACACTTCCTTGCTAGGAAATAGCATCTGCAGATGTCTACGTATCGAAGGAACGGAGTTCTAATGCTTCTTAAATCGCCATATCGCATCTCATTTCTATGTTCCATGATAAGATATAATATTCATTGCGAAGTGTCATGTATACCTCGCATACACTTCAAATGAATGTAAATACGACACTTCCTTGCTAGGAAATAGCATTTGCAGATGTCCACGTATAGAAGCAATAGTGTTCTAATGCATCTTAAAACGAGATATCGCATCTCATTTCTATGTTTCATGATAAGATATAATACTCATTGTGCAGTGTTATGTATTCGTCGTATTCACTTCAAAAGAATGTAAATGCGACACATCCTTGCTAGGAAGTAGCGTTTCCAGATGTCTACGTATCGAAGCAATAGAGTTCTAATGCTTCTTAAGTCGCGATATCGCATCTCATTTCTATGTTTCATGATAAGATATAATATTCATTGCGAAGTGTCATGTAAACCTTGTATTCAATTCATAAGAATGTAAATGCCACGCTTCCTTGCTAGGAAGTAGTGTTTGCAGATGTCTACGTATCGGAGCAGCGAGTTCTAATGCTTCTTAAATCGCGATATCGCATCACATGTCTATGTCTCATGATAAGACATAATATTCACTGCGAAGTGTTATGTATTCCTGTTCTACACGTTAAATGAATGTAAATGAGACACTTCCTTTCTAGGAAACTACGCTTCCAGATGTCTACGTGTCGAAGCAATAGAGTTCTAATGCTTCTTGAAACGAGATATCGCATCTCATTTCTATGTCTCATGATAAGATATAATATTCATTGTGGAGTGTCATGTATATCTCGTATTCACTTCAAAAGAATGTAAATGCGACGCTTCCTTGCTAGGAAATAGCGTTTGCAGATGTCTCCGTATCGAAGCAATAGAGTTCTAATGCTTCTTAAATCGCGAAATCGCATCCCATTTCTATGTTTCGTGATAAGATATAATAATCATTGTGGAGTGTTATGTCTACCTCGCTTTCACTTCAAAAGAATGTAAATGCGACACTTCCTGTCTAGGAAATAGCGTATGCAGATGTCTCCGTATCGAAGCAATAGAGTTCTAATACTTCTTAAATCGCGAAATCGCATCCCATTTCTATGTTTCGTGATAAGATATAATATACATTGTGGAGTGTTATGTCTACCGCTCATTCACTTCAATAGAATGTAAGCGCGACAGTTCCTTGCTATTAAATAGCGATTGCTGATGTCTACATATCGTAGCAATAGAGTTCTAACGCTTCTTGAAAGGGGATATCGCATCTCATTTCTATGTTTCATGATAAGATATAATATTGATAGCGAAGTGTCATGTATACCTTGTATTCACTTCAGAGGAATGTAAATGCGACACTTCATTGCTAGAAAATAGCGTTTGCAGATGTCTACGTATCGGAGCAATAGAGTTCTAGTGGATCTTAAAACGCGATATCGTATCTCATTTCTATGTCTCATGATAAGACATAATATTCATTGCGAAGTGTCGTGTATACCTCGCATATACTTCAAAAGAATGTATATGCGACATTTCATTGCTAGGAAGTAGTGTTTGCAGATGTCTACGTATCGGAGCAATAGAGTTCTAATGCTTCTTAAATCGCGATAACGCATCTCATTTCTATGTTTCATGATAAGATATAATATTCATTGCGAAGTGTCATGTATACCTAGTATTCAATTCATAAGAATGTAAATGCCACACTTCCATGCTAGGAAATTGCGTTTGCCGATTTCTCCGTATCGAAGCAGTAGAGTTCTATTGCTTCTTAAATCGCGATATTGCATCTCATTTCTATGTTTCGTGATAAGGTATAATATTCATTGCGAAGTGTCATGTATACCTCGCATACACTTCAAATGAATGTAATACGACACTTCGTTGCTAGGAAATAGCGTTTGCAGATGTCTACGTATCGAAGCAATAGGATTCTAATGCATCTTAAAACGCGATATCGCTCCTCATTCCTATGTTTCATGTTAAGATATAATATCCATTGTGGATTGTTATGTATACCTCGTATTCACTACAAAAGAGTGTAAATGCGACACTTCCTTGCTAGGATATAGCGTTTCCAGATATCTACGTATCGTAGCAATAGAGTTCTAGTGTTTCTTAAAACGCGATATCGCATCTCACTTCTATGTTTCATGACACGATAAAATATTCGTTGCGAAGTGTCATGTATACCTCGTCTTCTCTTCAAAAGAATGTAAATGCGACAGTTCCTTGCTAGGAAATAGCGTCTGCAGATGTCTGCGTATCGAAGCAATATAGTTCTAATGCTTCTTATAACGAGATATCGCATCTCAATCCTATGTTCTATGATAAGATATAATATTCATTGCGAAGTGTCATGTATACCTCGCATACACTTCAAATGAATGTAATACGACACTTCGTTGCTAGGATATAGCGTTTGCAGATGTCTACGTATCGAAGCAATAGGATTCTAATGCATCTTAAAACGCGATATCGCTCCTCATTCCTATGTTTCATGTTAAGATATAATATCCATTGTGGATTGTTATGTATACCTCGTATTCACTTCAAAAGAATGTAAATCCGACACTTCCTTCCTGGGAAATAGCGTTTGTAGATGTCTACTTATCGTAGCAATAGAGCTCTAATGCTTCTTAAAACGCAATACCGCACCTCACATCTATGTTTCATGATGATATAATATTCATTGCGAAGTGTCATATAAACTTCGTATTCTCTTCAAAAGACTGAAAACGCGACACTTCCTTGCTAGGAAATAGCGTTTGCAGATGTCTACTTATCGTAGCAATAGAGTACTAATGCTCCTTAAAACGGAATACCGCACCTCACTTCTATGTTTCATGATGTCATAATATTCATTGCGAAGTGTCATGTAAACCTCGTATTCTCTTCAAATGGATGTAAATGCGACCCTTCCTTGCTAGGAAATAGAGTTTGCAGACGTCTACGTATCGTAGCAATAGGGTTCTAACGCTTCTTAAAACGCGATATCGCATCTTATTTCTATGTGTCATGATGAGATATAATATTCATTGCGAAGTGTCATGTATAACTCGTATTCACTACAAAAGAATGTAAATGCGACACTTCCTTGCTAGGAAATAGCGTTTCCAGATGCCTACGTATAGAAACCATAGGGTTCTAATGCTTCTTAAAACGAGACTTCGCATCTCAGTTCTATGTTTCATGATGAGATATAATATTCATTGCGAAGTGTCATGTATACCTCGTATTCACTTCAAATGAACGTAAATGCGACACTTGCTTGCTAGGAAATAGCGTTTTCAGATGTCTACGTATCGAAGCAATAGGGATTTAATGCTCCTTAAATCGCGATATCGCATTTCATTTCTTTGTTTCATGATAATATATAATATTCATTGCGAAGTGTCATGTATACCTCGTATTCACTTCAAAAGAATGTAAGTGCGACACTTCCTTGCTAGGAAATAGCGTTTCCAGATGTCTACGTATAGAAACAATAGGGTACTAATGCTTCTTAGAACGAGACTTCGATTCTCATTTCTATGTTTCATGATAAGATATAATATTCATTGCGATGTGTCATGTACACCTCGTATTCACTTCAAAAGAATGTAAATGCGACACGTCCTTGCAAGGAAATAGCGTTTTCAGATGTCTACTTATCGTAGCAATAGAGTTCTAGTGCCTCTTAAAACGCAATACCGCACCTCACTTCTATATTTCATAATGATATAATATTCATTGCGATGTGTCATGTATACCTCGTATTCGCATCAAAGGAATGTGAATGCGACACTTCCTTGCAAGGAAATAGCGTTTGCAGATGTCTCCGTATCGAAGGAATAGACTTCTAATGCTTCTTAAATCGAGATATCGCAACACATTTCTATGTGTCATGATGAGATATAATATTCGTTGCGAAGTGTCATGTATACCTCGTATTCACTTCAAAACAATGTAAATGCTACACTTCCTTCCTAGGAAATAGCGTTTCCAGATGTCTACGTATAGAAACAATAGGGTACTTATGCTTCTTAGAACGAGACTTCGCTTCTCATTTCTATGTTTCATGATAAGATATAATATTCATTGCGAAGTGTCATGTATACCTCGTATTCACTTCAAAAGAATGTAAATCCGACACTTCCTCCCTGGGAAATAGCGTTGGCAGATGTCTACGTATCGAAGCAATAGAGTTCTAATGCTTCTTAAATCGCCATATCGCATCTCACTTCTATGTATCATGATAAGATGTAATATTCATTGTGCAGTTTTATGTATACCTCGCATACACTTCAAATGATTGTAAATGCGACACTTCCTTGCTAGGATATAGCGATGGCAGATGTCTACGTATCGAAGCAACAGAGTTCTAATGCTTCTTAAATCGCCAAATCGCGTCACATTTCTATGTTTCGTGATAATATATAATATTCACCGTGGAGTGTTATGCATACCTCCTATTCACTTCAAAAGAATGTAAGTGCAACACTTCCTGGCTAGGAAATAGCGTTTGCAGATGTCTACGTAACGTAGCAGTAGAATTCTAATGCTTCTTAAAACGCGATATAGCATCTCATGTCTATATTTCATGATGAGATATAATATTCATTGCGAAGTGACATGTATTGCTCACATACACTTCAAATGAATGTAAATGCGACTCTTCCTTGCTAGGATATAGCGATTGCAGATGTCTACGTATGGACGCAACAGAGTTCTAATTCTTCTTAAAACGAGATATTGCATCTCACTCCTATGTTTAATGATAATATATGATATACATTGCGGAGTGTCATGCATACCTCGTTTTCACTTCAAAAGAATGTAAATGCGACACTTCCTTGCTAGGAAGTAGCGTTTGCAGATGTCTACGTATCGAAGCAATAGAGTTCTAATGCTCCTTAAGACGCGATATCGCTCCTCATTTCCAAGTTTCATGGTAAGATATAATATTCATTGTGAAGTGCTATGTATACCTCGTATTCACCTCAATGGAATATAAATGCTACACTTCCTTGCTAGGAAAAAGCGTTTGCAGATGCCTATGTATCATAGCAATAGAGTTACAATGCTTTTTAAAACGCGATATGGCTCCTCATTTCTATGTTTGATGGTAAGACGTAATATTCATTGTGCAGTGTTACGTATACCTCGTATTCAATTCAAAAGAATGTAAATGCGACACATCCTTGCTAGGAAAAAGCGTTTGCTGATGCCTATGTATCATAGCAATAAAGTTATAATGCTTTTTAAAACGCGATATGGCTCCTCATTTCTATGTTTCATGATAAGATGTAATATTCATTGTGGAGTGTTATGTATACCTCGTATTCACCTCAAGAGTATGTAAATGCGACACTTCCTTGCTAGGAAATAGAGTTTGCAGATGTCTACGTATCGTAGCAATTGGGTTCTAACGCTACTTAAAACGCGATATCGCATCTTATTTCTATGTGTCATGATGAGATATAATATTCATTGCGAAGTGTCATGTATAACTCGTATTCACTTCAAAAGAATGTAAGTGCGACACTTCCTTGCTAGGAAATAGCGTTTCCAGATGTCTACGTATAGAAACAATAGGGTACTAATGCTTCTTAGAACGAGTCTTCGATTCTCATTTCTATGTTTCATGATAAGATATAATATTCATTGCGATGTGTCATGTATACCTCGTATTCACTTCAAAAGAATGTAAATGCGACACGTCCTTGCAAGGAAATAGCGTTTTCAGATGTCTACTTATCGTAGCAATAGAGTTCTAGTGCTTCTTAAAACCCAATACCGCACCACACTTCTATGCTTCATGATGATATAATATTCATTGCGAAGTGTCATGTAAACATCGTATTCTCTTCAAGAGAATGTAAATGCGACACGTCCTTGCAAGGAAATAGCGTTTGCAGATGTCTACTTATCGTAGCAATAGAGTTCTAATACTTCTTAAAGCGCAATACCGCACCTCACTTCTATGTTTCATGATGATATAATATTCATTGCGAACTGTCATGTAATCCTCGTATTCTCTTCGAAAGAGTGAAAATGCGACACTTCCTTGCTAGGAAATAGCGTTTGCAGATGTCTACTTATCGTAGCAATAGAGTTCTAATGCTTCTTAAAACGCAATACCGCACCTCACTTCTATATTTCATAATGATATAATATTCATTGCGATGTGTCATGTATACCTCGTATTCGCATCAATGGAATGTAAATGCGACACTTCCTTGCAAGGAAATAGCGTTTGCAGATGTCTACGTAACGTAGCAGTAGAATTCTAATGCTTCTTAAAACGCGATATCGCATCTCATGTCTATATTTCATGATGAGATATAATATTCATTGCGAAGTGACATGTATTGCTCACATACACTTCAAATGAACGTAAATGCGACTCTTCCTTGCTAGGATATAGCGATTGCAGATGTCTACGTATGGAAGCAACAGAGTTCTAATTCTTCTTAAAACGAGATATTGCATCTCACTCCTATGTTTAATGATAATATATGATATACATTGCGGAGTGTCATGCATACCTCGTTTTCACTTCAAAAGAATGTAAATGCGACACTTCCTTGCTAGGAAGTAGCGTTTGCAGATGTCTACGTATCGAAGCAATAGAGTTCTAATGCTCCTTAAATCGCGATATCGCATTTCATTTCTTTGTTTCATGATAAGATATAATATTCATTGCGAAGTGTCATGTATACCTCGTATCCACTTCAAAAGAATGTAAGTGCGACACTTCCTTGCTAGGAAATAGCGTTTCCAGATGTCTACGTATAGAAACAATAGGGTACTAATGCTTCTTAGAACGAGACTTCGATTCTTATTTCTATGTTTCATGATAAGATATAATATTCATTGCGATGTGTCATGTATACCTCGTATTCACTTCAAAAGAATGTAAATGCGACACGTCCTTGCAAGGAAATAGCGTTTTCAGATGTCTACTTATCGTAGCAATAGAGTTCTAGTGCTTCTTAAAACCCAATACCGCACCACACTTCTATGCTTCATGATGATATAATATTCATTGCGAAGTGTCATGTAAACATCGTATTCTCTTCAAAAGAATGTAAATGCGACACGTCCTTGCAAGGAAATAGCGTTTGCAGATGTCTACTTATCGTAGCAATAGAGTTCTAATACTTCTTAAAGCGCAATACCGCACCTCACTTCTATGTTTCATGATGATATAATATTCATTGCGAACTGTCATGTAATCCTCGTATTCTCTTCGAAAGAGTGAAAATGCGACACTTCCTTGCTAGGAAATAGCGTTTGCAGATGTCTACTTATCGTAGCAATAGAGTTCTAATGCTTCTTAAAACGCAATACCGCACCTCACTTCTATATTTCATAATGATATAATATTCATTGCGATGTGTCATGTATACCTCGTATTCGCATCAATGGAATGTAAATGCGACACTTCCTTGCAAGGAAATAGCGTTTGCAGATGTCTCCGTATCGAAGGAATAGACTTCTAATGCTTCTTAAATCGAGATATCGCAACACATTTTTATGTGTCATGATGAGATATAATATTCGTTGCGAAGTGTCATGTATACCTCGTATTCACTTCAAAACAATGTAAATGCTACACTTCCTTCCTAGGAAATAGCGTTTCCAGATGTCTACGTATAGAAACAATAGGGTACTTATGCTTCTTAGAACGAGACTTCGCTTCTCATTTCTATGTTTCATGATAAGATATAATATTCATTGCGAAGTGTCATGTATACCTCGTATTCACTTCAAAAGAATGTAAATCCGACACTTCCTTCCTGGGAAATAGCGTTTGCAGATGTCTACTTATCGTAGCAATAGAGCTCTAATGCTTTTTAAAACGCAATACCGCTCCTCACTTCTATGTTTCATGATGATATAATATTCATTGCGATGTGTCATGTATACCTCGTATTCGCTTCAAAAGTATGTAAATGCGACACTTCCTTGCAAGGAAATAGCGTTTGCAGATGTCTACTTATCGTAGCAATAGAGTACTAATGCTTCTTAAAACGCAATACCGCACCTCACTTCTATGTTTCATGATGTTATAATATTCATTGCGAAGTGTCATGTAAACCTCGTATTCTCTTCAAAAGGATGTAAATGCGACACTTCCTTGCTAAAAAATAGAGTTTGCTGATGTCAACGTATCGTAGCAATTGAGTATTAACGCTTCCTAAAATGCGATATAGCATCTCATTTCTATGTGTCATGATGAGATATAATATTCATTGCGAAGTGACATGTATACCTCGTATTCACTTCAAATGAATGTAAATGCGACACTTGCTCGCTAGGAAATAGCGTTTTCAGATGTCTACGTACCGTAGCATTAGAGTTCTAATGCTTCTCAAAACGCGATATCGCATCTCATTTCTATGTTTCATGATAGGATTTAATATTCATTACGAAGTGTCTTGTATACCTCGCATACACTTCAAACGAATTTAAATGCGACACTTCATTGCTAGGAAATAGCGTTGGCAGATGTCTACGTATCGAAGCAATAGAGTTCTAATGCTTCTTAAATCGCCATATCGCATCTCACTTCTATGTATCATGATAAGATGTAATATTCATTGTGCAGTGTTATGTATACCTCGCATACACTTCAAATGATTGTAAATGCGACACTTCCTTGCTAGGATATAGCGATGGCAGATGTCTACGTATCGAAGCAACAGAGTTCTAATGCTTCTTAAATCGCCAAATCGCGTCACATTTCTATGTTTCGTGATAATATATAATATTCATCGTGGAGTGTTATGCATACCTCCTATTCACTTCAAAAGAATGTAAGTGCAACACTTCCTGGCTAGGAAATAGCGTTTGCAGATGTCTACGTAACGTAGCAGTAGAATTCTAATGCTTCTTAAAACGCGATATCGCATCTCATGTCTATATTTCATGATAAGATATAATATTCATTGCGAAGTGACATGTATTGCTCACATACACTTCAAATGAACGTAAATGCGACTCTTCCTTGCTAGGATATAGCGATTGCAGATGTCTACGTATGGAAGCAACAGAGTTCTAATTCTTCTTAAAACGAGATATTGCATCTCACTCCTATGTCTAATGATAATATATGATATACATTGCGGAGTGTCATGCATACCTCGTTTTCACTTCAAAAGAATGTAAATGCGACACTTCCTTGCTAGGAAGTAGCGTTTGCAGATGTCTACGTATCGAAGCAATAGAGTTCTAATGCTCCTTAAGACGCGATATCGCTCCTCATTTCCAAGTTTCATGGTAAGATATAATATTCATTGTGAAGTGTTATGTATACCTCGTATTCACCTCAATGGAATATAAATGCTACACTTCCTTGCTAGGAAAAAGCGTTTGCAGATGCCTATGTATCATAGCAATAGAGTTACAATGCTTTTTAAAACGCGATATGGCTCCTCATTTGTATGTTTGATGGTAAGACGAAATATTCATTGTGCAGTGTTACGTATACCTCGTATTCAATTCAAAAGAATGTAAATGCGACACATCCTTGCTAGGAAATAGCGTTTCCAGATGCCCACGTATAGAAACAATAGCGTTTTAATGCTTCTTAAAACGAGACTTCGCATCTCAGTTCTATGTCTCATGATGAGATATAATATTCATTGCGAAGTGTCATGTATACCTAGTATTCACTTCAAATGAATGTAAATGCGACACTTGCTTGCTAGGAAATAGCGTTTTCAGATGTCTACGTATCGAAGCAATAGAGTTTTAATGCTCCCTAAATCGCGATATCGCATCTCATTTCTTTGTTTCATGATAAGATATAATATTCATTGCGAAGTATCATGTATACCTCGTATTCACTTCAATAGAATGTAAGTGCGACACTTCCTTGCAAGGAAATAGCGTTTGCAGATGTCTACTTATCGTAGTAATAGAGTACTGATGCTCCTTAAAACGGAATACCGCACCTCACTTCTATGTTTCATGATGTCATAATATTCATTGCGAAGTGTCATGTAAACCTCGTATTCTCTTCAAAAGGATGTAAATGCGGCCCTTCCTTGCTAGGAAATAGAGTTTGCAGATGTCAACGTATCGTAGCAATTGAGTTCTAACGCTTCTTAAAATGCGATATAGCATCTCATTTCTATGTGTCATGATGAGATATAATATTCATTGCGAAGTGTCATGTAAACCTCGTATTCTCTTCAAAAGGATGTAAATGCGACACTTCCTTGCTAGGAAATAGAGTTTGCAGATGTCTACGTATCGTAGCAATAGGGTTCTAACGCTTCTTAAAACGCGATATCGCATCTTATTTCTATGTGTCATGATGAGATATAATATTCATTGCGAAGTGTCATGTATAACTCGTCTTCACTTCAAAAGAATGTAAATGCGACACTTCCTTGCTAGGAAATAGCGTTTCCAGATGCCTACGTATAGAAACAATAGGGTTCTAATGCTTCTTAAAACGAGACTTCGCATCTCAGTTCTATGTTTCATGATGAGATATAATATTCATTGCGAAGTGTCATGTATACCTCGTATTCACTTCAAATGAATGTAAATGCGACACTTGCTTGCTAGGAAATAGCGTTTTCAGATGTCTACGTATCGAAGCAATAGAGTTTTAATGCTCCCTAAATCGCGATATCGCATCTCATTTCTTTGTTTCATGATAAGATATAATATTCATTGCGAAGTATCATGTATACCTCGTATTCACTTCAATAGAATGTAAGTGCGACACTTCCTTGCAAGGAAATAGCGTTTGCAGATGTCTACTTATCGTAGTAATAGAGTACTAATGCTCCTTAAAACGGAATACCGCACCTCACTTCTATGTTTCATGATGTCATAATATTCATTGCGAAGTGTCATGTAAACCTCGTATTCTCTTCAAAAGGATGTAAATGCGACATTTCGCTGCTAGGTAATAGCGTTTGCAGATGTCCACGTTTCGATGCAATAGGGTTCTAACGCTTCTCAAATCGCGATATCGCATATCATTTCTAAGTTTCATGATAAGTAATAATATTCATTGCGAAGTGGCATGTATACCACGCATAAACTTCAAATGAATGTAAATGCGACACTTCCTTGCTAGGATATAGCGTTTACAGATGTCTACGAATCGAAGCAATAGAGTTCTAATGCTTCTTTAAACGCGAAATAGCGTCTCATTTCTGTTTCGTGATAAGATATAGTATTCGTTGCGAAGTGTTATGTAAACCTCGTCTACACTTCAAACGAATGTAAATGCCACACTGCCTTGCTAGGAAATGCATTTCGAGATGTCTACGTATCGAAGCAGCGGAGTTCTAATGCTTTTTAAAACGCGATATCGCATCTCATGGTAAGATATAAGATATAAGATTCATTGCGATGTGTTATGTATACGTCGTCTACACTTCAAAAGATTGTAAATGCCACTCATCCTTGCTAGGAAATAGCCTTTCCTGATGTCTACGTATCGAAGCAAGAAAGTTCTAATGCTTCTTAAAACGCGATATCGCATCTCATTTCTATGTGTCATGATGAGATATAATATTCATTGCGAAGTGTCATGTAAACCTCGTATTCTCTTCAAAAGGATGTAAATGCGACACTTCCTTGCTAGGAAATAGAGTTTGCAGATGTCTACGTATCGTAGCAATAGGGTTCTAACGCTTCTTAAAACGCGATATCGCACCTCACTTCTATGTTTCATGATGATATAATATTCATTGCGAACTGTCATGTAATCCTCGTATTCTCTTCGAAAGAGTGAAAATGCGACACTCCCTTGCTAGGAAATAGCGTTTGCAGATGTCTACTTATCGTAGCAATAGAGTTCTAATGCTTCTTAAAACGCAATACCGCTCCTCACTTCTATGTTTCATGATGATATAATATTCATTGCGAAGTGTCATGTAAACCTCGTATTCTCTTCAAAAGAATGAAAATGCGACACTTCCTTGCAAGGAAATAGCGTTTGCAGATGTCTACTTATCGTAGCAATAGTGTTCTAATGCTTCTTAAAACGCAATACCGCACCTCACCTCTATGTTTCATGATGATATAATATTCATTGCGAAGTGTCACGTATACCTCGTATTCACTTCAAAAGAATGTAAATCCGACACTTCCTTCCTAGGAAATAGCGTTTGCAGATGTCTACTTATCGTAGCAGTATATTTCTAATGCTTCTTAAAACGCAATACCGCACCTCACTTCTATATTTCATAATGATATAATATTCATTGCGATGTGTCATGTATACCTCGTATTCGCATCAATGGAATGTAAATGCGACACTTCCTTGCAAGGAAATAGCGTTTGCAGATGTCTCCGTATCGAAGGAATAGACTTCTAATGCTTCTTAAATCGAGATATCGCAACACATTTTTATGTGTCATGATGAGATATAATATTCATTGCGAAGTGTCATGTATACCTCGTATTCACTTCAAATGAATGCAAACGCGACACTTCCTTGCTAGGAAATAGCGTTTGCAGATGTCTACGTATCGAAGCAATAGAGTTCTAGTGATTCTTAAAACGCTATATCGCATCTCATTTCTATGTTTCATGATAAGATATAATATTCATTGCGAAGTATCATGTATACCTTGTATTCACTTCAAAAGAATGTAAATGCGACACTTCCTTGCTAGGAAATAGCGTTTCCAGATGTCTCGTTATCGAAACTGTAGAGTTCTAATGCTTCATAAAAGAAGATGTCGCATCTCATTTCTATGATTCATGATAAGATATAGTATTCATTGCGAAGTGTCATGTATTTCTATCATACACTTCAAATGAATGTAAATGCGACACTTCCTTGGTAGGTAATAGCGTTGGCGGATGTCTACTTATCGAAGCAATTGAGTTCCAATGCTTCTTAAAACGAGATTTCGCATCTCATTTTTATGTTTCATGATAAGATATAGTATTCATTGCGAAGTGTCATGAATATCTCGCATTCACTTCAAAAGAATGTAAATGCGACACTTCCTTTCTAGGTAATTGCGTTTCCAGATGTCTACGTATCGAAGCAATATAATACATATACAATGTATTATTAGCAAGCAATATATACATTTATAATGCTTCTTAAATCGTCATATCGCATCTCATTTCTATGTTTCATTATAAGATATGATATTCACTGTGGAGTGTTGTGTATACCTCGTATTCACTTCAAATGAATGTGAATGCGACACTTCCTTGCTAGGAAATAGCGTCTGCAGATATCTACGTATCGTAGCAATAGATTTCTAACGCTTCTTAAAACGCGATATCGCATTGCATTTCTTTGTTTCATGATAAGATATAATATTCACTGCGAAGTGTCATGTATACCTCGTATTCTCTTCAAAAGGATGTAAATGCGACACTTCGCCGCTAGGTAATAGCGTTTGCAGATGTCCACGTTTCGATGCAATAGAGTTCTAACGCTTCTCAAATCGCGATATCGCATATCATTTCTAACTTTCATGATAAGTAATAATATTCATTGCGAAGTGGCATGTATACCACGCATACACTTCAAATGAATGTAAATGCGACACTTCCTTGCTAGGATATAGCGTTTACAGATGTCTACGAATCGAAGCAATAGAGTTCTAATGCTTCTTTAAACGCGAAATAGCGTCTCATTTCTGTTTCGTGATAAGATATAGTATTCGTTGCGAAGTGTTATGTAAACCTCGTCTATACTTCAAACGAATGTAAATGCCACACTGCCTTGCTAGGAAATGCATTTCGAGATGTCTACGTATCGAAGCAGCGGAGTTCTAATGCTTTTTAAAACGCGATATCGCATCTCATGGTAAGATATAAGATATAAGATTCATTGCGATGTGTTATGTATACGTCGTCTACACTTCAAAAGATTGTAAATGCCACTCATCCTTGCTAGGAAATAGCCTTTCCTGATGTCTACGTATCGAAGCAAGAGAGTTCTAATGCTTCTTAAAACGCGATATCGCATCTCATTTCTATGTTTCATGATATGGTATAATATTTATTGCGAAGTGTTACGTATAGCTTGTCTACACTTCAAAAGAATGTAAATGCCACACTTCCTTGCTAGGAAATAGCTTTTTCCAGATGTCTACGTATCGAAGATATAGATTTCTAATGCTTCTTAAAACGCGATAACGCAAATCATTTCTATCTTGCATGATAATATATAATATTCATTGCGAAGTGTTACGTATACCTCGCCTGCACTTCAAAAGAAAGTAAATGCCATATTTCCATGCTAGGAAATAGCGATTCCAGATCTCTACGTATCGAAGCAATAAGGTTCAAATGCTTCTGAAAATGCGATATCGCATCGCTGCTCTATGTTTCATGATAAGATATTATATTCATTGTGAAGTGTTAAGTATACATCGTCTACACTTCAAAAGAGTGTAAACGACACTCTTTCATGCTAGGAAATAGCGTTCCCAAATGTCTAGGTATCGATGCAATAGAGCTCTAATGCTTCTTAAAACGAGGTATCGCATCTCATTTCTATGTTTCATGATAAGATATAATACTCATTGTGCAGTGTTATGTATACCTCGTATTCACTTCAAATGTAGGTAAATGCGACACGTCCTTACTAGGAAATAACGTTTGCAGATGTCTACCTATCGAAGCAATAGAGTTCTAAAGCTTCTAAAAACGCGACATCGCATCTCATTTCTATGTTTCATGATAGGATATAGTATTCGTTGCGAAGTGTCATGTGTACCTCGTATTCACTTCAAAGAATGTAAATGCAACACTCCCTTGCTAGGAAATAGCGTCTGCAGATGTCTATGTATGGTAGCAATAGAGTTCTAATGCTTCTCAAAACGCGAATCGATCCTCATTTCTATGTTTCACGATAAAATATAATATTCACTGTGCGGTGCTATGTATACCTCGTCTACACTTCCTAAGAATGTATATGCGACACTTCCTTGCTAGGAAATTGCCTCTGCAGATGTCTACGTATCGTAGCAATAGAGTTCTAATGCTTCTTAAAACGCGATATCGCATCTCAATTCTACGTTACATGATAAGATATTATATTTATTGCCCATTGCTATGTATATCTCGTCTACACTTAAAAGGAATGTAAACGCAACACTTTCTTGCTAGGAAATAGCTTTTCCAAATGACTACGTATCGAAGCAATAGAGTACTAATGCTTCTTAAAACGAGATATCGCATCTCATTTCTATGTTTTAGGATAAGATATAATATTCATTGCGTAGTGTCATGTATACTTCGTATTCACTTCAAATGAATGTAAATGCGACACTCCCTTGCTAGGAAATAGCATTTGCAGATGTCTACGTATCGTAGCATTAGTGTTCTAATGCTTCTCAAAACGCGATATCGCATCTCATTTCTATGTTTCATGATAATATATTATAACCACTGCGAAGTGTCATGTATACCCCGCATACACTTCAAATGAATGTAAATGCACATCTCACTTGCTAGGAAATAGCGTTTGCAAATGTCTACGTATTGTAGCATTAGAGTTCTAATGCTTCTAAAACGCGATATCGCATCTCATTTCTATGTTTCATGATAAGATATAATATTCATTGCGATGTGTCTTGTATACGTCGCATACACTTCAAATGAATGTAAATGCGACACTTCCCTGCTAGGAAATAGCGTTGGCAGATGTCTACGTATCGAAGCAATAGAATTCTAATGCTTCCTAAATCGCGATATCGAATCTCATTTCTATGTTTCATGATAAGATATAATATTCATTGCGAAGTGTCTTGTATACCTCGCATACACTTCAAATGAATGTAAATGCGACACTTCCTTGCTAGGAAATAGCGTTGGCAGATGGCTACGTATCGAAGCAATAGAGATCTACTGCTTCTTAAATCGCCATATCGCATCTCATTTCTATGTTTCATGATAAGATATAATATTCATTGTGGAGTGTTATCATAACCTCGTATTCACTTCAATAGAATGTAAATGCGACACTCCCTTGCTAGGAAATAGCATTTGCAGATGTCTACGTATCGTAGCATTAGTGTTCTAATGCTTCTCAAAACGCGATATCGCATCTCCTTTCTATGTTTCATGATAAAATATAATAATCATTGCGAAGTGTCATGTATACCCCGCATACACTTCAAATGAATGTAAATGCACAACTCCCTTGCTAGGAAATAGCGTTTGCAGATGTCTACGTACCGTAGCATTAGAGTTCTAATGCTTCTAAAACGCGATATCGCATCTCATTTCTATGTTTCATGATAAGATATAATTTTCATTGTGCAGTGTTATGTTTATCTCGTCTACACTTCAAACGAATGTAAATGCGGCACTTCCCTGATAGGAAATAGCGTTTGCAGATGTCTACGAATCGTAGCAACGGAATTCTAATGCTTCTTAAAACGCGAAATCGATACTCATTTCTATGTTTCATGATAACATATAATATTCATTGTGGAATGTTTTGTATACCTCGTATTCACTTCAAAGGAATGTAAATGCGACACCTCCTTGGTAGAAAATAGAGTCTGCAGATGTCTATGTATCGTAGCAAAGGTGTTCTAATGCTTCTTAAAACGCGAAATCGATCCTCATTTCTTGGTTTCATGATGAGATATAATATTCATTGTGGAGTGTTAAGTATACCTCGTATTCAGTTCAGAAGAATGTAAATGCGACACTTCCTTGCTAGGAAATAGCGTTTGCAGGTGTCTACGTATCGAAGCAATAGAGCTCTAATTCTTCTTAAAACTGGATATTGCATCTCATTTCTATGTTTCATGATATGATATGACACTAATTGCGAAGAGTCATGTATACCTCGTATTCACATCAAAAGAAGGTAAACACGACAGTTCCTTGCTAGGATATAGCGTTTGCAGTTTTCTACGTATCGAAGCAATAGAGTTCTGATGCTTCTTAAAACGCAATACCGCACCTCACTTCTATGCTTCATGATAATATAATATCCATTGCGAAGTGTCATGTAAACCTCGTATTCTCTTCAAAAGAATGAAAAGGCGACACTTCCTTGCAATTAAATAGCGTTTGCAGATGTCTACGAATCGTAGCAATAGATTTCTAATGCTTTTTAAATCGCGACATTGCATCCCATTTCTATGTTTCATGATAAGATATAATATGCATTGTGGAGTGATAGATATACCTCGTACTCAGTCCAAAAGAATGTAAATGCGACACTTCCTTCCTAGGAAATGGCGTTTTGCAGTTGTCTACGTATCGATGCAATAGAGTTCTAAAGCTTCTTAAAACTGGATATCGCATCTCATTTTATGTCTCATGATAAAATATAATATTCATTCCGAAGTGTTATGTATTTCTCGTCTACACTTCAAATTAATGTAAATGCGACACTTCCTTGCTAGGAAATAGCGTTTGTAGATGTCAACGCATCGTAGCAATAGAGTTTTAATGCTCCTGAAATCGCGATATCGCATCTCATTTCTATGTTTCGTGATAAGGTATAATATTCATTGCGAAGTGCCATGTATACCTCGTATTCACTTCAAAAGTATGTAAATGCGGCACTTCCTAGCTAGGAAATAGCGTTTCCAGATGTCTACGTATAGAAACTATATGGTACTAACGCTTATTAAAACGAGACTTCGCATCTCATTTTTATGTTTCATGATGAGATATAATATTCATGCGAAGTGTCATGTATACCTCGAATTCACTTCAAAAGAATGTAAATGCGACACTTCCTTGTAAGGAAATAGCGTTTGCAGATGTCTACTTATCGTAGCAATAGAGTTCTAATGCTCCTTAAAACGCAATACCGCACCTCACTTCTATGTTTCACGATGATATAATATTCATTGCGAAGTGTCATGTAAACCTCGTATTCTCTTCAAAAGAATGAAAATGCGACACTTCCTTGATAGGAAATAGCGTTTGCAGATGTACACTTATCGCAGCAATAGTGTTCTAATGCTTCTTAAAACGCACTACCGCAACTCACTTCTATGTTTCATGATGATATAATATTCATTGCGAAGTGTCATGTAAACCTCGTATTCTCTTCAAAAGAATGTAAATGCGACACTTCCTTCCAAGGAAATAGCGTTCGCAGATGTCTACTTATCGTAGCAATAGAGTTCTAATGCTTCTTAAAACGCAATACCGCACCTCACTTCTATATTTCATGATGATATAATATTCATTGCGAAGTGTCATGTATACATCGTATTCACTTCAAAAGAATGTAAATAAGGACACTTCCATGCTAGGAATTAGTGTTTGCAGATGACTATTTATCGTAGCAATAGAGTTCTAATGCTTCTTAAAACGCAATACCGCACCTCACTTCTATGTTTCATGATGATGTAATATTCATTGCGAAGTGTCATGTAAACCTCGTATTCTCTTCAAAAGAATGAAAATGCGACACTTCCTTGCTAGGAAATAGAGTTTGCAGATGTCAACGCATCGTAGCAATAGAGTTTTAATGCTCCTTAAATCGCGATATCGCATCTCATTTCTAAGTTTCGTGATAAGGTATAATATTCATTGCGAAGTGTCATGCATACCTCGTATTCACCTCAAAAGAATCTAAATGCGACACTTCCTTGCTAGGAAATAGCGTTGGCAGATGTCTACGTATCGAAACAATGGAGTTCTAATGCTTCTTAAGACGCGATATCGCTTCCCATTACTATGTTTCATGATAAGATATAATACACATTGCGCAGTGTTATGTATCCCTCGTATTCACATCAAATGTAGGTAAATGCGACACTTCCTTGCTAGGAAACAGTGTTTGCAGATGTTTACGTATCGTAGCAATTGAGTTCTAATGCTTCTATGACGTCAGGCGCACCGCCTTCCACCCTCTGGCGCCAACCACCATCCGCAGCATCCATAACCGGGGCACCGCTCTTCCGCCAGCACCGGTATCCGTATCCTCCGTACAGGGGCCGCACGACGATTCGACGCCCCAAGACGAGGAGACAACGCCACGAGGACGAGGAGTTCCTCTTCACGTACGAATCCCAATTACCTGCGATCACACAACCATACGCTTATTTCTCATACAACGCGATTCTAGATTAAGCACTGTACACGAATCATGTACATACACAATCCAACACACACCTAGATATAAGCGTATATTTGTACAGTCATAATTTCTAAGACATATAGAATATAAGCTGCGATGCGCGCCCGCGCGCACTCGACGCTCGCGGCTCACGCTGAACATGAGCCGCACCCCACTCCGACCGGCCGCCCCACCGCGAGGGCCGAGCGGCCGCCCCACTACGACCGTACGACCCACTCGAAGGACCCAGCGACTCGCGCGCCGCGCGACCCGAGGAAGTCGCGGACGCGCCACCGAGAGATCAATTCCATCGAGTCCCATCTCGGACACAGTTCTAATCTCAAATCCGAATCGAGCAATACGCTCCTCTGCTACGAGCTGTCAGCTCTCATGCAGCCAACTGTATCGCATCTCCATTAGCGGAGTCCTTATTGTAACTTAGTTCTATTTCTATTTCAAATTAATTCTTTAGTTGATAACTTAAACATAGTATATTGTAGGAGGATAGTGATATTATAGGATATACTCTTGTTTTACCAAATCTAAGTCTCTTTATTCGATTACAAGTTCCTTAAATTCGATTCCACGTGTACGCTTGCGATTCCTATTTAATTCACACGATTCATCTGCGACAGTTCTGTACGCTGGACGGTCTTTGAGCGCTCCAACGCTCGACTGCTCTTTCTGCATTTCTATCGTATCCAGGATATCTTGAACAAGGATCGATCTCGGTAAGCCAGAGCGCACCATCGCTTGGCCGAACCGTATTCTGTCATAGTGCAAGCGCCCTTCATAAATCTCGAGCCACCAAAAAGGCGTACACGACGCGCGGGGAGGAAAGAATATCTGCGCCGCCTCATTCGTGAATACGCGAGTTGTACATCCGGACATCCATACGTCTGCAACGCCGTTTCCGTTCCTGCGAAGGAGGTATTCGCAGCGGTACGTCCAAATCGAATCCACGATCACACGGTTCCAGCTCCAGTTTCATCCAGCCGTAGCTCGCCTGCCTGGAGACTCATTCCCGTCGACGCTCCGCTGATCCAGCAGTACGCCGCGGCTATTCCGGTCACGGATCCACGGCGCCATAGACACCTGGAACGAGATGCGAAACACCATAAAGAAGACGACGAAAGGTAAATTTTAAGGCGTAATTTTGGTTAAATCGAGTTCCGACCGCCAACGAACCCGGCCCCGTCGCAATTCGCGTAGGTTTACGGGAAATGATACGAATCGTGCCATCGGATCGAGCACAATCACACCACGGGACGTGACACATGTATACCTCGTATTCACCACAAAAGAATGTAAATGCGACACTTCCTTGCTAGGAAATAGCGTTTCCAGATATCTACGTATCGAAGCAATAGAGTTCTAATGCTTCTTAAAACGAGATATCGCATCCCATTTCAATGTTTCGTGATAAGATATAATGTTCATTGCGAAGTGTCATGTATAACTCGTATTAACATCAAAAGAATGTAAATGCGCCACTTCCTTGCCGGGAAATTTTGTTTGCAGATGTCTACGTATCGAAGCAATAGAGTTCTAATCCTACTTAAAACGCGAAATCGCAGCTCATTTCTATGTTTCATGATAAGATATAATATTCATTGCGATGTGTCATGTATACCTCGTATTCGCTTCAAAAGAATGTAAATGCGACACTTCCTTGCAAGGAAATAGCGATTGCAGGTGTCTGCGTATCGTAGCAATAGTGTTCTAATGCTTTTTAAATCGCGATATGGCATCTCATATCTATTTTTCATGATAAGATATAATATTCATTGTATAGTGTTATGTATACCTCGTATTCACTTAAAAAGAATGTAAATGCGACACTTCCATGCTAGGAAATAGCGTTTGCAGATGTCTACGTATCGTAGCAATGGAGTTCTAATGCTTCTCAAAACGAGATATCGCATCTCATTTCTATGTTTCATGATAAGATATAATATTCATTGCGAACTGTTATGTATACCTCCTATTCACTTCAAAAAATGTAAACGCGACACTACCCTTCCAGGAAATAGCGTTTGCAAATGTCTACGCATCGAAGCAATAGTGTTCTAATGCTTCTTAAATCGCGATATCGCACCTCACTTCTACGTTTCATGATAAGATATAATATTCATTGTGCAGTGTTATGTATATCTCGTCTACACTTCAAGAGAATGTAAACGCGACACTTCCTTGCTATTAAATAGTGTTTGCAGATGTTTATGTATTGTAGCAATAGATTTCTAATGCTTCTTATGACGCGATATCGAATCGCACTTCCATGTTTCATTATAAGACATAATATTCATTGCGAAGTGTCATATATAGATCGCATACACTTCAAAAGAATGAAAATGCGATACTACCTTGCTAGGAAATAGCATTTGCAGATGTCCACGCATCGTAGCAATAGAGATCTAAAGTTTGTTAAAACGCGATATCGCATCACATTTCGATGTTTCATGATAAGATATAATATTCATTGCGAAGTGTCATGTATACCTCGTATTCACTTCAAATGAATGTAAATGCGACACTTCCTTGCTAGGAAATAGCGTTTGCAGATGTCTACGTATCGGAACAATAGAGTTCCAATGCATCTTAAATCGCGATATGGCATCTCATTTCTACGTTTCATGATAAGATACAATATTCATTGTGGAGTGTTATGTATACCTCGTCTACACTTCCTAAGAATGTAAATGCGACACTTCCTTGCTTGGAAATGGCGTTTGCAGATGGCCACGTATCGTAGCAATAGGGTTCTAATACTTCTTAAAATGCGATACCGCATTTCATTTCTATATTTCATGATAAGATATAATATTCATTGGGGAGTGTTATGTATACCTCGTATTCACTTCAAAAGTATGAAAATGCGGCACTTCCTTGCTAGGAAATAGCGTTTGCAGATGTCTACGTATCGTAGCAATAGAGTTCTAATGCTTCTCAAAACTCGATATCGCATCTCATTTCTACGTTTCATGATAAGATATAATATTCATTCTGAAGTGTCAGGTATTCCCCGTATTCACTTCAAAAGAATGTAAAAGCGACAATTCCTTGCTAGGAAATAGCGTTTGCAGATGTCTCCGTATCGAAGCAATAGAGTTCTAATGCTTCTTCTATCGCGATATCGCATCTGATTCCTATGTATCATGACAGGATATAATATTCATTGTGGTGTGTTATGTATACCTTGTATTCACTTCAAAAGAATGTAAATGCGACACTTCCATGCTAGGAAATAGCGTTTGCAGATGTCTACGTATCGTAGCAATAGAGTTCTAATGCTTCTTATATCGCGATATCGCATCTCATATCTGTGTGTCATGATGAGATATAATATTCATTGCGAAGTGTCATGTATAACTAGTATTCACTTCAAAAGAATGTAAATGCGACACTTCCTTGCTAGGAAATAGCGTTTCCAGATGTCTACGTATAGAAACAATAGGGTTCTAGTGCTTCTTAAAACGAGACTTCGCATCTCAGTTCCATGTTTCATGATGATATAATATTCATTGCGAAGTATCATGTAAACGTCGTATTCTCTTCAAAAGAATGTAAATGCGACACTTCCTTGCTAGGAAATAGAGTTTGCACATGTCAACGTATCGTGGCAATAGAGTTCTAACGCTTCTTAAAATGCGATATCGCATCTCATTTCTGTGTGTCATGATCAGATATAATATTCATTGCGAAGTGTCATGTATACCTCGTATTCACTTCAAAGGAATGTTAATGCAACACTTCCTTGCTAGGAAGTATTGTTTGCAAATGTCTACTTATCGTAACAATAGGGCTCTGATGCTTCTTAAATCGCGATATCGCATCTCATTTCAATGTTTCATGATAACATATAATATTCATTGTGCAGTGTTATGTATACCCCGTATTCACATCAAAAGAATATAAATACGACACTTCCTTGCTAGGAAATAGCGATTGCAGATGTCTACGTATCGAAGCAATAGAGTTCTAATGCTTCTTAAATCGTCATGTAACATCTCATTTCTATGTTTCATGATAAGATATAATATTCACTGTGCAGTGTTATGTATACCCCGTGACCAATTCAAAAGAATGTAAATACGACACTTCCTTGCTAGGAAATAGCGTTTGCAGATGTCTACGAATCGTAGCAATAGAGTTATAATGCATTTTAAATCGCGACATCGCATCTCATTTCTATGTTTCATGATAGGATATAATATTCATTGTTCAGTGTTATGTATACCCCGTATTCACTTCAACAGAATGTAAATACGACACCTCCTTTCTAGGAAGTAGCGATTGCAGATGTCTACGTATTGTAGCAATAGAGTTCTTATGCTTCTTAGAACGCGATATCGCATTCCATTTCTATGTATCATTATAAGATATAATATTCATTGTGGAGTGTTATGTATACCTCGTATTCACTTCAAAAGATTGTAAATGCGTCACTTCCTTGCTAGGAAATAGAGTCTGCAGATATCTACGTAGCAATAGAGTTCTAATGCTTCTTAAAACGAGATATCGCATCTCATTCCTATGTTTTATGATAAGATATAATATTCATTGTTCAGTGTTATGTATACCCCGTATTCACTTCAACAGAATGTAAATACGACACTTCCTTGCTGGGAAATCGCGTTTGCAGATGTCTCCGTGTCGAAGCAATAGAGATCTAATGCTTCTTAAATCGCGATATCGCAACTCATTTCTATGTTTCATGATAAGATATAATATTCATTGCAAAGTGTCATGTGTACCCCGTATTCACTTCAAACGAATGTAAATGCGACACTTCCTTGCTAGGAAATAGCGTTTGCAGATATCTACGTATCGGAGCAATAGATTTCCAACGCTTCTTAAAACGAGATATCGCATCTCATTTCTATGTTTCATGATAAGATATAATATTCATTGCGAAGTGTCATGTATACCTCGTATTCACTTCAAAAGAATGTAAATTGCGACACTTCATTGCTAGAAAGTAGCGATTGCAGATGTCTACGTATCGGAGCAATAGAGATCTAATGCTTCTTAAATCGCGATGTCGCATCTCAATTCTATGTTTCACAATAAGATATAATATTCATTGTGCCGTGTTATGTACACCTCGTATTCATTTCAAATGAATGTAAATGCGACATTTCCATGCTAGGAAATAGCGTTTGCATATGTCTATATTTCGAAGCAATAGAGTTCTAATGCTTCTTAAAACGAGATATCGCATCTCATTCCTATGATTCATGATAAGATATAATATCCATTGCGAAGTGTCATGCATACCTCGTGCTCACTTCAGAGGAATGTACGTGCGACACATCATTGCTAGGTAGTAGCGTTTGCAGATGTCTACGTATCGGAGCAATAGAGTTCTAATGCTTCTTAAATCGGGATATCGCATCGCATTTCTATGTTTCATGATAAGATATAATATTCATTATTGCGAAGTGTTATGTATTCCTCGTCTACACTTCAAAAGAATGTAAATGCGCCACTTCCTTGCCGGGAAATTTTGTTTGCAGATGTCTACGTATCGAAGCAATAGTGTTCTAATGCATCTTAAAACGCCATATCGCATCTCATTTCTATGTCTCATGACAAGATATAATATTCATTGCGAAGTGTCATGTATACCTCGTATTCGCTTCAAAAGAATGTAAATGCGACACGTCCTTGCAAGGAAATAGCGTTTCCAGATGTCTACTTATCGTAGCAATAGTGTTCCAATGCTTCTTAAAATGCAATAGCGCACCTCACTTCTATGTTTCATGATGATATAATATTCATTGCGAAGTGTCATGTAAACCTAGTATTCTCTTCAAAAGAATGGAAATGCGACAATTACTTGCTAGGAAATAGCGTTTGCATATGTCTACTTATCGTGGCAATAGAGTTCTAATGCTTCTTAAGACGCAATACCGCACCTCACTTCTATGTTTCATGATGATATAATATTCATTGCGATGTGTCATGTATACCTCGTATTCGCTTCAAAAGAATGTAAATGCGACACTTCCTTGCAAGGAAATAGCGATTGCAGATGTCTACGTATCGTAGCAATAGAGTTCCAATGCTTCTTAAATCGCGATATCGCATCTCATTTCTATGTTTCATGATAAAATATAATATTCATTGCGAAGTGTTATGTATACCTCGTCTGAACTTCAATAGAATGTAAATGACACACTTCCTTGCTAGGACATAATGTTTCCAGATATCTACGTATCGAAGCAATAGAATTGCAATGTTTCTTAAAACGCGATATCTCTTCACATTTCTATGACAGGATATAGTATTCGTTGCGAAGTGTATTGAATACCTGGTCTACAATTTAAAAAAATGTGAATGCCACACTTCATTTCTAGGAAATGCGTTTCCAGATCTCTACGTTTCGAAGCAATAGACATCTAACGTTCTTAAAACGCTACATCGCCTCTCATTTCTATGTTTCATGATAAGATGTAATATTTAATGGAACGCGTTATGTATATCTCGTCAACGTTTCAAAAAAGTGTAAATCCCACACTTCCTTGCGACGGAATAGCGTTCCGATATGTCTACGTATCGGAGCAATACAGTTCTATTTCTTCATAAAACACGATATGACATCTCATTTCTATGTCTCATGGTAAGATGTAATATTCAATGCAACGTGTTATGTATATCTCGCCTACACTTCGAAGGAATGTGAATCTCACACTTCGTGTCTAGGGAATAGCGTTTCTAGATGTCTACATATCGCAGTAATATGTATATTTACGAAATTACTTAAAACGTCTTATTCTCAAAAATAGCCTTTTCGTCACAAACGTGTAATAAATGAAGTCTTCGAAGATCCCACGTTTTATTGGTTCCGTCGATCGAACCATGTTCCCCCGGTTGAAAGACGGTGTCGATCAATCTAGATCGAATTGATCTGAATATCGCCGCGACGTCGATGGTTCACACTGTCGCCTCGGATGTGGGCAACTTCGCTAGCTGCTTGAAGTTGCGTTTGTAGACCTCGTGACTGGTCCGTACGGTGGCCGCGCGGATGATCTTATCTGGAGCTGGGTGCACCTCTTCGTTTCGACCGCGGTGCCACTGCAAAGGCGGAAGGTAGTCATCCCTTAAGACTACGAGGGTTCCTTTCTTGATCTCGTGGTAGCCCTTTGTCCATTTTTTTCGCTCGTTCAGATGGTGGATAATCCTGCTGAACGTTCTGGATGTGTGGCCAGTGTGACAATCGGTTACGAGGAGTATCGCTGAAATCAGTCTCGGGCAAACTCGTTAACGACGTGCCGATCAGTGGGCCGGAGTTAGAGCTGATGGACCATTAGGATCGGATGATAATGTAGTAAGCGGGCAGGAGTTTAGGATCGCTTCGATTTCGATCGCGAACGTGTTGAACTGTACGAACGTAAAGAGTTTTTCCTCTACGACTCGTTTGACGTGGTGTTTGAAGGATTTGACAGCTGCCTCCCCAAGGCCGCCGAAATTGGGAGAAAGAGCTGGCCACGATATTTCCTTGCCCGTGAGGAAGTGTGTTACCTTATCGTCTGTTTGCAGTTTTAGGTACAGTGCGCTTAATTCGTTATTCACTCCAACGAAATTTTGTCCCGTTGTCGGAATGAATGTTCCGACAGATGCTCCTACGACCGATGAACCGTTTCAATGCCGCGATGATCGCTACGGTAGTCATGTCACCGACGACCTCAAGATGGACCGCTCTCGTTGCAAAGCACTCAAACACTGCTACATAGATTTTTACTCGCGCACAATTTCGGAAACGTTTTTCCTCGATATAAAAAGGACCGCAATAATCTGTTCTGCAGTTATAAAAGGGTTGGCATTCGGATTCGCGTGCCGCAGGTAGAGTGCTCATTACGTAATTCACGGCCGGTGGTTTTACGCGGAAGCACCTGATGGACTTTTTACCATCAATGGGCCAACACCTCTGCTTTAGTGTCGCCAGCGTGGTATTGATACCCGAATGATGTCCCTCTAAATGCGTGTGACGAATGATCAGATCGGTGATGTGATGTTATTTTGGAAGCAGATTCGGATGTTTCTGTCCGAAGGGAATGTTTGCGTTTTGTAGTCGACCGCCTACCCGTAGAATTCCCGTTTCGTGTAAGAATGGCTACAGCGAGAGCCGGTTACTCTTTGGATGCAGCTCTGTACCGTTCTTCAAATTTCGGATCTCTTTTTCGAACGCGGAGGCCTGCACGAGCTTCAAGATCCGATCATTAGCGTCGTGGACCTCTCGTACGGTTAGAGGTCCTGCGTTACAATGATTCTTGCGAAATCGGAGGCAATACGCGACGATCCTCCTCAATTTCGCGATGTCTGAATAGCGGCCGAGTATTTCGTTGCTACGGATGGTCGTTGCCAAGCATGTATGGGCACGAATATCGGGTATTTCCGAAACGAGGTTGAACGTAGATTTCGGTCAATCCCTGTTATCGTCGGCAAACCACGATGGTCCATGACGCCAGATGGAGGGCTTCAAGAATTCCGCCAGTGTTTGTCCTCTCTATATGAGGTCCGCTGGATTGTCGTTTGACCTGACGTGCCGCTATCGGTCTTCGCTTGGATTTCGGCCACTCTACTTGCCACGAATGTTCTTAGCGTGGCTGGTTCGCGTTGCAGCCAATTTAAAACTATCGTGGAATCCGTCCAGAAGTTAATCGAGTCGAATCGGCGTGCATTACTATCTCGGACGTTAGAAAATATTGACGTCAGTAGCACCGCAAAGTTCGAGACGTGCGAGGCTGACAACTTTTACTAGTGCGAACCAAAATTTCGCGCATAATAGTCCCGTTTTAATTCGTCCGCGATTGTGGACTGACCGTACATACACGCACGCTCCGTATGCTCGTTCGCTCGCGTCGCAGAAACCGTGTAATTCCACTCCTCGCACCTTCTATTGGCATACGTGTCACTCGAAGAATGTTTCGTTATGTAACTGGAATTCCTTCACGTACGTGGACCATTCTGTATGGAGGATTGTTGGTAGCGATTCGTCCCAGACCAATTGTAGTTTCCATAGGTGTTGCATAAATATTTTTCCCGTTATTATTACTGGCGCCAGTAAACCTAACGGGTCGAATATTTTTGCTATGGTGGATAAGATCGTGCGTTTGGTGATCCTCGTATCGATGTTTGGATCCACGGAATAGATGATTCGGTTGTTCTGCGCGTGCCACGAGACGCCGAGAGTTTTCATGGTGGCGTCTCCAAAATACTTTGGGTGAATTTCGCTTTCCGGAAGTCCTGCTAAAAGTTTCGTTTCGTTCGAGACCCATTGTTGAATGTGGATGCTGCCGCGGTTAAGTAGCTTGACTACCTGGTCCCGTAGTTGTCTAGCGTCTTCGTAATTATCTGTGCTGTCGACGTATAGATCTCGCTGGAGCACGGTCGATGCGAAAGGAGCATTCACTTTTTCGTCGTCCGCTAGCTGATGAATGCACCTGATGGCGAAGAAAGGCGCTGAAGGTAGTCCGAACGTGACCGTGTTCAGCTCGTACGTTTTCACCTTTCCGTTGTTACTTTGCCATAATATCGGCTGGTATCGGCGGTCTTCCGATCTTACGAGGAACTACCGATACATCTTCCCGATGTCTTCGGTTAAGACATAGGTGTGTTGACGGAACCTTATGAGAAGAGCGAATATGTCGTCCTGTATCATTGGTCCTGCTAAAAGCGTGCCGTTCAATGACAGTCCACTGCTCAATCTTGCAGATCCATCGAAGACGACACGAACCTTCGTTGTTGAGCTGGATAGTTTGATGACGGCATGGTGGGTGTGGTAGAAGCCATCCGAATCGCGTGGTTCTACCTGGCTCATGTGTCCCATCCGAGATACTCCTCGATGACGGCAGAGTATTCTCGTTTCAGCTCTGGATCTTTCATGAATTTTCGTTCGAGCGAAAGAAGACGGCTGAAGGCGTGCGACCGAGTTTCGCCTCACTGCATCTTCTTTTCATTGAACGGCAGTGCGACAATGTAACGACCGGTTCGTGTCCATTTAACATGGTCGTGAAAATGCTGCTCGCATTCCTGATCCGCGGAAAATAGGTGTCGTACGTGTGAATCCTCTTCTAGCTCCCAGAATTTTTGAAGTTCGAAATTCAGGGTTGTAACGAATGTTTGATGTTTTCTCCACGACGCCGATGTGGAGACGCTCCCCCCGATGATCCATCCAAATTGCGTCTTTTGGAGAAATAACTTAGGATCGTTGCGAGGAGAAAGTTTGTACTGGCCGATGCTAAGGGACGATAAAGCGGGACCGGTGCCGATTAACATATCCACATTTGCCGGTCGATGAAATTGTGAATCTGCTAGTTTTACGTTTGCCGGAATCGGAGTCTTCGCCTGATCGATTTGCTCTTCCGGTATCGGTCCAGCGATTCGCAGTATCGTAAAGAATGTGAGCTTCCGCGCGAAGTCCTATAACCGCGATTTGATCGTCGTTGAGGCAATTTATTCGCGAACTCGTGTAATTGGTTCAACGCTTCGATAGCTGTCTTGTTATTTTTCGTGGGAAGTCCAAGCTTCATTGCCAGGTCGTCTGTAATGAAGTTTGCACTCGAACAGGTGACGCTCAACGTTCTACACTCGATTGGCTTCTGGTCGCGATCGCTATCGCGGACGATCGCGGTGGCCATCAGCTCCGTTGTATGACTGTTGATGACTAAGACCGTGAAACTTGGTACGAGCTTTTCGAATTTCCGTTGCAGTCATGCATTTTCCGGTTGGTGGTCCTCGTGCAGATTCGCATGGTGTTGTTGGTTGCAGACACGTCATCCTCTGGCCCTGCAACGTATACAGTTCAATAGAATGTAAATGCCACACTTCCTTACTACGGAACAGCGTTTCTAGATGTTTACATATCGGAGCAATCGAGTTCTAATGCCTCATAGAAAGCTATATCGCTTGTTAATACTATATCTCATGGTAAGATGTAATCTTCAATGCAACGCGTTTTGTATATCTCGTCTACACTTCAAAAGAATATAAATCCCACACTTCCATGCTACGGAATAGCGCTTCTAGATGTTTACATGTCGAAGCAAAGGTGTTCTAATGCTTCGTAAAACACGACATAGCATGTCACTTCTATGTTTCATGATAAGATGTAGTTAATGGCAACGCGTTAACTATATCTCGCCACCACGTTAAAAGAATGTAAATCCCACACATCCTTCCAACGGTATAGCGTTTCTAGATGTCCACGGATCGAATCATTAGAGTTCTAATTCTTCATAGAAGGCGATATTGCATCTCATTTCTATGTAACATAATAAGATGTAATTCAATGCAACGCGTCATGTACATCTCGTCAACACTCCAAAAGAATCTAAGGCCTGTGGGCCATTTCAATTTCTCATAATAAGACGTATCATTCAATGCAACGCGTTATGTATATCTCGTCAACACTTCTAAAGAAAGTAAATACCACACTTCCCTGCTGCGGAATAGCGTTTCTAGAAGTCTACGTATCGAAGAAGTAGGGTTCTAATCCTTCATAAAACGAGATATCGCATCTCACTTCTATGTCTCGTTATAACATGTAATAATCAGTGCAACGCGTTATGTATATCACGTCTAAACCTCAATATAATACAAACGCAATTCTTCCTTGCAACGGAACAGCGTCTCTAGATGCCCACGTATCGAGACAATAGGGTTGTAACATTTTATAAAACGCGATATCGCATCTAATTTCTATGTCTGGTGATAAGATGCAACATTCAATGCAAAGCGTTATGTGTATCTCGTCTACACCTCAAAAGCATGTAAATGCCACACTTCCTTGCGACGGAATAGAGTTTCTAGATGTCTGCGTATCGAAGGAATGGATTTCTAGTGCTTCATAAAACGCGATGTCGCATTGCCTTTCTATGTTTCATGATAAGATGTAATATTCAATGCAAGGCGTTATGTATATCTCGTCCACACTTCAAAACAATGAAGATGCCACACTTCCTAGCTACGGAATAGCGTTTCTAGATGACAACGCATCGAAGCAATAGAGTTCTAATGCATCATAAAACGGGATATCGCGTCTCATTTCTATGACTCATGATAAGATGTAATATCAAAGCATCGCGTTATGTGTATCTCGTCCACACTTCAGAAGAAAGTAAATGTCATATTACCATTCTACAGAATAGCGCTTTTAGATGTCAGCGCATCGAAGCAGTAAAGTTCCAATTCTTCGTAAAACGCGAAATCGCGTCCCATTTCTATGGTTCATGATAACATGTAAATCAATGCAACGCGTTATGTATGTCTCGTCAATACTTCAAGAGAATGTAAATGCCACTCTTCCATGTTAGGGAATAGCGTTTCCATATGTCTACGTTTCGAAGCAATAGAGATCTAATGCCTCATAAAACGTGATATCGCACCACACATCAATGTCTCATGATAAGATGTCATATCAATGCAGCGTGTTATGTATACCTCGTCAAGGCATCAAGAGAATATAAATCCCACACATTCTTATGACAGAATAGCGTTTCTAGATGTCTTCGTATCGAAGCAATAGAGTTCTAGCACTTTATAGAACGCGATATGGCATCTCATTCCTATGTTTCACGATAAGATGTAATATCAATGCAGTGTGTTATGTATATCTTGCCAAAACGTCAAGAGATTGTAAATCCCACTCATTCTTGCAAAGAATGGCGTTTCTAGATGTTTAAGAATCGAAGCAATAGCTATCGCATAAATAGATATCGCATCTCATTTCTATGCCTCACGATAAGATGTAATACACAATGCAAAGCGTTATGTATATCTCGTCAGCAAGCCAAAAGAATGTACATCCCACACTTCCTTGCGACGTAATAGCGTTTCTAGATGTATGCGTATCGATGCAATAGAGTTCTATCCCTTTATAAAACGCGATGTTGCATCTCATTTCAATGTCTCATGATAAGATGTAATACTCAATGCAGCGCGTTATGTATATCTCATCGATACTTCAAAAGAATATAATGCAACTCTTCCTTGCTACGGAATAGCGTTTCTATATGTCTACGTATCGAAGCTATAGAGTTCTAATGCTTCAGAAAACGCGTTATCGCATCTCATTCGTATGTCTCATGATAATGTGTAATATTCAATGCAACGCGTTGTGTATATCTCGTCTACAGTTCAAAAGATTGTAAATCCCACACTTCTATGCTACATAACAACGTTTCTAGATGTCTACGTATCGAAGCTGCAGAGTTCTAATGCTTCGTAAAGCGCGATATCGCATTTCATTTTTGTGTCTCATGATAAGATGTAATATCAATGCAGCTCGTTATGTGTATCTCGTAAACACGTCAAAGGAATGTAAAGCCCACTCTTCCTTGCAATGAAATAGCGCTTCTAGGTGTCTACGTAGAGAAGCAATAGATTCCTAATTCTTCAAAAAACGCGATATCTCTTCTCATTTCTGTGTCTCATGATAAGTTATAACATTCAATAAAATGCGTTATGTATATTCCGCTTATACTTCAAAAGAATGTAAATGCCACACCTCCTTGCGTCGGAATAGCGTTTCTAGATATCTACGTATCGAAGCAATAGAGCTCTAATTCTTCATAAAACGCGATATCGCATCTCATTTCTATGTGTCTCGATAAGATGTAATATTCAATGCAACGCGTTATGTATATCTCGTCTACATATCAAAAGAATACAAATCCCACACTTCCTTGAAATTACACAAGGCGAAGTTAGGGACGTAACAGCATGAATTTGTATTTTGTAAGTAATATTGTTCTTATAAATTATATTTTTAATTTATGACGGTTTGAAAGAAATATATACGACTCTCTCAATAACTGTACATATACGACAACGACTATCAAAATATATATCAATACTCATATGTTGTACATCTACTGACATCTAACGGTTCTAATTTGTATGAAAGCAGAGGTTCTCCGTTACCAAATATGGCGTAACGTCATTGCAGAGAAGATTCATGAATTGAGCGATGACACGCGTGTCATGATGGTTCTGGTGCTGCGTGATTCACGCAGCGTGTTATGCTTGTTTAGAAAATGCTGGTAACACGTTCTGACATTTTAGCTAGCGAATCCAGCCATAGATGGCTACGGATCAGCTGACACTCCTCAGAAGTGGCAATATAGTGCCGGTGTGGTGTCGCCGCCATCTTACCTTTGTTATCTGGGATGCTTTTTAGAGCATTATTCGGAATTGAATTTCAACATATAGCTACTTAATCGCGAATTTGTATGTACATAATTATACGTGACTGCATAAATACAATATTATATACTTTTATAACCAATGCGATATAAGAATATAAAACGAAGGATTATCCACTCTTATAAGGAGTAAAAGCAATGTTTGGTATGCAAGGTTCGTTGTAAAATATAATCAAGCAGTTAATATATCAAATCACAGCACATAATAAATCACTGAAAGTATAATGATATGAATAGTAAGAAAAACATATTTATTTGTTAGCTGTTTATAAATTCAAATTTAAAAGTCCAATTCACATTTAATATATTATTGTTTAACAAGGTGGTTTAATGTTGTTTCAAATAGGCTTGGAGAACTAGCTGGTACTTCTGCCAATGTAATTTCATTTCTGCTGGATACAGTAAAAACATATTTGCAATCTAAGCAAGGTTTCGTTAGATCTGGTGGATTTTCGAAATTTTAGAAATAAATGATGGCAATAGTAGTTGGTTCAGCGCCAGGTGATAAACATATACAACAAGCAAATCAACGTAAACGGATTTAAAATGTTCAAGATTATATAAATTAGACTGTTACACTTTTATAATCCATGTAGCGTTCCTGTTCTTTGTAACTTACAAAGAGTCTTAAGAATGTAACGCAATGTAAAGAAGTTTGGAAACAAAGAAAGCAGGCCTTAATCTCAGATAAAGGAACATTGGATCTGTTGTGTATCGTGGTTACCGGCGTGCTGTGTTAAGGGATATGTCATTCGGTTTTAAATTTCTAAACGAGAACAATTCTAATAAATCTGGAGTCGACACATTGGAAGAAGAATTCTTCCAGTGAAAAATGCTGTATGCTGTGCGACAGCAGCTTCACATCCCCTTGATATTCTACAAAAAATTTTATGCCATTTTACTCGATTTACTAGAATCGAAACTATGAAACCTACTATGTGGTATTTCTGCAACTGCTACCACACACACCTGCGCGCGCGCACACACACAAACGCACACGCTCATACGAAATCCACCAAGCTTAAAGATACTGTGTATGTATTGGAGGATGCGTACAAAAAGAAAGGACTATTACATGGATAAACTGTAGAATTCCATTTGTAATTGATATTTTGGTTATAATCATTTATATGCTTTTATCAGAAATTTGAATAAGTCAAAATTGCAGCACGCAGGTGTGTAAATATCACTTTGCAATCCCATTTCATTCTGGTAGTTATACTTATATATAAGCATCCAACCAGGCATAAAGCTTAATAATCTTTCAACTACAAAATAATGATGAAACATTAAACTTTTTGCTGATTTTGGTCTATTTTATCATTTTCGGAACTTGTGAAGCAGCCAGAACTATAATAACAAAGTACTTTATATCTTTGCTCATTGTTTCCAAAGAAAATATTAAATGTGAGTAACATAATATAATAAATAACATAATAATAATATAATAAATAAATATATTCAAACGTAATTTATTTAATTTTTATCATTTAGCGTTACAAAATATATTACAATAATATATAAAAATATATTTTACTTTAGTTTTTTCAATATTTTTAATATTTTATATTATCATATTAAAATTTTACAAAAAGTAACAAAATTTTTAGAAGTAGGAATAATTTTTCCTTAATTAGTTAATATGTTGGTTCTTTTTAAGAAGACGGTATTTAATTTTTCAAAGTAAGTTTCGACTTTAAATTGACCATTAGTTTCTCTAGTTTCATTGCTTTTCGTAGAACACCGCAAATTTTCAACTTTCCCATTACAGCTTTGTCCATGCAAGTTTTAATTCTCCGAAAGATATATATTATTATGTTATTAGTAAAATTATTTTGCATTTCTAATTAATTGAAACGTAAAAAATGTATTTTTTTTATGAGAAAGCATTGCGAGAAAATTTTGGGAATCTATTACTAATGTTATACCTAGTGGTTGACTAGGTTGTCCTCTCGCTGCCGCACCTCTTTACTATTTTTAAAATCCAAAAACCGTGTACCAACTTTGTCACCTTTAAAATTTACGAAATTTACATATTGTGAATTTTGCAAAAGTGATGTTAATTAACTCTTGAATTATGGTTGCTTGGGCGATTAATCAGACTGGTCTATGAGAAGCTGTAATGTACGAGGACTAATAAATTTTCTTTTACCATAATGAACAATACAGTATTTGAGCTTACACTTTTGTTAACAAACTATCTGTTCAAATTAGCTTGGATGACAATTAACATTTGCATGATCTTTTCCTCTGATTTATCTGTATAATTTGTTCGTTCTTTTCAATTGTCATATATAATTATTCAAATCTATACGTTCCAAATTCTTCTCTAGGAAGGAATCAGGCAACAAGTTATCTCATCAATAATATTTATATTCTGTAAAATAAATTGATATGTTTACTAAAATATAAATTATACATTCATGTATTAATTGAAACCTTTAGTTAATTATTCACACCTGGATTATACGCATAATGGGTAAAATCAGACTTTCCTTCAGTTTTTTTAATATTGCCTCATCGATTAAAGACTGATTAGTAACAGATTTACTGTCTTTGCAAAATAAAAGCGTACATTGCATCACACATTATTTCCAGCTTCCCACTATAATTTTGTTATTCTGAACCAACGAACATCTCTATTGCAGCCATATGTATACCTGAAGCAACGCGTGCGTAAGGCAATCTCAAATTGAGAGAATTATTTTTCTTAACAATGAAATTAGAAATATATATAAGTTACTGCAGTCTTTGACAAGAGTGCATTCACAGCAATACCATGATTCATCGGTCCTTCCAAGAGCACACATTAACATTCCAAACTTGGATATTATATAATCGACACGAGTTTGAAACCATATTCGTTTAATTTTTACACTTAGTGATGGGCTGATATTTACTATATGAGGATCTGTGCCTTTCATTGAATATGGTAAGCATACCTTAATATTATTCACAAGATCATAATTTTTCATACCAATGGATTCTATGCCTGGTTAAAGAAATAGCGCTAACAGCATTAACCCTTTCAGCACTGAGTTGTGTGGCAAATGGTTTTGTGAGAACCTATATGTGGCGTTCGTTGTTGTCAGACCGGTGGAGTCATCTCTGTGAAAACTGCTCAAGCTGTTCGCAATTCTGTTTCAGCACAGATTGAAGAGATGGCGAAACGAGTCAATACATGCCTACGGTTGAATGTTCCCATTAAGAATAACTTATAAGTTACCGATGGATGGTGCTGCTGGTGGTCGGTTACTCACAATCGACCGACGGGTAGTGCTGCTTGTGCTTAATGATCCATAAATTGTCGACGACTGGTGTTACCAACAGCCGATAGCGCATGCTTACACATATAGCTGGTGCAACCAATAGTAGGTAACTCAAGACTTATCAAAGATTGGTGTTCCCTGCGGTCGGAAACTTACGATATATCGATAGTAGGTAATGACTGCGGTCGATAACTTATGATATAATAAGGGCTGGTATTGCCAATAGTCGGGAATTCAAGAACTATCGAACAATGGCATTGCCAGCTATTGGTAATCCATCTCTTACTTGGCTTAACTTAATCTAACTTCCTCTAAACTTAATTTAAACCAAGCTAACCTCAGTTACACCTAATGTGACTTACCCTGCCTGCACTAAAATACTCACATAACTCAACACATAACTCAACCTAACACAATCTAACATTACCTTCCTTAAACATAAACAAATCGAACCTACACTTTCTTAAATCTAACCCAACATAATCGAGCAACCTACAAACAGTCCCAAACATATTTCAACCTAACCTAACCTAGCGTAACCTAACTAATTCTAACACAATCACAGTTCCATCTCGGGACGGAAGCAGCCTCCGCAACATTCCCAGGGAAGAGGCTATGCAGTAAGACTTCCGCAGTTACGGAATGGCAGATCCGCTCCGATTGAACGTTTATTCACGTAATATAATATAATAATCTGCGGGTTCAATCGGAGTGGGTCCGCATTGAATACAGGAACGTCTTCGGCTAAATGAAAACAAACAGTCCGAAAAGAATAAAACTTTTCTAACAAATCGTACGGAAATCAGATATTTCGACGCATATCCAATATACACCTAACCAAAACGTAATTCGAAAAATACAAAGAATAAGCGGAAATATTCTCCAATATGTGACATATACAAATCAGACAAGTAATCGTACAACGCCGGGTCCGGGATGGTGCAGAGAGGAAATGTGGAGGAGAGAGAACATAAAATAACAACAACGTAACTAAAGAGAAAGAAAAAGAAGATCTGTGGAAACATTGCATTTACTAAGAGGAAATCCTACAAATATCAAACAACAGATTGTATACCATACCGTCCGGGCAAGGTACAACGAAATAGACGATATCGTGGGAGAAAATAAAAATATCGAAAAACTTAAAAAGAAAATAATACTTTAGACTGAACGAATCAATATCATTGATTCCGGCAAGCTTAATGGAAAACGCGACTTCGAATCGGTTAGAGTATAAGATAGATGCTGGTCGCGGTTCAAGTGGCTCTGCATTCCTTACCCGCATCAGTGCAGGCAGTAGGATGGAGGGGGGGGGGGCTGCAGCCCCCCCCCTAACCCCCACCACCGGCATGAGCGAGGCTGCTGTGCATATGCTACTGAAAGGTGCTGCTGGTTCGCGATTCGGAATCAGCCCCATCGGGTCCTGGCAGAAAATTAATTGTTGGGCAGGCAGTTCGGAGTTCCCTGTTGATGACACCAAAGGATAGGAAAATATAAAGGAGAAAAAGAAAGCCTCGGAAGACACAGGCACGAAAGGAAAATCATCAGGAACCGAAGTAAGGGAACCAAAAAAAAAGGGCAGGATAATGGAAATGCTACCGATAAGAATTACATCCTTACTTTGAAATAGAAGAATAGGAAACCGCACATCAGACGTAATGATAGATATTATGAGCGAGGATACGACGAAGGTAATGACATATTAGAAAACGTTAATGGGAAGCATCAGGTATATAAAAAAAAAACTGAGATCGAACACTTGATCGAACTAGTGGCGAACGGTACAGGGAAAATTGAAGCAATTAAAGGAGCGGTAAGCATTCAAGGACAAACAACGGGATGAGGAAAAGCAGGAGAAACGACAGAAATACGAAAAGATGATGCAAGAAAATCGAGAGCGGAATATATAATCCTATAATTTAACAAAAAAACAGGTATAGAGAACATAATAAAGGAGATAAAAGGAACTCTAGAAGAAGAATTCGAAGAAAAACGTACAAGTGGGAGTATAATGCTCCAACTAAGGGACATATACCCGTTAGGTGACCAGAGAAGAAATTAATGATTACATAAGACGAACATTGAAAATAATCGAAGGAAAGGATAGCGGTATAAACGTCAAGTTGTTAAAACAAACGTAGAGAGTCAATCGAGTCGCGTTAGCTGAATTTGGACAGGAATATAGTAAAGAGCTGGAAAAGGTCAAACGACGCAGAATACCATTAACACCTTGTCTCTGCAAAGTGCTACCGAGAATAGAGAGATACTTCAAATGCCATAAACTGGGACATATCGGCAGAAATTCCGAAGAAGTCAAAGATAATAAGGGGATCTGCAGAAGATGCGCATCTCAGATTTATACGATGATCGGTTGCATCGTGAATAAACCGAAATGTATCATCTGCAGCGAGGCAGGAAGAAGGAATCCGTACATCAGACACGTTACCGGAGTTTTAACTGTCCGGCCTACAGAAAGGCGTTGATAGAGAAGAACGAGAAACGAATATGGAATTGAAAGTCCTACAAATCTATCTGAACAGATGCCGAATCTCGCGAAATATCATGCAGCAAATGCGAATGATTCAAGAGACAGACGTGGTAATAATATCGGAAGCACACAGGATGGAAGAATACTGACTGCGAGACGAGAACGGTGACGCTGCGATATGGATAACCGGTGTTAATCGAAACTGTTTCACATATGGCACCACATATTCCTCGACCGGAATCGTTCATGCAATGGTCGAAGGAACAAAAGCTATAAGCTGCTACTTCTCGCTTAACAGGAACGGAAAGAAATCGAAGAATATATAAACAAAGCTGAGGATAACGTAGAAAAGGGAGAGAAAGCAAGCAGAATAATAATCAAGGGTGACCTGAACGAAAAATCGGTAATCTGGGGTAGTAAGACGAGCAATCATAGAGAGGAAAAGATCATCAAAATGTCTCTAAGAAACGATCTAATCGCGACCAATCCGAAAGAAGGCTATACATACTTTAAGAACCGAAACAAATAAAAAATAGACATAATGTTGATAGGAGGTTGCATATACGCTAAGTTGAGTATAGCAGAAGTGTTTGAGATATTTTCAGCGTTGGACCATCAATACGTACTACATAACTTCTAAAGTACGAATTACAAGAATAACGAAGAGGGATTTGCAAGCCTCGATGGAAAGAAAGCGAACTCGAACGATGCAAATAAATGATCGACTTATATAATATATAGATATTTATTTTTATCTAGAAGAGATGATCTAGTTCTACGTAATTAAAATATATGATAAGTGTAACTATATAAACCATTTTCAAATATTCAATTAAAACATCATGAAATGATATGAAATTAGATAGGGTTTCAGATGTAATGGAGTATCATAAGGAGATATTGTATTTAGAAATAACTAAAATATAAAATATGTATTAATATTTATACTAATTTGAAATATTTACTTGAAAAATCATCAAAGCATATGGTCCAGCGAGTGGGGGATTAACGGATCGTTGCGAGGAGCATGCGGCTTAATGTGTGTAACTTGGATTTATGAATTCTCATATACAGCAATACATTAGTCCGGATATAGTACATATATGTATGTAAGAGGCTTAAAAGTAGAATACAGGTTCTGGTAAAGTCGGATCCCTGAATTGGAGGAGTCCCCATTGAGGTGATGGGCTGTTCGTTAACAAAACTGTAAGCTCAAATATTATCTATTGTTCATTATGTTAAAAGAAATTTATTGGTTTTCGCACATTACAGCACGTCATAGATCAGTCTAATTTATTGCCCAAACAACCATAATTCAGAAGTTAATTAACATTACATTTGCAAAAATTTACAATATGTAAATTTCGTAAATTTTAGAGGTGACGAAGCCGGTGCACGGTTCTTGGATCTTAAAAATGATAAAAAGGTGCGGCAGGAAGAGGAGAACCTAGTCAACCACTAGGTACAACATTAACAATGGATTTTCCAAATTTTTCCGCAATGCTTTCTCATGAAAGAAATATATTTTTTACGTTCAAATTAATTAGAAATGCAAAATAAGTTTACTAGGAATATAATATTATATATCTTTCGGAGAATTAATACTTGCATCGACAAAGTTGTGATGGAAAAGTTGAAAATTAGCGGCGATCTACGAAAAGCAATGAAATAAGAGATATTAATGGCCAATTTAAAGTCGAAACTTACTTTGAAAAATTGAATACCGTCTTCTTATAAGAAACCGACACATTAACTAATTAAGGAAAAATCATTCCTACTTATAAAAATTTTGTTATTTTTTGTAAAGGTTTAATATGATAATATAAAATATTTTAAATATTAAAAAAACTAAAGTAAAATATATTTTTATATATTTTTCTAATATATTTCGTAACGTTAAATGATAAAAACTAAACAAATTACGTTTGAAAATATTTAATTACGTAGATTGATCTTTACTCATACATTTGTAATAAAATGAACATAGTTATTCATATTTTTTTTTTTCAAACAATGAGTAAAGATATAAAGTACTTTGTTGTTATAGTTCTAGATACTTTACAAGTTCCGAAAATGATAAAATAGAACAATACCTGGAAAAAGTCTAATGTTTTATAATTATTTTCTAGTTGATAGATTATCAAGCTTTATGCCTGAATGGATGCTTATATATAAGTATAACTGCCAAAATAAAATGAGATCGCAAAGTGATATATACACACCTGCGTGCTGCAATTTTGGTGTATTTAAATTTTCGATAAAAGCATATAAATGTTTCTAATCTAATTATCAAATACAAATGGAATTCTACAATTTATCCATGTAATAGTCCTTTCTTATTGTACGCATCCTCCAATACATACACAGTATCTTTAATCTTGATGAATTTCGTATGGTCGCGTGTGTGTGTGTGCGCGCGCGCGCGCACGTGTGTATATGGTAGCAGTTGCAGAAATATCACATAATATGTTTCATTGTTTCGATTCTTGTAAATCGAGTAAAATAGCATAAGATTTTCTGTAGAATATTAAGGAGATGTGAAGCTGCTCTTGCACTGCATACAGTATCTTTCACTGGAAGAATTTTTCTTCCAATGTGTCGACTCCAGATTTATTTGAATTGTTCTCGTTTAGAAATTTAAAACCGAATGACATATCCCTTAACACAGCACGCCGGTAACCACGATACACAACAGATCCAATGTTCCTTTATCTGAGATTAAGGCCTGCTTTCTTTGTTTCCAAACTTCTTTACATTGCGTTACATTTTTAAGACTCTTTGTAAGTTACAAAGAACAGGAACGCTACATGGATTATAAAAGTGTAACAGTCTAATTTATATAATCTTGAACATTTTAAATCCGTTTACGTTGATTTGCTTGTTGTATATGTTTATCACCTGGCGCTGAACCAACTACTACTGCCATCATTTATTTCTAAAATTTCGAAAATCCACCAGATCTAACGAAACCTTGCTTAGATTGCAAATATGTTTTTACTGTATCCAGCAGAAATGAAATTACATTGGCAGAAGTACCAGCTAGTTCTCCAAGCCTATTTGAAACAACATTAAACCACCTTGTTAAACAATAATATATTAAATGTGAATTGGACTTTTAAATTTGAATTTATAAACAGCTAACAAATAAATATGTTTTTCTTACTATTCATATCATTATACTTTCAGTGATTTATTATGTGCTGTGATTTGATATATTAACTGCTTGATTATATTTTACAACGAACCTTGCATACCAAACATTGCTTTTACTCCTTATAAGAGTGGATAATCCTTCGTTTTATATTCTTATATCGCATTGGTTATAAAAGTATATAATATTGTATTTATGCAGTCACGTATAATTATGTACATACAAATTCGCGATTAAGTAGCTATATGTTGAAATTTAATTCCGAATAATGCTCTAGAAAGCATCCCAGATAACAAACGGCAAGATGGTGGCGACACCATACCGGCACTATATCGCCACTTCCGTGGAGTGTCAGCTGATCCGTAGCCATCTGTGACCGGATTCGTTAGCTAAAATGCCAGAACGTGTTACCAGTACCTCCTAAACAAGCGTAAAACGCCGTATGAGTCGCGCAGCACCAGAACCATCATGACACGCGTGTCATCGCTCAATTCATGAATCTTCTCTGCAATGACGTTACGCCATATTTGGTAACGGAGAACCTGTGCTTTCATACAAGTTAAAACCGTTAAATGTCAGTAGATGTTCAACATATGAGTATTGATAGACATTTTGAGAGTTGTTTTCCTATATTAATAGTTATTGAGAGAGTCATATATATTTCTTTCAACCCGTCATAAACTGAAAATATTATTTATAAAATAAAATATTCATCCATTGTCATTGGCGTGCCAATCGCTGGTTGTTTAGGTTCGTAATTTGCATCTGACTCTTTTGAAAGGCACGCACTTTACTTAACGTTTCCAGTGACTCGTTGAGCGGAGAAAATAAATATTCTACTTTTGATATTGTCGGCTCTTGTAATTCTAAGGCAAATTCATTCATCTGCCGACATCGTGAACACTGTTTTTTGGCTAAATTACAGAAAAACATATATATTATAAGGAATATAAAAATCGTAATATTAAATTTAACTTTGTTCATCGTTGCCTTGTTGGACACATCCATAACAATATACAGTGTGGGGCAGTAATAATTAGCACCTCAGATATCCTCGAAACTATAAGTTTCATAGAAATTTTTGCTGATATAAAATAGCACAGGACAAAGGTCCCATCGTTGATGAAAATAGTTTTGTTGTAAGTGGAGGTATGTTGGACATTTGAAGGTTACCTTCATTTTATAAAATGAATTGGTGTGTTCTTTTTTCCGTAATACGATAGAGCATTTTGAAACGAGTTCAACAACCTGTAACATGAAGTCATTGAAGGTTACAAAAAGTAAACAAAGGTGATAATACTTACAGTTTTTATAGTAAATGCAACATACGTATTGTAAACAGTGGTGGAAGGCGTAACGTTTACCGTTTACTTCACTGTGAATAAACACATTCCGAAGGGCATTTTAATAGTTTGCAGAATAAGTTAAACATGATAAGATTAGTATTGAAAAATCGGTTCGATTACGTTTGGTTAGGCTGTTCTTTGTGTCGTCCATTTTATAAGTACTGAGCTGCGGATTCCTGAGGACAGCTCACAAAATTGTTGGACTATGGAAGATTATCACTGTGAAATTGAATCAAAAGGTAATTAAATTCCATTAGATTGTAAACAAATCTCAATATTTCATTTTAAATAGTAAGATATAATACTCTTTTCAAAATTACAAGAATGGATACATACCTCTCTGTTATTATTATTTCATAAAGAATTCTAATTGCAATTATATAGTTCACTACGATAAAAAATTATTTATAAGAATTAGATTCATTATGGTACAAAGTCTTCCACGACTTCACGCTTCTTCCAGAATCATTCAAGGAGTTCTGAACCTTAGTTACGCTTGGTTACTGACCAGTCAGAGTGGCCCTCCGCTTAGCGGTATTGAGCCACAGTTAGACTAAGGAGAAGATATCCATCGTTTTCCATATCTCTGGATCGGCAAACCAAAGCGGCGGTTTTGGAATCCGATTTGAATGCGCTGTTCCACTACGAATAAACGAACTCGACGCGTGGGAAGGAAGAACTTCCTGCGTTCTCTAGTGCGCGAATACGTGGGTACAAGCAGCTACTCCATCGTCCACCACTGCACTGTCTCATCTCCTGCTGTCTGCCGACCGGAGAGCCATTCCGCATCGGCGCCTCCGTCGCCGATCCGCACCAGAGGTCAGCCTGCCTGGGTACTCGTTCCATTGTCAATTCCGCCTCACAGCCCGTACAGAGGGACCATACCAGAGGACGAGCCTTGCCGACAACAATACCTGGAACGAAGTTAGGAATTAGCGGTTTCTAAGACTTCGAAAGGTAAGTTCCCTTTTTTATATACTCGCGTCCGTGACTTTCACGCAGTGTTCCGCGATCCAAAAAGAACCCCGTCTTCGACCCAAATGTGCGAGCCGAACCGTTCGAGACGGGGTGCTGCTCCGGCATACGGTTAATTTTCCGCGACCCGAGACGTGATACATCATTAAAAGGTAAAATATTTTCAAAACTTTAATTATAGTCTTTAATACAAGCAGTTGGACAGTATTTCAATTTTTGAGAAAATTGATGAAAGTCTATCATTTTCAAATGATCAGAATCTTTGCCGTTTGAGCAATAAGTGACTAACAAATAACTGCATAAATTTCAGGCTTATGAACATATTGATTAAGTCTCATGCAGACACGTTTATAACCGAGTTACTAAATAATAATCAACACTAAATAATCATCTTAGAACTTAAACGATTACACCTCGCATACATATAAAAATATTGCAAACGTGAAAAGTAAGTGGTTTATCAAGAACTCTTCTAAAAGAACGGACGAAGCCAATAGAAATCTTTGTTGAAGTAAGCAAGTTCTAAAGTTTTAAGCAACGCGATGACACTTATCTGTCTACGTTACATAGCAAGTAAGTTCTGAAGTTCTACGAAAGCCGATGGAGCTCCTCACTATCAACGTTTCAAAGGAAGGATATCTATGTAAAGTGATTGTCCCTATCAGTTTATACGTTCCAGAGTACGTAAGATGCAAAGTTCTATGCAACATGATTTCGCTTCTTATTTCTACGTTTCATAGTAAGCACTTCCTATATCTTCATACAACGCGATGCAGCTTCACAGTCCTGCGTTTCAAAGTGATTCCCAAAGTTCCACGAAAAGGGATGTCGCATCTGAGTGTCTACATGTCAGTGTGAATAGCTTTGAAGATTCCTTGCAACAAGATGGAGTAAGCAATAAAAAAATATTCTGTGTTACAAGATGGTGCTTCTCAGTTTCACGCTTCAAAGCAAGTATGTAATGTTCTATGCATCGCATTATGCTTACCTGCTTCTACATTTCAGAATAATGTGAATGCTACAATTCCCTCCAATGGAATGGCCCTTCATAGTGTCTACGTTTCAGAGCAATAGAGTTCCTATGCTCCATGCATTGCCATGGCGCATCTCATTTCAACGTTACAAAGTAAGTAAGCAGTAACATTCTATCCATCATATTATGCTTATTTGCTTCTACAATCCAAAGGAATGTGAATTATACAGTTCCGTGAAACGAGAGAGAAAACGTTATTGCTCTGAAAGGTAGATACTACGAAGTGCCATTCTTTTGCATGGAACTGAAGAATTCACATTCTTTTGAAGTATAGAAGCAGAAAATAATATTTCTGCGAGTAGAAGATTACAACTTACTTTCTTCGAACCGTTGCAACGGGATGCGCTTCCGCATTGCAAGGAGCATTAGATATTTATTGCTTTTACACGCAGACACTATGATGCGCTATCCCGTTGCAAGTAACTATGTTCTTCATATACTTTTGATGTATAGAGGGAGATGAAATCAATGCGTTGTATAGAACGTTAGAACTTACTAACTTTATAACATTATAATGAGATGTGTCACCGCACTGAATGGAGTGTTAGAACTCTATTGCTTTGACACGTAGGCATAATGATGCGTAATCCAGTTGGAAGAAACTGTGAAGCTCAGATTCGTTTAATGTGTAGAAGCAGATAAGAATGAATCAGTGCATAGAAGATTACAGCTACTGGAGTTTTTACAATGTCTATTCTGCTTAGATTTAGCTATAATATATGGAGAGTGTAAGTATATATACTAACTAGAAATGTTTATTTAAAACATCATGAAATGATACGAAATTATATGGAATTTAATTGTAGTGGAGCAATTGGAGGGCGGATTACCTATTTACTATTGACTAAAGTATATGATGAGTGTGAATATATATGCTAATTTGAAATTTTTACTTTGAATATCATGAAGTGTAATTTCAACAGAAACATTTAATTGTAGAACTGAGAAACACTATCGCGTTGCATGGACGTTTGGAACTCAATTACTTTGAGAAGTGGACACTATGAAGCTCTATACAGTAACATGGAACTATAGAAATAACATACATAGTAGTGTAGAAACTAATAAGCACGATTGTGTTGTGTAGAACCTTACAACTTACTTACTTTGATACGTAGAACTAAGAATTTCCATCGCGTTGCATAGAACATTGGATGTTAATTACATTGACAAGCTATATTACTACTTACTTACGTTGAAACGAGAAGCCATCACGCTACAAGGAACTGTAGAATTCACATCACTTTGAAGTCCAGAAGCAGATAAGCATAACGCAATGTATAGAACGTTACAGCTTACATGCATTAAAACGTAAAAAGGAGATGCGCCAACGCATTGCAAATGCAAGTAGCCACAGAACTTTATTGCCTTGACAACTAGACACTGTGCAGCGCAATCCCCTAGCAAGGAATTGTGGAATTCATATTCTGCTGAAGTGCAGAAGTGGATAAGCATTATGCTATGCATGGAACATTACAACTTACTTACTTTGTATCGTTGAAAGGAAATGTTGCATGGAGCATTACATGTCAATTACTTTGATAAGTTGAGACTTAGAGAAAATCTTCACATGTCTAGATGCGGTGCCCTCCGTGGCATACTGAACACTCTTGGGTTCTTATGGTTGTCCTGCTTGTTCCGCTTTCGGTGTAATCGTCATCAGAATGTCATCTGATTTCTCGTAGTACGTTGATTCGTGGAACGTGAATGGTCCGATGGTCTCCCGTCGACCCGAATTGCGGTTGAGCTTGCTCTTGCGTTCATCTCTGGTACACAGTTGGCCAGTTTCTCCAAAAACTCTAGAAGATCCGTGTAAGGCGGCACCTTGTTGTCTTTACTATGAGTTCCCATTGGAATAACGTATTAGCATTTATCTTTGCTCGAATGATGGAAAGCAGAAGTGTTCAATTGCGAGATATTTTCCTTGGAATTTTTCAATGCGCGAAGTAGTTGGTTGACGGTGTCGACGATATTGCCTAGTGTTTCTGCAATGTTCCTTGGCGGTTTAAGAATATTCCAGATTGCATCACAATATTTAGAGGCAGCCTGACTTCTACAGTCGTATTTCCCTTTCAATAACTCAATCGCGTCGAGTTATGATATCGAATCGGCGCGAGTTATGATAGAGAAGTAGTCGTTGTGAATTTTGTAAAGACGTGACGTTTCGGTTTCGTCTTATTCTTCGAGGTCAAATTGGATGCCATCGAATCGTTTCCACGTTTCAGTTAACGCGTAAAGATGGGTGTGTAGTAAACGTATATCCGGTTGTTCTGATGTTTTGCATGTGTTAAGAAGTCGCGTGAAGATAGTGAATAGACCGAATGTGGTACCACGTTTACGCCGCAGTGAACTGAGAATAATTTCATGAGGAATGGACTGAGCTTATTCGAGCGATCGGGTTGTCATCGTGGAACATGGATAAGAAAGAAATGGACGAATAAACGAGTCTACCTTTTCAATGTGAAGATATCAGGTATGTTAAGGTCTGCCATGATGTCTGGATCCCCTGGTATGTCCGACTTGTTGCTGCTGAGAATCTGAATTTGTCCTGGAGCGTTGGCTTGATCACTGGCATGATTCTTGGGCAACTGAATGTTGATTGATTGACACACATTGATTGACAGGTAGGCGTAACGCTACGTATAGAGGAGTACAACTTAATTACATCGAAGCGTTGAAATGAGATACGCCATCGCATTGCATGTAGCATTAGAAATCTACTGCATTGACGCACAGACACTATGAAGTATCATCTCCTTGCAAGAAACTGTGGAATTTACATTCTTTTGAAGCGTAGAAGCAGACAAACATAATCCTGAGCATAGAAAGTTACATCTTACATCGAAATGATGAAATGTGATGCGCCATCGCATTGCATGCAGCAGTAGAACTCTGCTGCTATAATACGTGAACACTATAATGCCGCAACCCGATGCATGGAACTATAGCATTCACATTCGTTAGAAGTGTATGAGCAGATGAGCATAATGATATGCTTAGAAGATTACAGGTTACATACTTTGAAACGTTGAAATGAGATGTATTATCGCGTTGCGTGGAGCATTAAAACTTCATGGTTTTCACACGCAGATACTGTGAAGAACCATCCCATTTCAAGGAACTGCAGAGTTTACATTCCTTTAATGTGTAGTAGCAGGCAAGCATAATGTTATTGAAGGATAATGAAATAATCTTAATTTAAAAGTTAATCAATAACTCAGGTTTAATGTCAATGTTATGTACGTGGAATATTCTAGAATGCGAGTGAGAGCGAATGTGCAAAGCAAATGAGTTTTTCGTGTGAATGTTTTAAAATAATGAAGCAGTTGTTCATTAGCAGCCTTTGGAGTAATATCTCAGTTGAAAAGTACTACTTAATGATATAAAAAATTTTATAATTGTCTTTTATTAATAAGTTTCCTACAATTTTGGGGTTTCGGGCGTAGTAATTATCAAGAAGATATTCAAGAATTAAATCGGATACGTTCTAAAGATTGATGTATTATCGAATATTTGAAGACAGAACGTTCAAGATAATTCCTTGACGGTCTAGAACGTTCGAGAAGATACTCAAGCGACGCGAATGTAGTTTTGAGAGATAGTGCGAGAACGAAAATTAATTTTTCGTGTGGAGATAATTCGAGTTTAAACGCAATTGTCGAGTGATAATTTTCACAATGATCGATTTGAGTAAAATTACAGTTACAGCGCTAAGAGAGATATTAATAGAGCATAAACTACTTACTGCTGGTTCGAAAGCTGAATTAATTTCCCGTGTTGATGGAAGTTGACTCAGACGGAACGTGAATTTCATGAAGATAATGAAGAGTCGTGTGCTGGTGTATCACCAAACGTGCAGTCATCAATGAATCTACAGCAATCTGAAATTGATCTTTTCTTAAAAGAAAAAGTATTAGCAGAACGTGAGTTAGCCGTGTTGCGCCTTGAGTTAGATCCGGTGCGACAGAAATTACAGGTTGAGTAAATTTCGGAAAATGAGCAACGAAGATCGACGCGTAATTTTGAAGGCGAACTATTTGATGTTATTAGTAGCGGTGACAATTTCTTAATAGTCTAAAGCAAATCTGGTGATTATAAAATTTGGGAGAAGCAGATCAAATTATTCAAGATGACATATAAATTGGAAGATGACGTTGCACGAATACTTATCGGTATGCTACTGAAGGGAAAAGCACTTGAATGATTTCTTTCTAAACCAGAATATATAACTATGGCATTCAACCAACTGCTGGAAGAATTATGAGTTGTGTTTTATCATCCACAAAGCGAAATTGAAATGAAGAAGAAATTTGAAGAGCGGTTATGGAACAGGAACGAGACATTTCATGAATATTTGCACGAGAAGAACATTCTTGGAAATCGAGTACCAATCAACGACGATGAAATACTTGAATATCTGATTGACAGCATTCCCGATGAAATGCTCCGGAACCACAAGCTTATTCTACAGTTTACAACAACCAATCAACTTTCGAAAGCGTTTGAAAAGGTAATTCTTCGAGATCGAGGTATGTCGAGTGTGCAGAGATCAACAAAGTTTGAGATGTGTAAAGACAGTTTCGTTAGAAATGAACGAAAAGAGATGGTCAATGTAGGTGAGATAAAAGAATTTATCGGTAATATTGTACGATGTTATAATTGTGGTGAGCATGATCATATTAGCGTGAATTATCCAACGAAAGATCGCGGTGTAAAATGCTTTATATGTCAAGAACGTGGACATATTGCGTCGATACGTTCCAAGAAATTTAAAGCGAGTGAAGAGAGCTGCGCGACATTAGGAGTATCGTACCGAAAGTATCTCAAAAATGTTTTACTTAACGGATGCTAGATCAAAGCATTAATGGATTCAGGAAGTGATTTTAGTTTAATTCGCACAGACGAGTACATTAAGCTTGGTTCTCCGCAATTACGACGCAATGAATTACATTTCGAAGGTTCAAGGAATAATACAACATTAGGTGAGTTTCAAGCAGAAATTACCGTAGATGGGCACTCACATCTGATTTGTATACAAGTAATCTCTGATACCATTGTTCGACACAAGCTGTTAATAGGAACGAATTTCTTAAATGCAACCGATGTCAGCATTAGAGATAGTAATCATTCGTCCATTATCGAAAGTAACGCGCGAAATTGTTGAAAGAGAAAATATTGTACCGGAAATATTTTAAATAGATGTAACGAGTGTTAGAAGTAAATCAAGTTGATGTGTCTCGTGTATTAGATCCTAATTAGCGAGTGACGATAGAAAATCTTGTTAGTAATTACAAGCCGAGTAAAACCTTTGAACGTGAAATTGCAATGAAATTAATATTGAAAGGCGAAGAGTCTGTATATCAATTGGCGAGACAATTGTCAGCGTTGCTAAAAGTGATTGTTAATGCGCAGATAGAACAGTGGATTGTGGCTGGAGTCGCTCAGTTGTCTACTTCTGATTATGCGAGTCCGGTTTTTCTCGTTCGGAAGAAGAATGATTCGTTTGGATTATGTGTGGATAATCGACAAATTAATAAGAAAATTATTAAATATAAATATCCGTTACAATTGATCAAAGATCAATTAGATTTGTTACAAGGCGCGCGCAATTTTATTACTCTTGACTTGAGAAACGGTTTCTTTCACGTGTGACAGGATAAGTCAGGTCAAAAGTATACAGCATTTATTGTATCAGATGGTCATTATGAATTCTTACGAGTCCCTTTTGGTCTATGTAATTCACCAGCAGTTTTTCAAAGTTTTATAAATACCATATTTAGAGATCTTATTCGAGAGAGAATAGTTTTAGCATACATAGATGATTCGATTATTTCATCAAATGATATTAAAAGTAGGATCAAAAATCATGAAAAAGTTTGAATTATAGCGAGCGGAGCTGGCTTAATATTCAGTTGGGAAAAGTGTTGTTTTGTGCAAACTTCAGTCAAATTTCTTGGGCATGTATGGTTATATATATAACAATGGTTATGTTCGCCCCTCACTAAAACTGATGCAATCCGATGATTTCCAATGTTAAACACATACAAAGTTTTCTTAGACTAATCGAGAATTTTCGTAAATTTATACATGAATACCCTGTAATTTCGCGACATTTGTCTAACCTTCTGCGAGCGAATGCTAAATTTTGTTTTAGAGTGACTGAAATGGAAGCATTCATACGACTTAAACTTTTTCTGAGTGAGAACCGAATAGTGAACTTGTATCAAGTAGAAGTACAGACGGAGTTGCATACAGATGCTTCTGCGTTAGGGTACGGAGCAATTTTATTTCAAACAAATAACAAAGATCAACCTTTTCACCATGAATATTATTTTTTAGTGGTAATACAGCTTCTCTTGAATCTAAATGCAGTAGCTATGAGTTTGAGGTTTTAGCAATAGTAAAAGCTTTGAAGAAATTAGGAGTTTATTTATTAGGAATTTCGTTTGTTATTGTTACTTATTGCCGAGATTTTACTCTTACAACGAATAAGAAAGATCTTTGTTTGTGAGTTGCGTGATGGATATTATCGCTAGAAGAATTTGATTACCGAATATAGCATCGTCCAGAGAAGAACATGATACATGTTGCTGCGCTTAGTAGAAATGCACCTCCTGCGATTTTCTTAATCGATGAATCTGATACAAGCCTTACAGCACGTTTGCGGAAAGCACAGAAAGATGATCAGACTGTTATGAAACTTCGAGATTTGGTACTTCAAAACAAGAAGGATGATTATGTTCTACGGGGAAATTTTCTGTACAGAGCAAGAAATAAGGCGAGCTTATGAGTGTGGATACTTTTCTGTGGTCAAGACAGAGGCTATCGTACGTAAAGATTATTGGATTCCAAATCTTCGGCAGCAAGTTGGAAAGGTGATAAGGAATTGTGTTGCATGCATCTTAGCCGAAAAGATGCAGGGGACGCAGGAGTGCCATTTAAATCCGATTGAAAATGGGAGTATTCCTTTTGATACATTTCATATCGATCATCTTAGACCGTTGCCATCAACAAATAAACGTATCAGTACATATTTGTAGTGGTTAATGCTTTTACAAAATTTACATGGCTTTATGCTACAAAATCTACTACTACAGATGAAGTTTTGACACGCCTGAAGAAGCAAGCGACTATTTTCTGTAATCTGCATCGAATAATTTCTGATAGGGGAACGGCTTTCACAGCAAATGATTTCAAGCAATATTGTCAGGGAGAAAATATAGAACATGTTTCAACTACAACAGAAATTCCTAAAGATAATGGTCAAATTGAACGACTTAATAGAACATTCATACTATTGTCAGCAAAATTAGCTACACCTATGTCCTGTGAATGGTATAAGTATATGGAAGTAGTTCAACATTGTTTGAAATCAGCAATACATCGAAGCATTGGCACGTCACCGTTACATCTTCTCTTTGGGACACATCCACGACTTAACACGTTCCGTCCCGCGTAACCCGTACTTGGGTTACGGGCATGTTTCCGTGGGGCCCGCGTAACCCGTACTTGGGTTACGCTTTTCTTGTTCAAGTTAAATATGATTTTCTGTTGCATTTTGAAAACAAATTTATTGGAACAAGTTCTGGAGTATAAATATAGAATATACAACATGAAAATTTAAAAAATACACAAATAACACTCTATTTTTTATTAATTTATATAGGATAAGATATTACATTATACTATGTCGTATGATATTCGTTGAAACAGTCCAGGCACATCTGTGGCGATTTTGGGCAATTCAAACAATAAGTTGTCGTTTTTTTAAGGTTTTTTTTTGCTTGTTGGCGTCCTACGTTTTTCCTCTTCTTTTGGTAACACAGTACGCACATCCTTCTTACGGGCTTGCCCTGCTGATTCTTGCGAATCTCCAAGTGGTGAGACAGATTCCTTCTTTCGTGTCTATTAGTGTTGGGCACAGTATTTTTTGAGGACAACCATTCTGTCACTAAAGATTCACAGAATTTTTTTATCTCTATTTTTTTTTTTTTTGTAGCTCTCTGATATACTATATGTGCGTTTACGATCGTTGTCCCTAAAAGTAAATATATTCCTAATTTGCGATACCATTTGATGCCTTTTCGTATATTTGTTGCATATGACGCCATCTGGTCGCTTCTGTCGATGCCACTTTTACCAATATTGTATTCTATTATCGCCAAAGGCTTCATTTTCGAAGCACGACCGCGATGTGTAGAATCAGAGCTTCGAGCCATGATGGGAGGATGTTTTGTAGATAAGATTCTGACATCGCGAACATCTCTCCATTTTAGTACTACAATACCATTATGATCTTCTCGTGCCACCATTTCACCTCTTTTCAACGGATACGACATTACAAAACTTGGCATATTTTTTTTATTACACCTTACCGTTCCAACCACATGCGTCTTAGAATTTAAAAATTTAAGTGCTAGCTCATAACTAGTATAAAAATTATCAACAAATAAAGTACGTCCTTCGTTCAATAATTTGTCTGCAAGTTCAATGCAGACACTTTCTGCTATGCCAATTTTTCTTTTTCCGCTGGTATCCCGTCCAGAATATATTTTTGAAGACCATGTGTATCCTTCGGTCGAGCACAGTTTGAACATTTTTACACCGTACTTATGTGACTTTGTTGGAATATACTGCCGAAATACTAGTCGTCCCCTCCACGGAACCATTGTCTCATCGACAACAATTTCTTTGCCTGGAGAAAAAACCTTCTGATAATTAACCATCAATATGTCTACAAGTGGTAAAACTTTTCCAAGTCTGTTATTTTGTACTATCGTTTCATTGTTAGCAAAATGCAAGTTTGATAGCAGTAATTCAAAACGATTGCGGGACATTATGCTGCGCGGCAATGAAAAATTGTATATAGGATCCGTTGACCAACATTTCTTTAGCGGTGTTTGTACTAGACCCATCCAAATCATCAATCCAATAAATTTTTTAATTTCTTCGGAAGTGGTGAGATTCCATTTATTTTGTCCAGCGTGACCAGTCATTTCATGTTCAAGTAATTTCTGCTCTGCATATCTATTAGTTTCTGTGACTAAAAGACTTATTACTGTTTCATTCAAGAATAGTGAAAGAACTTCACCTGGGCTAATGTCAGACGGCAAATCCAACAAAAGCCCGCTTTTTCCAGTGAACGGAAATGATTGTTGCCTACTACCGAACTCGTTCCATTGGATATTGTCCAATGAATCAGTACCTGTGTCCAATTCCTCTTCTTCGTCTAAAACTAGTTCTGCTAATAATTCTTCAATATCTTCACTTGCATATGATTCATCAGTATCCGAGCCTGAACTTGACGAAATTCTATTTATGACTTTTCTTCTAAAATTCACAACGTTTTCATCACTACTCTCACTATCAATTGTACTTTCACGCCGTCCAGTAAACATTTCTGGGATAAAAAATCACTGATGTTCGTTTCAGAAAAAGTATGCTTCTCAACTGAATGATCTAGGATAACTGTAGTGTGATCCATTGCAGATCTCTAGTCGAAACGCTTCCCCTGGGAAGCGAAAAGTGTGGTGTAGGGTTCGTTATTAGAATGATCTGACCAAGTTAGCCAATCATGTATTTGTTTATCTAGGTGCCGCCTCTTCTTGCGCCCTTAGCGCGTTTGCTTGGAAGGGCGGCAGCAGGTATAATGGGGGTGTTTTGTTATTTTAACATTTGGCAATGTAGCGGGGTTTCCGCTGGGTCTGGTTCCTCTCACGTCAAGGGTGTAGCCTCTTGACCGTGGCCTAGACCCTTTTTGGAAACCCTCGATTTATGGAGTCCGCGTGTGTTACTGAGGTCGTTGACTAAGATTTACAACTAACATGCGGTGAAAGTTCGCTAAGGACGTCTTCTCAAAAGTAACTTATTTGTGCGCATACCATACCTCGATGCTAGCCGCTACATAAGCGTTTCAAAATCCAAAATAAACTTACACATAAGATTATTTCGGAACAAACAAATTTATAAATTTCATAGGTCGATAGTAATGTAAATAAAAATAATCGACAATGCACGGACCTACTAGAGTTACATTGTTTATATTCCCGCATATCTCTCCGCTATTGTTCTAGCGGTGAGATCGGAGTTCTAGCGCGCCGACAGTAAAACTTGGGCCGGCAGGAAACTCAACGAAATCACGCTTGGTACGGAACGTGTTAAAGGTTATCTTGACATCTGAGACATACTTGAAAAGGAATGGCTAGCACCTTTTCATGATAAACGAGATGAAGTACGACTTCCAGCAAGCAAAAATATATCCCGGATCCGACAAGAGAATAAGAAAACTTTTAACAAGAGTAGACGAAATGTTAGAATTTATCGTGAAGGAGATCTAGTAGCAATTAAACGTATGCAACAGAGTCCTGGTCTAAATATAGCTCATAAATATTTTGGACCGTGTGAAGTTATACGAGTTTTGCGCAATCAACGATTTGTAGTTCGAATGGTAGGGGAAGGAGAAGGACCCTTACAAACATCTATGTCAGCAGATTCTATGAAATTGTGGATCGACGAAATCAATGTTGATTTATTTGAAATCGAAGACGAAATGAATGAAGACATTCAGAGCAAATATTCATGCAGGACGACCGAGTGAAGGATAACGAAATTATCTTAATGTAAAAGCTAATCAATCATTCAAGTTTCAAATGTTATGTGCGTGGAATATTCTAGAATGCGACAGCAGTTGTTTATTAGCAGTCCTTGGAGTAATATGTTGAAAGGAACTATCTAATGACTTACAAAATCTGGTAATTCTCTTTCATTAATAAGTTTCCTACATTATGCATAGAAGATTACAGCTTACTTAATTCGATACGAACAAATGAAATGCGCCATCGCATTGCATGGAGAATTAGAACTCTATTGTTTTGACAGGCAGATACTGTGAAACGCCAACCTGTTGCATGAAAGCGTATAATTCACAATCTTATAATGTGTAGAAGCAGAGAAGCATAGTGCCATGCATACAAGATTACAGCTCACTTATTTTGGAATGTTGGAATGAGATGTGCCATGGCATTGCATGGAGTATTAGAACTCCGTTGCATTGACACTTAGGCACTACGAAGCCCCATCCCGATACGTGGTACTGTAGAATTCACATTCCTCTGAAGTCTTGAATCAGATAAGAATAATGCTATGCATTAAAAATTACAACTTACTCCGATTGAAATATTGAAATGAAATCCGATATCGCGATGCATGAAGCATCACAAAATTAAATGCTTCAACACTTAGAAATCTGGAAACACTATTTCGTTGTAAGGAAGTGTGGGATTCAAATTCTTCAGAAGAGGAGAAGCAGATAAGCATGACGCAATGCATAGAGCATTACAACATACTTACTAACTTTCAACGGGTGAAATGAAATGCAATAAAAATCTTTATTTAAAACGTCATAAAATGGTACAAAATTAGATAGAATTTTGGGTGATGTAATGTATTTAGTGGGAATATTCTATTCCCAAATAGCTGAGATATATTATATGTGTAAATATATATACCAAATTGAAATGTTTGTGTAAAATATCATGAAACGATATATAATTAGGTAGGTAGGGTGTTAGATGTATTGTAGTATTTGGAGGGGATATTTTATTTACGTTTATAGAACGTTCTTGATGTGTTTAAATATATACACTAACCTGAAATGTTTACTTATACCTTTCGCTACGGCAGTCCTTTCCGCGCGAGTAGCGCCACTGAACGGGGCACCGCGCCGTGCAGTGTGCATATTGCGCATCTGTAGGTTTCGATGTTTGCACTTACGTTTTTCATTGGCACCTTGGAATTCTCTTGTGTATATACTTTTTTGAGAGTTATGTAACAACTGTTTCGTCATATTATATGAAAAATATAAAAATGAAATATAAAAAATTTTATAGAAATATACATATTAAAAATACATTTGAGTTAGTGAGATATCAAATTATACGTTAATTCTTAGTAATGCAACACAGTATGGTAAATTCTAAAGCAAGGTTCCACGCAGAGTCCAACATTACGATATTTACATTCATATCGAGACACGCGTCTCTTGTTTGTCGTAAAGACGATGCATCTTCTATTTCAGTTTTTTCTTCGTGGTTCATACAGTGAAGGAAAATGCCGTTCTGTTGGCCGTAATGGATTGTTGTTGTCTCTCTGATGATATTAAGAAATATTCATATGATAATTTTTCAGCATTTTTCGGATTAAATTTAAGTGAAATTTAGCCATAGATTTCGGTTTTCTTGTGTTATCCTTGTAAACACAATATGCATTCCATACTCATATGTTCAGCAAATGAAAAAATATTTACGTTACCATTTTAGAGATTTCCGTCGAATTTATAGTGATTATCACTATGTCGGCTTTGTCGACACAACCCATGCAAGTATTACAGTTAATGACGCATAGGCGTTTTTGAATAATTTCGTTTCCTCCATGCCTAACAACCGTTGCAGACTCTGAAGTATAGTGGACATAAAAAATATATAAATATATAAATATATAAATATAGTATCATAGTGGATAGCATATATATTTCTTTTTTATCCAGCCATTTCACAACTAATAAATTTTTAGTTGGCCAGGAAGATGCCCCTCCTTTTCTCAGTGTATCAGTAATCTATGGTATTCCTTGTCGCTTTTTTGCTACGGTTTCTCACGCATTTGTATGATTATTATATAGTAAATTAAACAAAGCTGGACTTGAATACCAATTATCTAGGTAAACTGTATGTCCCTTTCCTAGATAGGGCGCCATTAGGGCTTCTGCTATCGTTCTCGATTTTCTAATTTTCTTATTTTGGCTGTTGATTATAGTCGACGACCCAGCGTAAACAATAAGTTCTTGCACAAAACCAGTTCGACAATCACAAAGAATACATGATTTTATCCCAAATCTACTTCTTTTCGAAGGAATGTATTGTTCGAATGAAAGCCGCCCTTTATATAGATGTATACTCTCATCGATGCATAATTTTTGGTAATGATAGAATGAATGGCAGAAATTTTTTGGAGCATATCAACCACGTTCCTTATTATATATAATTTATCATTGGTATATGTGATATCTTGACTGAAATGTAGCAACGATAACGATTTAAAATAGCTGTCTCTATGCATAATCTTAGCAAAAATGTCACTACGCAGGAGTTTGTTTACCCTCCAGTATTCCTTTAAGGACAACTTCTTGTTGCGTGTCATTAGAAATGACACAGCAAAAAAGCAGTAAATTTCGGACAGCATTGTCGCTTCACCATCTTTCATATTATTGTTATTTTTTTCCAATAGGCATTTGTTTCATTTAAAATAAATTGCACGAACTCGTCTGAAGCAAAGAGTTCAAAGTAATCAATTGCTTTTTCTGATCTGTTAATGTTTGGTATAATTCCTGTATTTTCTGGGGTAAATGGATGTAACTTAGGGATGAATGTGTTTGGCGTCCAGGAATCACAATGGTCCTTATTGTCTCGCTCATTGTTCTCTACTTCTGAGTCTGAGGTACTACATATATACTTTCTTTTTTTGTGCTCAGCGAAATGATCTTCGTTTTCACTCACGGTATCATTTTCGTAATCAGTTAATCCAATCAAGAATTGAATTCCTTTTGAACTCCGTCCAGAAATTGTAAGGAGGGTGCAATTAAAAATTAAAAAACAAATTTTACGCAAACATAAAACTAAAATTTTTAGATAATCATTTATAACCTTAGAATTTACCTCAACTGTAAAAGTCGACAATAATCTATTCAACTTATATGTTGTCCGACTTATATTGGTTCAAGTAAGATCTTATATTATAATCCCTGTTTTTTATTATAGTTTTGTGCCTTGCAAATACTTCGTATGTCGAATATGTGTTTGGCAGACTTTAGTACAGTACGAGCCACTAGATTCAAAAGATATTCCACCGATACGGTAGATTCTGTTTTAGCAACGGAGTCAGCGTAGGTGATCACGCGGCACCGACTATAGTTGGCACCCGTACGCACAGCAGGTCTGGCGAACATCGACTATAGCCGGCATCAGTACGCACAGCACTTCGCGCGGCCGCCGGCTATAGTTGGTGTCCGTAGTGAAAGGGTTAGAACATCACGAAATGATATAAAATTAGATGAGATTTTAAATGTAATATATGATATATAAAATATATGATAAGTGTAAGTATATGTACTGTGACGTGGTGGCGTCACAAGGCTCGCTCACCCCTCCCCTGCTTCGGTTAGACTAGCTCACAGATCACCACTCATGCGAGAAATGTGAAATACGCGATTATAGAACCTTCCCCCCCCCCCTTCCCCTCCCCGTTCTTTTCTCTCTCTCCGTTCTACGAATAAGACTGGCGAGCTAAAGAAGAAGCAACCCAGAAGACGCCCCTTCGGCGGATACGAAGACCGCAGGACCGCGGACGGGCTATGCGCCGAGGTAGCGTGACGGGCTCGACGGTGGAGGAGTCGGGAAGCGAACCAGAAGAGACCCTGAAGCCCGAAGGATAAGATCCAGAGCCCTGCACCGATAAGACCGCTGCCATAGTCCATGGAGACGGACAGGAAGGACCTCGGGTGTGAGAAGGACCTCCACCCCTCCCCTGAGCCCATGGAGAGGGAAACTCAAGATGAGCAGCGGAGCTGCAGGTGAGCCGAGGAAGCGCGGCGCGCGACACGCGCCGCAATTCAAATGATCCAGAGGACCCCCGCTGGACACACCAGAGGGAGCGATCAGGGAAGATCACCGAAATCCACCGATCGATGCCCCGAACAATCCCCACGCGCATAGCCCTACCCCACCAAGGAACCCTAGGAAGGATCCAAGGGGATCCGAGGACCCCTAGCAAAACTATATAAGAGCTAGCCAGCAGGAAGACATCCTCTTCTTCGCCTCTACTTCTTAGCGATTCTTAGCGAGCAACCGAGCCAGCGATCATACGGAGCGATTCGGAGGAGAGAGAGAGAGAGAGAGAGAGAGAGAGAGAGAGATAGACGGACTGAACGAGATCCAGACTTGCTGGAAGCGAGAACGTGAGTCCTTATACGCTAACGCGTCCCATTTTGTTCCCTGCCGCATTTGCGATATTGCGTATTGTAATTTTGTATTGTATAACGGGTGGTGATCCCCGGTCATTCGCGGCGTGTCGTATACCCTTTTGTAATACCGCGTCGAGGCAATCTAGAAAGAAGCCGTGAGTTCAGTATCCCGCGACCCTAATTTGCGCACTCGGCTAGGAGTAGTCGAGCTATAGAGTATTTCGAGATTTCGAGGGTTATCTCGCACCGGATTTCCCCGGGTTGCGTGGTCTAATAGTTTTCGCTACTCCTCGAGTAGCTGGCGCCCAAAAAGTCCCCGCCTCGCAGTTACGAAATACTCACTGGATAGAAAATTCTCTGCTTTGTATTTGGCGTTAGCGAATTCATCGACGGTCATACCACGTGGATATTTTGTGCCCCGATATTCTGTACCCCGGATCAAACTTCCGTATACCCCTTTATTATTGTGTCGATCTCCCCCCTTTCTTGCGGATTGTAACGGGAAAACCCGTCACAGTACCAATTTGATGTAACTAATTAAAACAGTATGGAATGATACAAAACTAGATAGGACTTTAGGTGTAATGGAGCATTTAGAGGGGATATTATATATACACTTAAATAAAATTTATGATAAATGTGAACATATATACTAATTTGAAATACTTATTTAACACATCATAAAATGATATAAAATTACATGGGAATATGGATGCATTAGAGTATTTAGAGGGGATATTCTCTTTGAATTTAACTAAAATACATGGTAAGTGTAAGCATATAGATTGGTTTGAAATATTTACTTCAAACATAGTAAAATTATATAGTATTAGGTAGGAATGCAGATCTAATGGGATATTTAATGGGGATATTTTATTTAGAATCGACTATCATATATGATAAGTGTAAATATATGTACTAATTTGAAATATATATTTAAAATGTAAAGAAATAATACAAAATTAGATAAGATTTTAGATACAATGGAGTATTTAGAGGATATTCTATTTAGGATTAACTAAAACATATGTTAAGTTGAAGCATATATAATAATTTGAAATAATTATTTAAAGCGTCATGAAATTATATATAATGAGGCACAATTTTAGTTGTAATTTAATGTTTCGAGGGGAAATCCTTTTTACAATTAAAATAAATGTCTGCAAATATTTGTACCAATTTGAAATATTTATTTAAAATATCATGAAATAGTACGAAATTAGATGGAATTTTAGATGTAATGGACTATTTAGAGAGGGTATTCTATTAGCAATCAATTAAAATATATGATAAGAATAAATATATATACTAATATGGAATATTTATTATTAGAAAATCATAAAATAATGTAAAATTAATTAGGATTTTGGATGTAATAGGGTATTTAGTAATGGTAATCTATTGACAATCAACTGAAATACACGATAAGAGTAAACATATATAATAACTTGAAACATGCACTTAGAATATCATGAAGTGCTATTTCTACAGACACGTTCAGATGAAGAACTTTGAATTGTAGAACTAAGAAGCGCCATCGCATTGCATTGAAAGTCAATTACTTTGACAAGCTGATACTTAGAAGTGCAGAATAGTTATACGGAACTGTAGATATTGCACATTTTGTAACGTAGTACCAGGTAAACGTAACTGCGTTGTGTAGATACCTACAACTCGCTTACTTTGAAACGTAGAACTAAAAAGCTGTATGGACCATTGGAAGTCAATTACTATGTCAATTTGACAGTTAGAAGAGCCAACAGTTACATGGATCTGTAGGAACTGCATACATTGTTATGAAGTACCTAGTAAGCAAAATTGATATGTATAGAAACTTAGAACTAACATACATTGAAACGCTGAACTGAGAAACGCCATCGCATTGCATGGAGCATTATAACTCTATTACTCTAACACGTAGGCACAATGAAGCGCCTACTCACTGCGTGGACCTGTAGACGCCACATCCTTTAGAATTGTAAACGGAGTTAAGCATATTGGAATGCTTAGAAGATTGTACCCTACTCACTTCGAAACGCTGAAGCTAAACGCGACCATTGCGATATATAAAGCATTAGACCCCTATTGCTTTGAAACGCAGACACTATGAAACGATAGCTCTTTACATTCAGCAGGAGGATTCACTATCATTTAAAGCGTACAAGCAGATATGTTTTATGCGATGCATAGGAAATTTGAACCTACTTCCATTGAAACGTTAAAATGACAATCGTCACAGAAATGAATAAAGCTCCATTGCTTTGAAACGCAAATACTATGAAGCGCCATCCAGTTGCATGCAACATTAGAATAGATTCCTTTTACGCTTTTCTTATCAATAGGGAAAATTTTTGGACTTGGCTCACCTGTAAAATCTGATGTGGTAGGAATTTTATCGACATCTGACCATTCTTCGCTGTAACTATACAATCCTGTGAACATTACACAATGACTGGAATCATCGGAATCACTTGAATGCTGTAGTGGAATGGCTGTTGATCTTATTCTTGGACCCACATCAATATAACAGTCCTCGACTTTTATATCAAAATCTTCTGAATGTACCGAATAATCCGATAGAGAGTCAGCAATATACTCATCAATAGTATCACTCATATTATGTGGGTAAAAAGTTACAAAATAATAAACCTTGTTATACTGGTAAACTAGAAGCGTAAGCCTACGAAACGGAAGATGAAATGCAATGTTCTAGAATAATTCTTGCTTTGATTGTTTCCAAATTATCGCATAAGTTTTATGTCTTGGGCATAAGAAATGAAGATCGGCATAACCATGGCAAGTACATACAAATCGATGTACAAGATACTCAAACCTGTAAAAAAATTGCACATCATAGTGGGATCAGCGCACAAGCGTCAGACTCAGAAACCCGCGTTTTCACGGGACCGGCGCTCAAGTGACATACTCAAAAACCTGCGTTATCGCGGGGACGGCTGTCAATGTGTTAACAGCTTCAGGTTTTCAAAAGAATGTGAATTGTACAGTTCCATGCAATGGAATGAAGCTTCATAGTGTCTGCGTGTCAAAGCGGAAGAGTACTAATGCGATGGCACATAGCATTTCATCGCTTCGAGGTAACTAAGCGGTATACTTCGATGCATGGCATTATGCTTATCTGCTTCTACATTTCAAGAGAAAGTAAATGCTAGAGCTCCTTGCACCTGGATTGCGCTTCATAGTTTCTGCGTGGCAAATCAATGGTGTTCTAAAAAACACCATGCATTCCAATGGCCCACCTCATTTCAACGATTCGAAGTTAGTGAGCTGTAATCTTCTATGAATAGCATTATGCTCATCTGCTTTTGCACTACAACAGAAAGTGAATCGTACAGTTCTAAGCAACAGGGACGAGTTTCATAATGTCTGCCAGTCAAAGCAACGGAGTTCTAATGCTCCATTCAATGGTGTCGCGCATCTCATTTCAACGTTTCAAAGTAAGTAAGTTGCAATCCTCCATACATAGCATTTTGTTTATCTATTTCTACATTTCTAAAAAATGTGAATTCTACAGTTCCAAGCAACTGGATGGCGTTCCACAGTGTCTCGGTGTCGATACAGTAGAGTCCTAATGCTCCATGCAATGCGATGGCGCATCTCATTTCAACGTTCTGAGTAAGTAATTTGTAATTCTCTATGTATAGCATTATGCTTATTTGCTTCTACAATTAAAAATTTTCTTTTCTTCTAGACACCAACTGGCCTGGCAGCCAATGACAGAAAACGAAGTGAACATTTTTATTGGTGTCCTGCTTATATTGGTTGTAGCGCCACTGCTAGAAATTAGATTATATTGAACTCAAAAAAAGGATATGTATACAAGCGTGGATATGAAAAGCGCGACCGGTTTACATCGATACATAGATATTTACACTTATCCTACATTTTCACGGCTTGGACTGAGGACCGTTTAAATAAACTTAGAAATATTGTTAACGAAATTGTCGACACTTTCAAAATTACTGTTAAGACTTGTAAAAATATTGTAATCGACGAAACCATGGTTTCGTGTCGAGGACGCCTCAGTTCTTGCCAATATATCCCAAGAAAGCGGCATAAATATGGTATAAGACTTTGTAAACTGTGCCTTCCGGAAGGATACAGTCACAACATTCTTATTTTCGTCGGAAAAAATGCAACCATAATAATTAAAGCACATGCGCATGCTGTTGTTATGACGTTGGAAGTTGAATTATTATTTGGAAGCCGCATATTATACGCAGATAGTTTTGACAATAGTGTCCCATTGGCCGAGGAACTTCTGCAAAAGGGAACATTTATTTGTGGTACAGTAAAAATTAATAAAAAATTTCCCCAGCTGCATGCCATACGAAAACAGCAACGGTGTGGCTTTATGTATTTTCAAAATCGGAGCGGCTTTAAATTTTTAAAGTGGACGGATAAGAGGCCGGTATGCATACTAGCCACTTCTGAAAACCACAAATGTGTTACTGTCCAGGGTAGTAACAATAAGTTAAAGCCGGACATTGTGTTCCTTTATAATAAAGCTAAGAAGGGGTTTGATCGTCTGACCAGATGTCTTCCTATCACAGTTGATTACGCAGAACAGTAAAGTGGTATAGAAAAATAGTTATCGAATTAGTATGCGGGGCTTCTCTCGTCAATGCCTGTTATATATATAGAAAATGGAGTACTAAAGGTATGAAAATATTAAACTTCCGCGAAAAAGTTATCGATTATCTCTTCAATACAGTGGATCATCACGGTGAACAAACGTCATCTGAAACTTAAGCAGTGCCTAAGAAACGTACACATTTTCTGCGGTGGTTCCAAGGACGCGCGAGAAAAACGAGATAGGGATGTAAAGAATATTATAAACGGATGTCTAGAATAAATGGTAGGCAGTATGCCGCAAATAAGGCGATAAAAGTAAAAACCTGTTGTAACCGATGTAAGGACCAACCGAAACTCTACCCAACATGTATTGAAAAATTACATAAAAAGATTAAATAATTATGTTAGGTTTATAATATTGATTTGTTATGTTTTAAGTATTGAAAGTTTGTTTACAATGCGGAGAATTATATCACAACAGCTTTGACAAGCAGACAATAAGAATCCCCAGCCCGGTGCAAGGATCAGTCGAATTTACATTCGTTTGAAGTGTAGAAATAGGTAAGGGTAATGCGATACATAGAACATTACAACATTCTTGCTTTCGAACGTTGAAATGAGATACTGCACCGCACCGCATACAGTATTGGAACTCCATTGTTTTTACACGAAGACACTATGAAACGCCGTCCCGATGCATATGTCTGTAGAATTCAGATTCTTCTGAAGTGTAGATGCAAATAAACATAATGCTATGCGTAGAAGATTACAGCTCACTTACTTTGTAACGTTGAAATGAAAAGTGCTATCGCATTGTGTGGAGTAGTAAACTCTAATGCTTCGACACGCAGACACTGCGATCTACCTTCTTGTTGCATGGAACTGTAGAATTCACATTCTTTTGAACTGTAGAAGCAGATAAGCATAATTCTATGCATGGAGGATTACAGCTTACATAATTTGAAATCATGAAATGACATGCAGGGACAGTTCAGAACTTCTATATATTGGAAAGGATGGGTCATCGAGTACTTGCAGGAAAGTGTAAACGGTACTGTCCCTCTAGTGGCGAGTGCCGCCACAAAATAATAAACAATGGTCGCTTTACATGCTCCATATTCTTTACCTTTTCGAATGATAACCGTGCTTGCTTACCTTTAATGCAAGCCTCACATAAATTATCATTCGGCACTATCATTTCAATATGATTTACATCATTGATCATTTTTTTTATTCTTCAATTCTACGAATTACCTTTGATTATTTTCTGACCAGTTTTCATCTGACTGTTTCCATCTGTTACAAATACGATGTCCATTCCTGCTTCTTGCATCCCTCTATCGGACAGCACCTTTCTGCCACCGAAATCTTCAAGGGTAGACTCAACTTCTCGAATGTCGAAAAGACATTATCACATTTGACAATGTGATCCGACGCTCCGGAATCCAACAGAAACTTTAATTTGTTTTTATCGTCTTCCCCATTTTCATTGTACCCCGTCTTAAAGGCAAACGAGGATGACCAAATCTTTGCAATATCCAATTCTTCTGTTACTTGAGCTGCTTGGGCGATCACCTTTCTCTTTTCCGCGGGCTGGACCGTTCTTTTATAATTAGCAACATTCTTTTATTTTATGCCCTTTCGCCCACTATCATGGCATTTTATATTTATCGTTTCTTTGGCCATTTAAATTATCTCTATCTGTATGTATCTTCTCAGTATGTAATACTTTCGCGCTTGTCGAGCAGCCTGTTCGTAATTTTACTTCATGGACCAATAAACCAGTTTCTACAAATGCTAATGTTAGATTGTCCTCGGGAAATGTTCTATTGCCGTAATTACTCGCCATAGCACGTTGGAAGGATTAGTAGTAAATGAAAAGCTTTATCCGTTTCTTCTAATTTTACATACGCTACTAAAAGTTCCGTGATTATGTCGTTGAGTGGTGTAAAATGTTTGATCAAGGGCTGCTCTCCCTGTAGTTTTAAACTTAATAGTTTTTTTCTAACAGCCAATTGCGTTGCTAAATTATCCCTTTCATATATGCCATCCAATTTCTGCAAAACTTCAGCAGCAGTTTTCGCATTATTTGCGAAGCTCAAAATGGAATCTGCTAAATATTCAGCATCCTCTCTGCTCTCCTCCAATTTTCAGTTATTTTTACTGGAATGGGTTCATCAATAATTATCCAATTCGCTTAACAGTGCACCAATTCTTAATTGCAACGTACTGTAGCGATCACCATCAAATTGTTTAATGTTCCTCTTGGTTTTTGTACTTTCCATATTTCTCTTTTTTTTCATAAGGAAAGGTTTATATTCGCTAACAATGTTCCTTTAATAGTTTAAACACTTATATATACTTCTGATATTACACTTATAATCACATAATCACGTACACAAAAGTTATCACTAAAAAGAATATCTACTAAAGTGTCAATACTATTAAAATACGTAAACTGTGCCCATAACCTATTGAATTATAGGTAAATATAAATGAAAAGCTGTCCAAAGTTCTTTATAGTCTGTAACTTTATTCTTAAGGTTTGAAGGTACGTCTTTACGTTTTAAACGCTCTAATAATTGTGAGAACACCGCATAGGAAATATAGCATTCTCCCTCCTAAAGAAATAGACGACGCAAAGTCTGCACGTGTTTTCCTTTCAGGCCACTAGGTATAAACAGTCGTGAACTCTACTCGAACCGACAGAACTATTTCACAGTTTATATACTGGATTCTATTTCCTAACTCAAGATTCATTTTTGTTTCTCCGTTGACATTTGAAATAATGCAACAGCAGTAAGCTGTTATGTATAGCATTATAATTATCTGCCACTACACTTCAAAAGAACGTTAATTCTATATGTCCATGCAACAAGATAGCCCTTCGTACAGTCTGCCTGTTGGAACAACAGGATCTTAATGCTCCATGACATGCAGTGGCGAATCTCACATCAATGTTTCCAAGTAAGTAAGCTGAAACATTCTATGCATAGGATTACGCTTGTCAGCTTTTACACTTCAAAGATATGTGAATTCTGCAGTTTCTTGAAACAGGATTACGCATCGCATTGTCTGCGTGTCGTAACAATAGAGCTCTAATGCTACATGCCATGCAATGGGCCATTCCGTTTCAACATTACAAACCTTGTAAGCTGTAACCTTCTGTGAATAGCATTATAATTGTCTGCGTGTACACTTCACAAGAATGTGAATTCTATAGTTCAATGCAACGGGGTCCGTCTGCATAGTGTCTGCGTATCAAAGAAGTAGGGTTTTAATGCCCCATGCCATGCGATAGCGCATCTCATTTCAACGTATAGAAGTAAGTAATCTGTAATCTACTATGCATGGCATTATGCCGGCTGCTTCTACTCTAAAAGAGTGTAAGTTCTACAGTTCCATGCAACAGGAAGGAGCTTCATAATGTCTACGTGTCAAAGCAATGGAGTTCTAATCCATGCAATGCGACTGTGCATTTTATTTGTACGTATCGAATTAAGTAACCTGTAATCTCCTATGCATATTGTAGGAAACTCATTAATTAAAGACAATTACAAGGTTTTGTAAATCATTAAATAGTTCCTTTCAACTGATATATTACTCCAAGGAGTGCTAATAAACAACTGCTTCATCGTTTTAAAACATACACACGAAATATCATTTATTCCGCACATTCGCTCTCGCTCGCATTCTTTAATATTCCACGCACCTAATATTTAAAACTTGAATTATTGATTAGCTTTTAAATTAAGATAATTTCGTTATTCTTCACTCGGCCGTCCTGCATGAATAATCGTTCCGAATGTCTTCATTCATGTCGTCTTCGATTTCAGATAAATATCATAGATTTCTTCGATCCACAATTTCATAGAATCTGCTGACGTCGATGTTTATAGGGGTCTTTCTCCTTCCCCTACCTTTCAAACTACAAATCGTTGATTGCGTAAAACTCGTGCAACTTCATACGGTTCAAAATATTTGTGAGGTATATTTGGACCAGAACTCTGTTGCATACGTTTAATTCCTACTAGATCTCCTTCACGATAAATTCTAGCTTTTCGTCTACATTTGTTAAAAGTTCGCCTATTCTCTTATTGGATCCTGGATATATTTTTACTTGCTTGAAGTCGTACTTCATCCCGTTTATCTTGAAAAGGTGCGATCCATTCCTTTTCAAGTATGTCTCGGATGTCAAGATAACCTTTAAGTCGAGGATGTGTCCCAAAGAGAAGATGAAACGGTGACGTACCAATACTTCGATGTATTGTTGATTTCAAACATTGTTGATCTACTTCTAAATACTTACATCATTCACAGTGCTTAGGTGTAGCTAATTTTGCTGACAACAGTATGAATGTTCTATTATGACGTTCAACTTGACCATTAGCTCTAGGATTTCCAGTTGCAGTTGAATCATGTTCTATATTTTCTTCTCGAGAATATTGCTTGAAATCCTTTGCTGTGAAAGCCGTTCCCCTATCAGAAATTATTCGACGCAGATTACAGAAAATAGTCGCTTGCTTCTTCAGGCGTGTCAAAACTTCATCTGTAGTAGTAGATTTTGTAGCATAAAGCCACGTAAATTTTGTAAAAGCATTTACCACTTCAAATATGTACTGATACGATTTATTTGTTGATGGTAACGGTCTAAGATGATCGATATGAAATGTATCAAAAGGAATACTCCCATTTTCAATCGGATTGAAATGATACTCCTGCGACCCCTGCATCTTTCGGTTAAAATGCATGCAACACATTTTCTTACCACCATTTCAACTTGCTGCCGAAGATTTGGAGTCCAATAATCTTTACGTACGATAGCTTCAGTCTTGACCACAGAAAAATGTTCACTCATGAGCTCGCCCTATTTCTTATATCTGCATCCGACATGGTGCTACTAGTTGAATACCACCTGCAGACTCTCTGTACAGTAAATTTTCCCGCAGAACATAATCATTCGTCTTGTTTTGAAGTACTAAATCTCGAAGTTTCATTACAGTCTCATCTTCTTTCTGTGCTTTCCGCAAACGATCCGTAAGTCTTGCATCAGATTCATCGATTAAGAAATTCGTAGGAGGAGGTTTTCTACTAAGCGCATCAACCTGAATCATGTGCTTCTCTGGACGAACAAAGATCTTTCTTATTTATTGTAAGAGTAATAGCTCGGCAATCAAAAACAATAACAAACGAAATTCCTAATAAATGAAGTCCTAATTTCTTCAACGCTTTTACCATTGCTGAAACTTCGAACTCATAGCTACTGTATTTAGATGCAGTAGAAGTTGTCTTACCACTAGAAAATAATATACAGGGTGAAAAGATTTATCTTCGTTATTTCTTTGAAATAAAATCGCTCCGTACCCTAACACAGAAGCATCTGTATGCAACTCCATCTCTACTTCTACTTGAACCAAATTCAACATTGGTTTCTCACTCAATAAAGGTATAAGTCGTATGAATGCTTCCATTTAAGTCGCTCCAGAACAGAATTTAGCATTCGCTTGCAGAAGGTTAGGCAAAGGTCGCGCAATTACAGGGTATTCACGGATAAATTTACGAAAATACCCGATGAGTCCAAGTAAACTTTGTACGTGTTTAACATTTGTCGACTCTATAAATCGTCTGACTGCATCAGTTTCAGTGAGGGGCGAAAACAACCATTGTTTATTATATGCCCGAGGAACTCGACAGAAGTTTACCCGAAACAACGTTCTTCTCAACTGAATATTAAACCGGCTCCGCACGCTACAATTTAAACCCTTTCAAGAATTTGATCCCACGTTCAGTATCATTTGATGAAACAATCAAATCATTCATGTATGCTAAAACAATTTCCTCACGAATAAGATCTCTAAATATGGTATTTATAAATCTTTGAAAAACTGCTGGAGAATTACATAAACCAAAAGGGACTCGTAAGAATTCATAATGACCATCTGGTACAACAATTGCTGTATATTTTCGACTTGATTTATACTGTCGCACGTGAAAGAAACCGTTTTTCAAGTCAAGAGTATTGAAAATGCGCGCGACTTGTAACAGATCTAATTGATCTTCAATCAGTTGTAACGGATATCTATATTTAATAATCTTCTTATTAATTTGTCGATAATCTACACATAATCTAAACGAATCATTTTTCTTCCGAACGCGAACAACCGGACTCGCATAATCAGAAGTAGATAACTGAGCGACTCCAGCCGCAATCCTCTGTTCTATCTACACATTAACAATCTCTTTTTTGCGACGATAGCAATCGTCTCGCCGATTGATATACAGACTCCTCGCCTTTCAATATTAATTTCATTGCAATTTAAGGTTCAAAGGTTTTACTCGACTTGTAATTGCTAACAAGATATTCTATCGCCACTCGCTAATTAGGAACTAATACATGAGACACACCAACTTGATTTACATCTAACACGTCACTCGTTACATCTATTTTAAATATTTCCGGTACAATATTTTCTCTTTCAACAATTTCGCGCGTTACTTTCGGTAATGGACGAAAGTTTACTTTACAACCTCTAATGCTAACATCGGTTACATTTAAGAAATTCGTTGCTATCAGCAGCTTGTGTCGAACAATAGTATGAGAGATTACATGTATACAAATCGGATATGAGTGCCCATCTGCGGTAATTTCTGCTCGAAATTCACCAAATGTTGTACCATTCTTTGAACCTATACCATCGAAATGTAATTCATCGTGTCGTAATTGCGGAGAACCGAACTTAATAAACTCGTCGGTGTGAATTAAACTAAAATCACTTCCTGAATCCATTAATGCTTCGATCTCGTATCCGTTAAGTAAATCATTTTTGAGATACTTTCGGTACGATACACCTAATGTCGGGCAACTCTCTTCACTCGTTTTAAATTTCTTGGGACATTTCGACGCAATATGTCCAGGTTCTTGACATATAAAACATTTTACACCGCGATCATTCGTTGGACAATTCACGCTAATATGATCGTGCCCACCACAAATATAACATCGTACAATATTACCGGTGAACGCCTTCATCTTACCAACACTGACTACCTCTTTTCGTTCATTTCTAACGAAACTGTCTTCACACTTCTCAGATTTTGTTGACATTAGCACACTCGATAAACCTTGATCTCGAAGAATTACGTTTTCAAACGCTTTAGAAAGTTGATCGGTTGTTGTAAACTGTTGAATACGCGCCTGGTTCCGGAGCATTTAATCGGGGATGCCGTCAATCAGATATTCAAGTATTTCATCGCCGTTAGTTGGTACTCCATTTCCGAGAATGATCTTCTCGTGCAAATATTCATGAAATGTCTGGTTCCTCTTCTATAATCATACTTCAAATTTCTTCCTTATTTCAATTTTGCTTTGTGGATGATAAAACGTAACTCTTAATTGTTCCAGCAGTCGGTTGAATGGCATAGTTATATATCCTCGTTTAGAATGAAACGATTGAAGTGCTTTTCCCTTCAGTTGCAAACCCATAGGTAATTATGCAACGTCATCTTCCAATTTATATATCGTCTTGAATAATTTGATCTACTTCTTCCAAATTTCACTATCACCAGATTTTCCAACAAATTTAAAAAGTAAATTTGCAACTGCCGAAATATTCGTTCGCGGCTAACAGAATTGAGATAAAACATTGCATTCATTGCCATTATTCAATGCCAAGAGATTGTCACCGCCACTTACGACATCATATTGTACGCTTCCAAAATTACGCGTCGATCGTCGTTGCTCATTTTCCAAATTTTGCTCAACCTGTAATTAAATGAATTGTCCTTCGTATTGCATCTAACTCAAGACGCAGCATGGCCTCACCTTCTGCTAATTCTTTTTCCTTAAAAAAAAATCAGTTTCTCGTTGCTGTAGATTCATTGCTGACTGCACGTTTGATGATATATTAGCACACTACCCTTCATTATCTTCACGAACTTCTTTCTGCTTGCCATCTATCCTCGTTCCGTCTGCGTCAATATCCATCAAACGGGAAATTAATTTAGCTTTCGAACTAGCAGTTGATAGTTTATGCTCCATTAATATCTTTTTTAGCGCAGTAACTGTGATTTTACTCTAATCTTTCATGGTGAAAATTTATACTCGACACTCGCGTATAAACTCGAATTGTCTCTACATGAAAGTTTATTTTTCATCCTCGCAATATCTCTCAAAACTGCACTCGGGTCGCATGAATAACTTCTCGAACGTTCTAGACCATCAAGTAACTTTCTCCAACGTTCTGTTTTCAAATACTCGATAATATTCCAATCTTTAGAACGTGTCCAATTTAATTCTTGAATGTCTTCTTGATAATTACCACTCCTGAGCCCAAAAACTGTAGAAAACTTATTAACTATAGACAACTACAAGGTTTTGTAAATCATTATATAGTTCTTCTCAACGGTGATATAACTCGAAAGAATGCTAATGAACAACTGCTTCATCGTTTTAAAATATTTATATGAAAACCTCATCTATTCCGCACTCTCGGTCTCGCTCGCAATCCAGAATATTCCACGATCGCATCTCACTTCAACGTATCAAAAAAAGTAAGATGCAATCTTCTATCTGTAGCTTATGCTTATCTGCTTTTACCGTTCAAAAGAATATGTATTATACAGTCCCATGCAAAGAGATGGCGCCCCATAATTTCTGCGTGTCAATGCAGAGGTGTTACACTACTAGTTCTAATACTTCCATCGACGCGATGTCGCATTTCATTTCAATGTTTCATGATAAGATGGAAAATTCAATGCAATGCTTTATGTTTATATCTTCAACACTGCAAAAGCAAGAGAATGTGAACTGTGGCGTCAGACGTACCGCCTGCTATGCCCAGACGCTTGCCACCGTCCTTGGCGTCCCCAGATCGGCATCCGCATCTCCTGCAGCATCCGGATCCACTGTATGCGGGCAACCCGCCTACTCGCTGCCACAGAACGAGGTGGCGACGCCACATACGAGGCGATTCGAACAGAGCAATTGACTCTAAGGAGTTTTGATCTCCGACACGAACAGAACAGTTGTACCTCAGGTATACGAGCTCCCAGCTCAGTGCATCCAACTCATTCACATCTACCATAGTGGAGTCCTTATTTTATTCTATTTCCATTTTCGTGATGAATGAAGTATTAGAAGTCTATTGCTTCGTCACGTTGGCATCTGAAAACACTGTCCACATGCATGGAAATTTAAAAATGGCATTCTACTGAAGTGTAGATGCAGATAAGTATAATGAGATGTATATAGCATTAAAATCTATTAACACACTTCGATCTGTTGACATGAAATGCGATATGGCGTTTAATGAAGCATTAGAACTCTATTGCTTCGATACGTAGAGATTTGGGAACGCTATCCAGTAGCAAGAAACTATTACTGTGAATAGTGTGGAAAACACATTTGCAATCTAAGCAAGGTTTCATTAGATCTGGTGGATTTTCCAAGTTTTAGAAAGGGATGGTGGCAGTAGCAGTTGGTTCAGCGCCAGCTGATAAACGTATACAACAAGCAAAGCAACGTAAACGGATTTAAAATGTTGACGATTATATGAATTGAAATATTACACTTTTATAATCCATGTAGCGTTTCTGTTCTTTGTAACTTACAAACAGTCTTAAGAATGTAACGCAATGTAAAGAAGTTTGGGCACAAAGAAAGCAGGCCTTAGTCTGAGATAAAGGAACCTTGGATCTGTTAAGTTTTGTGGTTACCGCCGTGCTGTGTTAAGGGATATGTCATTCAGTTTTAGTTTTCTAAACCAGAACAATTCAAACAAATCTGGAGTTGACACATTGGAAGAATAATTATTCCAGTGAAAAATGCTGTATGCAGTACAATAATAGCTTCACATCCCCTTGATATTCAGCAGAAATTCTTATGCCATTTTACTCTATTTACTAGAATCGAAACTATGAAACCTATTAGGTGGTACTTCTAAAGATATTGTGTATGTATTGGAGGATGCGTACAAAAAGAAAGGACTATTACGTGGATAAATTGTAGAATTCCGTTTGTAATTGATAATTAGATTATAAACATTTATATGCTTTTATCAGAAATTTTAATGTGTCAAAATTGCAGCACACAGGTGTGTAGATATCACTTTGCGATCTCATTTCATTTTGGCAGTTATATATATAAGCATCCATCCAGGCATAAAGCTTGATAATCTTTCAACTATAAAATAATTATGAAACATTATACTTTTTGCTGGCGTTGGTCTATTTTGTCATTTTCAGAACTTGTGAAGCAGCTAGGACTGTAATAAGAAAGTACGTTATATCTTTGCTCATTGTTTCCAAAGAAAATATTAAATGTGAGTAACATAATATAATAAATAACATAATAATAATATAATAAATAAATATATTCAAACGTAATGTATTTAATTTTTATCATTTAGCGTTACAAAATATATTACAATAATATATAAAAATATATTTTACTTTAGTTTTTTCAATATTTTTAATATTTTATATTATCATATTAAAATTTTACAAAAAGTAACAAAATTTTTAGAAGTAGGAATAATTTTTCCTTACATAGTTAATATGTCGGTTCTTTCTAAGAAGACGGTATTTCATTTTTCAAAGTAAGTTTCGTCTTTAAATTGACCATTAATTTCTCTAATTTCATTGCATTTCGTAGATCACCGCTAATTTTCAACTTTCCCATTGTCGATGCAAGTTTTAATTCTCCGAAAGATATATAATATTATGTTATTAGTAAAATTATTTTGCATTTCTAATTAATTTGAACATAAGAAATATATTTCTTTTATAAGAAAGCATTGCGAGAAAATTTTGAGAATCCATTGTTAATGTTGCACCTAGTGTTTGACTAGGTTTTTACCATTTTCAAGATCCAAAAACCGTGTACCAGCTTCGTCACCATTAAAATTTACGAAATTTTCATATTGTAAATTTTTGCAAATATGATGTTAATTAACTCTTGAATTATGGTTGCTTGGGCAATTAATCAGACTGATCTATGATGTGCTGTAATGTACGAGGTCTAATACATTTTTTTTTAACATAATGAACAATATAGTATTTGAGCTTACAGTTTTGTTAACGAACTGGCTGTTTAAATTAGTTTAGATGACAATTAATATTTGCATGATCTTTTCCTCTGACTTATCTGTATAATTTGTTCGTTCTTTTCAATTGTTATACATAATTATCCAAATCTATATGTTCCAAATTCTCCTCTAGGAAAGAATCTGGCAACAATTTATCTTGTCAATAATATTTTTATTCTGTAAAATAAATTGATTTGTTTACTAAAATATAAATTATACATTCATGTATTAATTGTAAACCTTTAGTTAATTATTCACACCTGTATTACCCGCAGAATGGGTAAAATCAGACATCCCTTCAGTTTTTTAATATTGCCTCATCGATTAAAGACTGATTAGTAACAGATTTACTGTCTTTGCAAAATAAATGCGTACATTGCATCACCCATTATTTCCAGCTTCCCACTATAATTTTGTGATTCTGAACCAACTAACATCTCTATCGCAGCCATGCGTATACCTGAAACAACACGTGCGTAAGGCAATCTTAAATTGAGAGAATTATTTTTCTTAAAAATGAAATTAGAAATATATATAATTTACTGCAGTCTTTGGCAAGTCTGCATTCACAGCAATACCATCACTTTCATATTCATCGGCCCTTCCAAGGGCACACATTAAGATTTCAAACTTGGATATTATATAATCGACACGAGTTTGAAATCATATTTGTTTAATTTTTATACTTAGTGGTAGGCTGATATTTATTATATGAGGATCTGTGCTTTTCTTTAAATATGGTAAGCATATCTTGGACCTGAAAATAATTATAGTGTCATATTAGTGAATTTTAATGCTACAACTAAAACAGAACTTTTATACTTACACTAGAAATGTACCTCTAGAATTGATATTATTCATAAGATCATAATTTTTCATATCTATGGATTCTACGCCTGGTTAAAGTAATGGCGCTAGCATTATTAACCCCTTCAGCACTGAGGTGTGTGGCAAATGGTTTTGTGAGAACCCATATGTGGCGTTCGTTGTTGTCAGACCGGTGGAGTCATCTCTGTGAAAACTGCTCAAGCTGTTCGCAATTCTGTTTCAGGAGTGATTGAAGAGATGGCGAAACGAGTCAATACATGCCTACGAATGGGTGCCCCCATTAAGAATAACTTATAAGTTACCGATGGATGGTGCTGCTGGTGGTCGGTTACTCATGATCGAACGACGGATGGTGCTGCTTGTGCTTAATAATCCATAAATTATATACGACTGGTGTTACCAACAACCGATAGCGTATGCTTTCACATACAGCTGGTGCAGCCAATAGTAGGTAACTCAAGACTTATGAACGACTGGTGTTGGCTGCGGTCGGTAGCTCACGATATAACGACAGTAGATGATGCCTGTGGTCGATAAATTATGATATAATGACGGCTGATATTGCCAATAGCCAGGAATTCAAGAACTATCGACGAATGGCATTGTCAGCTATCGGTAATCCATCTCTTACTTGGCTTAACATAATCTAACATACACCAAACTTAATTCAAACCAACCTAATCTCAGTTACACCTAATCTGACTTAACCTGCCTTCGCTCAAATCTAACCCAACCTAACACAATCTAGCATTACCTTTCGTAAACATAAACAAATCAAACCTACGCTTTTTTAAATCTAACCCAACATAACTGAGCAACCTACAAACATTCCCAAACATAACCCAACCTAACATAACCTAGCGTAACCTAACTAAATCTAACATAAGCACACTTCCATCTCGGGGCGGAAGCAACTTCCGCAACTTTCACAGGGATGAGGCTATGCAGTAAGCCTTCCACAGTTACGGTGTGGCAGAGATCCGCTCCGATTGAACGTTTGTTCACGTAATATAATATAATAATCGGCTGGTTCAATCGGAGCGGGTCTGCATCGAATACAGGAGCGCCTACCGTGAAATGAAAACGAACAGTCGGAAAGGAATAAGACTTTACTAAAAAATCGTACGGAAGTCCGATATTTTGACGCATATCTAATATATATCTAATTAAAACGTAATTCGAAAAATACAAAGGATAAGAGGAAATATTCTCCAATATGTCACATATACAAATCAACGGATGCAAGGGAGAACATTCGATCTCGGGGTAGCAAGACCGGGGCGCCATCATGATGTAATCGTATAACGCCGGTTCCGCGATGGTGCAGAGAGGAAATGTGGATGATAGAGAGGATAAAATAACAACAACGTAACTAAAGAGAAAGGAAAAGAAAATCTGTGGAAGCATTGCATTTATTAAGAGGAAATCCTACAAATATCGAACAACAGATTATATATCATACCGTCCGGGCAAGGTACAACGAAATAGACGATATCGTGAGAGAAAATAAGAAAATCGGGAAACTTAAAAAGAAAATAATACTTTAGACTGGACGAATCAATATCACTGATTCCGGCCAGCTTAATGGAAAACGCATAACTACGAATCGGTTATAGTATAAGATAGATGCTAGTTGTAGTTCAAGTGGTCCTGGGAGTCCCTCGCCCGTATCAGGGCAGGCAGTAGGATGGTGGAGGGCCTGCAGCCCCCCCCCCCCCCCTACGCCCGAGTCCCCACTGCCGAAGTGAGTGAGGCTGCTGTGCATATACTGCTGAAAGGTGAGGCTGGCTCGGGATATGGAATCAGCCCCATCGGGTAAAGGCAGAAGATTAAAGATTGAGCAGGCGGTTCGTAGCCCCCAGTCGATAACACAAAAGGGTAGGAAAATAGAAATGGATACGAAATGCATATATAAAGGAGAAAAAGAAAGCCTCGTAAGGTACAGCCACGAAAGGAGAAGCATCAGAAGCCGATGTAAGGGAACCAAAAAGAAAGACCAGGATAATGGAAAAGCTACTGATGAGAATAACGTCCTCACTATCAAATAGAAGAATAGGCAGCCACACATCAGACGTAATGATAGATATTATGAGCGAGGATACGACGAAGTTAATGACATATTAGAAATCATTAATGGGAAACATCAGGCATATAAAAAAAACTGAGATCGAACTAGTTGCGAACGGTACAGAAAAAAATGAAACAATTAGAGAAGCAGTAAGCATTCGGGGACAAACAATGGGATGAGGAAAAGCAGAAGAAACGAGAGAAATAGGAAAAGATGCCGCAAGAAAATCGAGAGCGGGAGATATAATCCTGGAACTTAACAACAAAACAGGTATAGAGAACAAAATAAAGGAGAAGAAAGGAACTCTGGAAAAAGAATTCGAAGAATCACATACGAGTGCGAGTATCATGCTCCAACTAAGGGACATATACCCGTTAGGTGACTAGAGAAGAAATGAAGGAGTACATAAAGTGAAGACTGAAAATAATCGAAAGAATGGTCAAGTTGTTAAAACAGACGTGGAGAGGAACGGCGTCGCGTTAGTTGAATTTGGACAGGAATACAGTAAAGAGCTGGAGAAGGTCAAACGACTCAGAATAGCATTAACACCTTGTCCCTACAAAGTACTACCGAAAATAGAGAGATGCTTCAAATACCATAAACTGGGACATATCGGCAGAAATTGCGAAGAATTCAAAGATAATAAGGGAATCTGCAGAAGATGCAGATCCCCTATCTATACGATGATCGGTTACATCGCGAATAAACCGAAATGTATCATCTGCAGCGAAGCAGGATCGAAAAATCGGTAATCTGGGATGGTAAGAAGAACAACCATAGAGTGGAAAAGATCATCAAAATGGCTCTAAGAAACGATCTAATCGCGACGAATCCTAAAGAAGACTATACACAGTTTAAGAACCGAAGCAAATAAAATATAGACACAATGTTGATAGGAGATTGCATGTACGCTAAGCTGCGAAAAGCAGAAGTGTTTGAGGTATTTTCAGCGTCGGACAATCAATACGTACTACATACCTTCTAAAGTATGAATTATAAGAATAACGAAGAGGGATTTGCAAGCCTCGATGGAGAAAAAGCGAATTGAATGATCTATTTTTAAGTAACTAAAATATATGATAAGTGTAATTATATAAACCAATTTCAAATATTTAATTAAAACATTATGAAATGATATGAAATTAGATAGAATTTTAGATGTAATGGAGTATCTTAAGGGGATATTGTATTTTGAATTAACTAAAATATAAAATATGTATTAATATTTATACCAATTTGAAATATTTACTAGAAAAATCATGAAAGCATGTGGTCCAGCGAGTGGGGGATTAAGGGATCGTTGCGAGGAGCATGCGGCCCAGCGAGTGGGGACTCGCGTCTCCTGGTGGGACTAGGGGCGCGTCTTTCGCGTTTAACTTATGAAATAGTATAATGAAGTAGTATAGCATGAATTTACAATTACGTGTGTGTTGTTCGCGTCTTGCATTCTTAACGTGTGTAACTTCGATATATGAATTCTTATATGCAGGAATACATTAGTCCGGATATAGTATATATATGTATATATATACGCTCAAAAGTTGAACACAGGTTCTGTTAAAGTCGTCTCCCTGAATTGGAATAGTTCCCATTGAGGTTATGGACTTCGACTGTCCCTTTCAGCAAGACGAAATCACCCGTACGAGGTAGACAAGGGTGTTCGTCTTTGGTGCGAGCGAGGCAGATATACTCATTAGTGGGAGTGAGACAGTAGTGCTTGTCGGTGAGATTGAAACAGCGATGCCAGAGCGAAACAGAGATTGAATCGCGATGTTGCATCTCAATTCAGTGTTTAATGTAAGATGTAATATTTAACTCAAAGCGTTATGTTTATCTCTTCTACACTTCAAAAGAATGTGAGCACTACTCTCCCTTATAAAGGAATAGCATTATAAGATGTATACTGTTCGATGCAATATAGTTCTATTACATCATTCAACGCGAAGTCGCATCTTATTTCAATGCCGCATGATAAGATGTAATATTGAATGCACCGCGTTATGTGTATCTCGTCTACACATCAAAAGAATGTGAATCATGCACTTCCTTCCTAAGGTATAGCATTTCTAAATGTGTACCTGACGAAGCAATAGGGTTCCAGTACTTCATTCATTGCGATGTCGGATCTCATTTCAAAGTTTGAAGACAAGATGTAGTATTCATCGCAACGCGTTACGATTATCTGTTTCTACACTTCAGATGCATGTGAATATCTACACTTTCTTGCTAAGTCATAGCGTTTATAGATGTCTGCGTGTCGAACCCTTGGAGATCCAATGTTTCATTCATCGCGATGTCGCATCTCATTCCAAAGCTTCGTGACAAGATATAATATTCAGTGCAACGCGTTATGTTTATCAGCCTCTATAGTTCAAATTAATGTTAGTCCTACACTTCCTTGCAAAATAATTGCGTTTCTGGATGTCAACGTGTCGAAGCAATGGTATTGTAATGTTCAATGTAACGCGTTTTGTGTATCTGCATCTACTGTCAGGTCCGGCGAAATAACTTTCCGTTTATCCGGAAGATTCACGACACTAGCCTTTTTGTTCGAGATTCGGTCTGCGGAAACGCGTTACGACCGGGTCCGACTAATTCAGCTTACGTGGCAGGGGCAAAACACCTGCGATTCGCGGATAATAGGAGTAGTAAATCCTACCTTTCGCTGGTGTCGTATTCGATACCTTGGTAGCATTTTCGCCGTGGATCGTTGACAGTTATCGAAGTAGATGTTGGCCTGTTGATGGAGGCTGATATATCAGCTTCCAGTGATGCTGGAAACGGCGGCTCGGATGCGAAGCGAATACATCAGAGACCGTGGTTAACGCAGCAATCTCTGCTGCGGAAACAGGAGACTTCGGAGAGCTGCGACTGAAGCGGTGCGAAGAAGACATGTCGGTGGTATATGGGGATCCAGGATACGTTACCCACGTACGGGAACGAAGGAAACTCTTCCTACCCGCGCGTCGTCTGCTTCGCGAACAGGGATAACGTCCCATTCACCAAGTTATTCTGTACTAACAGACAATGCTCGGAAGTATATGATGCGGTCCGCTCTATCGCAACTCTGCAAAGCAGAGTTCTATACCCATTCGAGGTGTTGGAAAGCAACCCAGCAGTATGGAAGAGACACGTGGAAGTATTCGTACTTAAGCATTTTATTAAACGCGAGAAATAGTATTTAGATATACTAGATTTAGGAACTAGTAAATATGGGAATGAACTTGTAAACATTGAGGTAGCTAATGGCTCGAGCATATGAAATGGTACTGGAGGACTCAACTCCTCGGAGTGTAATCTCGATATAATCTGACTATCTGGAGTCGCGTCTCAGACCTCCTCGGTTCGCTATGCGCTTCGGTCGCGGTCGCTCGTAGTGGGGACCGCGTGGTACAGCGAGTGGGGACTCGCGGCTCGTGGTGGTCTTAGCTGCGCATGTCGTTGGCGCAGGTGCGTCTTAATATCTAATCTTATACGTACGGACTTAGAATTACGTCTGTGTTGAAGTGTGTTGCAATATGTGTCATGAGTACTTAGATCTAGGAGTATAATAAAAGTGCATAGATATAACACTAGAAATAATATACAGGTCTTGGTAATGTAGGTTCCTTGAACTGGTACAGTTCCCATTCCAGTGACGAGCTGCGTCTTCATACATCTGAACAAAGACCTCGATGCAAGGGAGGCGGGGATACGCGTGGCGGGAGCGTGAAGGTGATGCGTATAGGAGCGAGTAGGACAGAGCTGCTCTTTGGTGCGAGCGAGACAGAGCTGCTCGTTGGAAGAAGCGAGGCAGCAATACTTATTGGCGCGAATAAGACAGAGGTGCCCGTTGGTGCGAGCGAGACAGCGGCGCGTATTAGTGCGAACGCCGCTAGTTGCTGGATCTGCAGGCGTGTGCAGCAGGTTGCCTGCATGCAGGGACTGATGCTGAAGGCGGTGAAGAGGCTGATGGGTAGCAGGCGCTACGCCTGATGTCTCATTATACTTCAAAAGAATGTAAATCCCACACTTCCTTGCTACGGCATAGCGTATCTAGATGTCTACGTATCGATGCAATAGAGTTCTAATACTTCATTTGGGGCGATGACGCATTTCATTTCAATGTTTCATGATAAGATGTAATGCTCGATGCAATGCGCATTCGTACCTACACCTACATGTCAAAAGAATGTAAATCCCACACTTCCTTGCTACGGCATAGCGTATCTAGATGTCTACGTATCGATGCAATAGAGTTCTAATACTTCATTTGGGGCGATGACGCATTTCATTTCAATGTTTCATGATAAGATGTAATGCTCGATGCAACGCAATCTTTGCATCTGCATCTACACTTCAGAAAAATGTAAATCCCACACTTCCATGCTACGGAATAGCGTTTCTAGATGTCTACACGTCGAAGCAATAGAGCTCTAGTGCTACCTAAAACGCCATATTGCATCTCATTTCTATGTCCAATGACAAGATGCAATATTGAAAGCAACGCGTTATGTATATCATGTCTACACTTCAAAAGAATGTAAAGCTCACATTTTCTTAGAACGGAATAGCGTTTGTAGATTTCGACATATGGAAGCAATACAGTTCTAATTCGTGATATATCGCAATATCGCATCTCATTTCTAGGTTGCATGATAAAATGTAATATTCATTGCAAAGTGATATGTATATCTCATCTACACTTCAAAAGAACGTAAATGCCACACTTCCTCGGTACGGAACAGCGTTTCTAGATGTCTACGGTTCTAAGCAATAAATTTCTAGTGCTTCATAGAACGCGATATCGCATCTCGTTTCTATGATTCATCATAAAGTATAATATTCAGTGGGAAGGGTTATTTATACATCGTCTACGCTTCAAAAGAATGTAAATGCCACACTTCCTAGCTACGGTATTGCGTTTCTAGATGCCAACGGTTTTAAGCAATAGAGTTCTAATGCTTCATAGAACGCATTGTCGCATCTCATTTCTATGTTTCATAATAAGATATAATGTTCAATGCAACGCGTTATTTTCATCTCGTCCACCCTTCGAAAGATTGTATATCCCGCGCTTCCTTGCTACTGAATAGCGTTTCTATATGGCTACGTTTCGAAGCAATAGAGTTCCAATTCTTCACAAGACGCGATATCCTATCTCATTTCTATGGCTCATGATAAGGTGTAATATTAAATGCAACGCATTGTGTTTATGTGCTTGCACCTTTACAAGAATGTGAATCCCACACTTCCATGTTATGGGATAATGCCCCTAGGTGTCTGGATGTCGTAGCAATAGGGTTTCAATTCTTCATTCAACGCGATGTCGCATCTCATTTTAATGATGCATATTAAGATCTAATATTCAAAGCAACGCATTTTGTTTGTCTGCTTCTACATTTCAAAAGAATGTGTGTGCTACACTTTCTTGCTTAGGTATAGCTTTTCTCATGCCTCATGCATCGCGATATCGCATTTCATATCAACAGTTCAAAGGAAGTTAATATGTTGTGGAGCTTTATGCATCGCATTATGCTTGTTTGCTTCTACACCTCGAACGAATGTGAATCATAAACGTCCTTGCAATGGGATAGCGTTTCTAGATGTTTATGGGCCGAAGCAATAGAGTTATAATACTCCATTCATCGCGATGTCGATAATATTAATCGACGATAATATTCATCGCAACGCGTTATGTTCATCTGCTTCCACACTTCAAATGTATGTGGATTCTACAGTTCTATGCAACAGGGTGGGGCTTCGAAGGTTCTACGTATCAAGGCAATGGAGTTCTAATGCTCGATGCAATGCGATGGCTCATCTCACTCCAGCGTTCTAAAGTAAGTAAGTTGTATTCTTCTATGCACGGAGTTATGCCTGTCTGCTTCTACGATTTGAAAGAATGTGAATTCCACAATTCTATGCAACTAGATGGCGCTTTATTGTTTTAAGGGGGGGGGAGAGGTTCTTTTCACATCCAAAAACCATCCTATGCATCTCCATGGACGATGGCAGCGGCCATATCTTCGCAGGGCCTTGGATAATATCCCTTGGATTTAAGGTTCTTCTTCTCTTCCTCACTTTCCGACTCCTCCACCGTCGAGCCCGCCCCGCTACCTTGGCGCACAGCCCTTCCGCGATCCCGCGGCCTGCTTATTCGATGAAGGGACGTCATCTTGATCGTTTCTTCCATCAGCTCGCCAGTCTAATTCTTAGGATAAAGAGAGAAGAGAAAAAGGGGGTGGGAAGGGGAAAAGGTCCTAACATCGCGTGCCTCACGCTTCTTACAAATACAGCTATCGCGATGGTCCGCGTCGCGCTTCTCGCATGGGTGGTGATCAGCGAGCTAAGCTAACCGAAGCGGGGGGGGGGGGGGGGATGAAGCGAGTCTTGTGACGACACCACGTCACAATATGTTCCTTATAATATATTTGGTTTTCTGTAATTTAGCCAAAAAACAGTGTTCACGATAACGGCAGATGAATGTACTTGCCTTAGAATTACAAGAGCCGACAATATCGAAAGTAGAATATTTCTTTGCTCCGCTGACTGAATCACTGGAAACGTTAAGTAAAGTGCATGCCTTTCAAAACAGTCAGATGCAAATTACGATACAACGTTTCCAAGAAATGGTACGTGTCACTTTTTTCATCTCCGTTTTTTTAATCAAAGGAAATTTAATTGAAATATCCGCAAAATTTAAAGACAAAAAGTCATTATAATCTTATGCAACATATATGATGGTGATAAAGGATAAGTATATAGAACTGAGAATAGAAAGTAGCGAGCAGAAAAAGAAACTGATAGAACTGCAAAGTAGATCGATACACCCCTCAAATGATGCTTCTACGTCTATAAAATTTGTTAAATAAACAACTATTGTAAAAATCAGGTATAATCAATATTATTCCTACTCAAAAGCTATAAAAGAATTGGATCGAAATGGATATAAAACAGGAATTTATATCTATACATTCTATTCTATGCAAAGGCAAATATTTCAAACAGAAAAAATGTATTACTTACAAATTACTTATGTTCGTAGAGATCTTACTAATTCAGGCTTCTCGTCTTGCAGAACTAATCATTCCTTTAACATGGATAGGGGTTGTGGAATAGGAAAAGGTTTTCATATTTCATAGCTTTACTCGATATGTCGATTGGATCACATAACACGGGACACTAATTACATCTACACCTCTAGACATTAAATATATAATTGCAACAACATATTTAATACCGTTTTAATAGCATTGTCTAATTACTTCCATCTATGCCTAATGAATATATGTTAATAGAATAAGTTGCTTTACAAAAGAGTAAAAGAATCTGAGGATTACAACTTTGAGCATTACATAACAAAAGTGCATTACATATGTAATGTTACATGTAACAAAAGATGAAGACCAAAATATCATACGTAAGTAGAATCCATAATGCGGACATAGAGATACAGAAACGGCAAAAATTCCAAACAGTAGTTAACAAAATTCAAAAAGGGGGAGTGAAAATCTATCTCCTTGATGATGATAAGAAACAAGTCTGCCTCATGCACTACAATATTCCAAACAACCAGCGATTGGCACGCCAAGGACAACAGATGGAACGAATTCCGTGGCAGAATTGTGCAAAGACAATGCCCCTACTCAGTTCTCGTAACGGCATACTCTCAGTACTGTGGCGACACGCGTATCACGGCACTATTAATGTACCGCGATATAGCACACGGGCTACACGGTCGTGGCAATGATACTATCAGCTGACCATAGCTACATGCGTGGTAGTGGCGTAGGCTGACATTTACTAATGGGAAAACTGATTCCATAAAAATTATAAGCGAATATGAAAAATGACTAAACCAGGCAATTTATTTATTTTGATTCCAAAATAGATACACAGGCACGAAACAAAGATGTAAGAACTCGATTTAATTGTTTTCTATAAACTAGCTCAATACGGCGATTTTTTCGATAAAGTCGTTAATTACTTTATCATAAAAATATATACATTTATTTTATATGTATTTTTCTCAATTCATCGTTACAAATTCATGCAATTGAGGGTTATATTAAATACGATGACAGCATGTTATTTAAGAAATTATAAAAGGCGAAGTTAGGGATGCAACAGCATGAATTTTTATTTTGTAAGTAATATTTTATTTTATAAATAATATTTTTAGTTAATGATGGGTTGAAAGAAATATATATGACTCTCTCAATAACTATAAATATAGGAAAACAACTATCAAAATATCTATCAATACTCATATGTTGAACACCTACTGACATCTAACGGTTTTAATTTGTATGAAACCACAGGTTCCCCATTACCAAATGTGACCCAACGTCATTGCTGAGAAGATTCATGAATTGAGCGATGACACGTGTTTCATGATGGTGCTGGCGCTGCGCGATTCACACGGCGTTTTATGTTAATCTAGAACGTACTGGTTACACGTTCTCACATTTTAACTAACGAATCCGGTCACAGATGGCTACGGATCAACTGACACTCCTCCGAAGTGACAATATAGTGCTGGTATAGAGTCGCCAGCATTTTGCCGTTTGTTATCTTGGATGCTTCTTAGAGCATTACTCGGAATTGAATTTATGCATAACTGCATAGAAACGATATCATATACTTTCATAATCAATGCGATATAAGAATATAAAACGAAGAACTATCCACTCGTATCAGGAGTAAAAACGGTGTTTGGTACGCAAGGTTCATTATAAAATATAATCAAGCAGTTAATATATCAAATGACAGCACATAATAAATCACTGAAAGTACAATGATATGAATAGTAAAAAAAACATATTTATTTGTTAGATGTTTATAAATGCAAATATAAAGGTCCAAGTCACATTTAATAAATTATTGTTTAACAAGGTGACTTAACGTTGTTTCAAATAGGCGTGGAGAACTAGCTGGTACTTCTGTCAATGTAATTTCATTTCTGCTGGATACAGAAAAACACATTTGCAATCTAAGCAAGGTTTTATTAGATCTGGTGGATTTTCCAAATTTTAGAAAGGGATGCTGCCAAAAGTAGTTGGTTCAGCGCCAGGTGATAAATATATACAACAAGCAAAGCAACGTAAACTGATTTAAAATGTTCAAGATTATATAAATTAAACTATTACACTTTTATAATCCATGTAGCGTTTCTGTTCTTTGTAATTCACAAAGAGTCTTAAGAATATAACGCAATGTAAACAAGTTTTGAAACACAGAAAGCAGATCTTAATTTAAAATAAAGGAACCTTGGATCTGTTGTATCGTGGTTACGGGCGTGCTATGTTAAGGAATATGCCATTCAGTTTTAATTTTCTAAATGAGAATAATTAAAAAAGATCTGGAGTTGAAACATTGGAAGAAAAATTCTCCCAGTGAAAAATGCTCTATGCAATGCAATAGCAGCTTCACGTACCTTGATATTCTATAAAAAATCTTATGCCATTTTATTCGATTTACTAGAATCGAAACTATGAAACCTATTAGGTGGTATTTCGGCAACGGCTACCATACACACATACGCGCGCGCGCACACACACGCACCCGTACACACGAAATCCATCAAGATTAAAAAGACTGAGTATGTGTTGAAGGATGCGTACAATAAGAAAGGATTATTACTTATTTATTTATTATTATTTATTTATATTATTTATTTATTACTATATTTATTTATTTATTATTAATTGATAATTTGATTATAAACATTTGTATGCTTTTATTAGAAATTTAAATACGTCAAAATTGCAGCACGGAGATGTGTAAATATCACTTTGCGATTTCATTTCATTTTGGTAGTTATACTTATATATAAGCATCCATCCAAGCATAAAGCTTGATAATTTTTAAACTATAAAATAATTATGAAACATTAGACTTTTTGCTTGCGTTGGTCTAATTTATCATTTTCGGAATTTGTGAAGCAACTAGAATTATAATAACAAAGTACTTTATGTCTTTGCTCCTTGTTTCCAAAGAAAATATTAAATATGAATAACTACTGTTCATCTACCTATATTTATCTATCAATCTATCTATCTACATATTTATAACTGAATGTGTGTCTGTCTGTCTGTCTGTACTCGATAGATTCAAAAACCATACATCCAATCGCCGTGAAAATTGAAAATTTGGGAAATTATTAAGTATATCTCCGGGAAGGTTTTTGAAAATTTTTTTTAAAATCAGGTTTGGGGTTCTAGGTACTCCCGAACAAACATCCCAAAAATATCAAAATAACATTTAATTAGTAATATTATATTTGTTAAAAGTGTAACCATGAATAAATTGAAAAATTAAATTTTTACACATGAAATTTACTCATAGAATTTACTTTTTTAAGTCAAATTAAACTGTAAAAAATAACATACCCATAATAATAGTTGAAATAAAAATAAAAGTATGAGTCACAAAGTAAGTAAAATATTGAATCGTTTTATTTATATCTTTTCAATTATTGTTTAAATATTACAAATTATATTAAAATTTAAAATATTTTAAATACATAAATTGTTTCCTTTAAGATTTCAACAAATTAATTTAAATTACAAAAAACAACATTAATGCGTTTGACGTTCGATTTTCCGTCAGCAAATTCTAATAAATACAAAAATGCAGTCAAAAAACTTTTGCAATTATTAATACGAGAATAAATTATTAATACGTGAATAAATAAAAATGTTATTGATTTCCAACTGAAGAAAATAATTAGAAATACGTTTTATTTAATCCCACAATTATGCCATCAAAGCGAAGTGCCATTGGTCGATCTACAAATCAAGCAAAAAGGAAAAGAGAAGAACAAGTTTCAGAAACAAGTGAGCAGAGAAAAACTAGGCAAGAAAGAGATTGAGATCACACTGCTCTTGCTCGATCATTAGAAGCGAGTGAACAGAGACAAGCAAGGCAAGAAAGAGATCGAGTTCACACTGTTCTTGCTCGATCATTAGAAACGAGTGAACAGAGGTAAGCAAGGCAGCAAAGGAATCGCATTCGCAGGACACAGATAAGACGAATGATACATACTGATTTGAATTTATGAAGTTTCAATTACAATTCCCTTTATAATTACTGTCTTCATCCAAGTGTAATTACTGGAAAAGCGGATAAACAGTGTACGTATTATGGTGCTCAAAAATCTAAAAATGAAACACCAGGTATGTGATGTGCAGGTGGAAAAGTAAAGTTACCAGACTTGCGTTCACCACGTAAACCATTATTAACTTTAGTATCAGGTGAAACAAGTCAATCAAAAAATTTTTTGAAAAATATACGCAAGTACAATTCATGCTTCCAAATGACATCGTTCCGAACAACGAATATCGTTAGCGCAAATTATATGCCAACATTTAAAGTACAGGGGTGAATTTATCACCATGCTGGATCACTACTACCCTTGCCAAATGCTGATCACAAATATCTTCAGATATATTTTATGGGAAATACTGACGAACAAATCAACAGACGGTGTCAACTGAATATGAGTACTAAACAAAAGATTGTCGCTAAATTATTAAATTTGTTTGAACAACATAATGAATTAATTAAGTTATTTAAAACTGCCATTGAACAAATGCCATCTGACGATTACAAAGTGATAATAAAGGCAGATAAAATACCTATTGGTCAACATCGAAGACAATTCAACGCACCAACGATTGATGAAGTGGCAATTGTCATAGTTGGTGAAGAATTTAATTTTATAATTCTATAATTCTTCATCCTAGAAATGATGACGTCCAGCAAGTATCAGAAACACATCGTTCATATGATGCATTACAATATTCCATTCTATTTTGGCAAGGAGAGCATGGATATCATTTTAATGTTAATATGAGAAATCTTACGACTAATGTGGACATTAACAATAAGGTCAGTGCCATGATTTATTATGCATATCGAACGATGATTCGTGAGAATACTGATAATCATATATTGAAATATAGACAATTATTTCATCAATACATTGTTGACATGTATGCAAAAACAGAAAGTGAAAGACTTCTCTACATACGACTAACTCAAGTCAAATTGCGTTCTGAAGAGTACATCCATTTACGTGATGTAGTTGTAAATGATGGCAATCTCAGTAAACTGGGAAAAATTGTCATTTTACCATCCACATTTACAGGCAGCCCAAGACACATGCGCGAATATGCACAAGATGCAATGACGTATGTTTGAAATAATATGCGCCACTTATCGGTTTGTACGATTCAGAACAATATGAATTTTGCAGTTCTCTGTAACCGGATGGCGCTCCATAATATCTATGTCTCTTTGCAATAGAGATCTAATGCTCCACGCAATGCGAGGGCGCATTTCAACTCAACGTTTCAAAGTAAGTAAACTATAAATTTATATGTATAGCATTATGTTTATCTGCTTCGACGCATTATAAGAATGTGAATTCTTCACCTTCAAACAACGGGACGGTGGTTCGTAGTGTCTGCGTGTCAATGTTATTGATTCCTAATGCTCCATGCAATGCGATGGCGAGAACCATATCAACGTCTTAAAGTAAGTAAGTTGCAATCTACTATACACATATTATGTTTATTTTCTTCTAAACTTCAAATGAGTGTGAATTCTGTAATTCCCAGCATCGGGATGGGACTCCATAGTATCTACGTATCGAAGCAACACAGTTCCGATGTTCCTTATCACTTTCACAACCACATGTTTGCGCAGTGAAACATCGCCATGGACCGGAAATATTTTTGTAGAAACACTTTGCCGTCTGCACTATTTGTAAACATTTCTTCGCTTGAAAAAAACTTTACGTAAATTCATGAAATAATTCAACATTATTATACAACAATATTTATTCCTTTGTGTGATAAATATTAAAACGTACAAATATAAAACAAAATTCATAACAGCTTTATAAACTTAACTGCTTTTTATAAAATAACTCCATTTAATTAAATTCCGCATTCATTTAATATTTCTTTATTTGATGAGAGGTGGCAAAACAATTCCCCAAGTGTAACGTAACTTTACAAGTTTTGCATATCAATCTTGTGGTTTTTCTAATACAACGTAAATAGCTGCTACTGCTCCATGAAATGCGATATCGCATCTCATTTCAGTGTTTCAAAGAAAGTATACTGTAATCCTCTATGCATAGCAGTATGCTTATCTGTTTCTACACATAAAGAGGTTGTGAATAATACAGTTCCATGGAACGGGATGACGCTTCATAGTCGCTGCGTGTCAAAGCAGCAGAGTTCTAACGCTCCATGCAATGTGATTGCGCATCTCATTTCATTGTTTCAAATTAAGTAAGTTGTATTTTCCCATGCATAGGATTGTGATTATCTGCTTCTGCATTTCTAAAGAATGTAAATTTTACTCCTCCATACTCGAAGACGGCGCTTCGCAGTGTCTGCTTGACAATTCAGTAGAGTTCTAGTGCGTCATGCAATACGATTGCGCATCTCATTCCAACGGTCCAAAGTAAGTAAACTATAATCTTCTATGCATAGCATTATGCTTATGTATTTCTACATTTCTAAAGAATGAGAGTTCTACTGTTCAATGCAACGGGATGGCGCTTCACAGTGTCTGCATATCAAAACAGTAGTGTTCTAATGCTGCATGCAATGCGATGGTGCATCCCATTTCCTCTCATTAACCTTCTATGCATTGCTTTATGCTTGTCTGCTTCCACACTTCAGAAGAACGTGAATAGTAGTAGCTATTAACGCAGTACCGTGGTAGTATGATATTATGAGTTGCTGTATTTGGGTTGGGTGGTTAGGGTACTCCCTCCGATTACCCATCCGGGCCTTGTTCTTTGAAAATATAAATCTATAACAGCGCTATGGCGACTCCAGCGTCGAGATACAGGTTAGCTGACGCTGGATAACAAAAAGTTTGTTCGGCTAGTTATCGATTTCTCGGAATCCTGAGCGGAATATCCAAGCGATCAATGGGTTGATCAGGATTGGATAATGAGATATCTGCAACTGTAAGAAAGGTCAGATCTCCTTCATAATCGTTGACCCTTGACTTAAAGGTTACTGTGATGGAGTGTCTTGCTATTGCGTACATTGTGATTAGAACACCGATGGATACAGTGCAGCATTTTCTTGGAATGCCGAGATTCTTCGTGAGGGCCTCTGACATGAAATTTATAGTTGTCGCACGTGTCGATCAACGTTCGACAGTTGACTAATTGTTGATCGTTGTCTAAAATGTGAATTTGTGTGGTTACGAATAATTCGCTCGTGACTGAATCGACGGCAAACACGTTTTGATGTCCCCCTTCCTTCGGCGCCTCAACGTCCTGAAATCATTCGGACATTGAAGATTCTCCGTTCGTTATCGGTTCCTATTCTTTGGATGGAGTGATGATTGGCGGTTTAGAAGTAGTCTGTTTCCAGGTTCTTTGCGCTTGGTGATGTATTGTGTGGTATTGCTGGTTACATACGCGATAGGAGCCGCTGTTGCACAGGTTATATTTGTGTTTCTTGCGCAAGCAGTTTATTCATAGTGAAGAATTTTCGACAGCTGCCTTGCGGTCCTGGACTGAGAGCCCGTGAAACTCTTCACATGCCCAGATGCTGCGTCCTCCGTGGCATACTAGACACTTTTGGGTTCTTATGATTCTTCTGTTTGTCATTAGAATGTCCTTGTGGCAAGAACACCTGGTTTCGCGTCCGATGTTCTTCCGTCGACCCAACTTGCGGTTGAGCTTGCTCTTGGGTTCATCTCTGGTACACAGTTGGCCCGTTTCTCCAGAATCTCTAGAAGATCCGTGTAAGGCGGCACTTTGTTGTCCTCTACCGTGAGTTCCCATTAGAACATCGTATTAGCATTTATCTTTGTTCGAATGATGGAAAGCAAAAGTGTTCCATTGCGAGATATTTCCTCTGAAATCTTTCAGTGGTGAAGAAGTTAGTTGACGGTATCGATAACATTGCCTAGTGCTTCTGCAGTGTCCCTTGGTGGACTTGGAATATTCCAGATTGCATCGCAATGGTTAGAGGCAGCCCGTCTTATACAATCGAATTTAATATCTCGATCGCGTCGGTGTAATTTGCGTCCGTTGTGCTAAGGCATCCGATGCAGACAGCGGCCATTCCGGTTAATGTCGACCGCAGGTATTGCAATTTTTGAACTGGAGTTAGGTTCTCGTTACGATCGATGATCGATGAGAATACATCATAGAACGATGCCCAAATTTCATATGTTCCGTCGAATGTTGGAAGTTGCATTTCTGGTAATTTAATGGCATATGGGATGGTTGAGGAAGTGGCCGATGATTCGAACGTGTTTCTCCTCGTGACATTCGGAACACTTCTCTCGATTAGAGATTCGGCGCGAGTTATGATAGAGAAGTAGTCGTTTTGAATTTTGTAGCGGTGTGACGTTTCTGTTTTTTCTAATTCTTCGAGGTCAAATTAGATGACATCGAATCGCTTCCATGTTTCAGTTAACGCGTATAGGTGGGTTTTTAGTAAACGTATACTCGGTTGTTCTGATGTTTCACATGTGTTAAGAAGTCGCATGAAGACAGTGATTTGACCGAACATGGTACCGCGTTTACGCCGCAGGGAACTAAGAATAATTCTAGGACAAATGGACTGAGCTTGTTTGAGAGATTGAGTTGATATCGTGGAATATGGATAAGGAAGGAATTGACGAATAAACGTCAATTCGAGTCTACTGTTTCGATGTGAAGATGTCAGATATGTTGAGATCTGCCATGATGTCTGGATCCCTGCTGGCTTGCTGCTGCTGAGGATCTCAATTTGTCCTGGAGCGTTGGCTTGATCACTGGCTTGATTCTTCGGTCGCTGAATGTTGATTGAATGACACTGTAGTTCGGGCACTCACATCACTGATTTTAACTGTTCGTTTAAATAACTCGCAGTCCACAGGATTTTGAATCAGGCTCGGACGACCAAAATGCACGCGTTACGACGAGGCTTCTTTTCGGATGATAACTCAACGATGGACGTAAATTTTCGTCACGAACCTTTTCGTCACCATTGCAACGTGCACTCTAATACGTGTTATAGTAATAGGGAAGTAGATAGATATAATTGGAATTGATACGATTCCTTAACAAAGAATTATATTTAACGTAAAATGAATTAATGAAAATTGAGTGTTTTTCATATTCTCTGATGTGTCCGAATCAGAATTTCTACTAAGCTCTTCAGCCATGAAGTGTTGTTGTTTTAAAGTGAATTTGTGGGGAGGAGTGGTCATGGGTGTGGCAATCAGATGAGACGTTATTGGTGAAAAATCTGAAAATTTGCTTCTTTTTCAGAAACTGTCAGATGACAAGAAGGCGCGAAGGGTGGGACCAAGGATTGTAGGTCGGTTGCGACCAATGAGAGGAGCAGGCAATAAAGCAGTAAAACGGCCAGCTATATGCTATATACAATTTTAAGATTCACTACGACGACTTAATTTTGAAATTTATGATGAGACGACATCCTGCTGCTTTAAGAGCTTTTTGCTGTTATGTGTTTAACAGCGATTTTGTAGTATCTGTGCATTAGGTGTTTGGTAGCCAGATATTTCGTTGAGTAAATTATGACGAGTGTCTGAACAAAGATAAATGGCTCAATTATTATAGCATAAATCGTATGTATGTCGCAAGACACATTGCATGCAACATTACAACTCTACTGCTTTGACACGCAGTGCTTTCAAACTTCATTTGAAGTGTAGAAGAAGACAAGCATAATACTATGCATAGAAGACTACAGCTTACTCACATTGAAACGCTAAAATGAAATGCGACATCGAATTGCATGGAGCACTAGATCTTTACTTTCAAGACACGCAGATACTACTATGTGTATACAGTGAAAACTGAATCACCCATACCGTGCATCGCCAAACGCTCAATCAGTTCTGAAATCGCGAAAATATACGACCCATCAGGCCTCCTTGGTCCAGTTCTAATCGTAGCCAAGAGCCTGCTGAAGAAGATTTCCACCCTGATGGTGGATTGGGAAGAATCACTACCGACGGCTATTCGTACCGAGGGGATAATGTACTGTGCTCAACTGCCACTGCACATCTTTCAGTTATCAATAAGACAAAATACATGGAGATTCATGGATTCTGTGACGCCAGCAAGGAAGCCTATGGACCTTCTATCTGCCTACAATCCGTCGATAAGTAAGGGCCAGCAAGTAATATACCAGCAGAACTCCTCATGCGAAAGCAAAAGTAGCAACCGTAAAAAGCCAATCGATTCCACGACCCGAATTGTGCGGAGCACTACTGCTTACGTTGTTAATGATCACGACTCGCCAGGTCCTACAGCTAGAGTGCAATCGCACGGTTCCCTGGACAGATTCCACCATCACTTTACATTGGCTCAAAAGATCGTCACACACCCTATAAACATTCGTAGCAAGTCGCGTATCGGAAATGCAAACAAGAATGAACATCGACGACTGGCGACACGTATCGACGGGTTTGTCACGATCACAGGTTCGACAGCAGAAAGATCTCATACCGAGAAGGGAGTTTGAACGGTAGCTGAACTCAATCACTCCAATTCTTATCCAAAGACTTTCTCGAAGGCAACATGCCGCTGACACTCGGGGTAAACCCCAGGTACCTGCGGCTATTTTTATGACCTACGAAAAACGGGACCGGTGGGGCACGGTCCCGAAGCAAATGTCTTCAAAGAGAATATTTTCGAATATTATAATATTATCCTAGGAAACATTTTGTAAATAAATATTCTCGACTGCCAAATCGCTACTGGAAATAACACCTGCCACGCGAGGTTCCGGCTCGAGTTTAGATGTCGGGGAACTAGCGGCTATCTCTCGCCGACCGGCCTACTCGCTTCCCAAGGTAAACGTGCACATATGACCTGGCTCGTATTTGGCTGAGACATAAAAAAAAGGGGTCTCGAACGAGCCAAGTGGCCGCAATACGAATCTTCCAGGCGGTTAACCACGTACTCGACCGTCGCAAGGGCCCCAATCGACCGGCCGAATATTTTCAAGTATTTTCGATAAATATTTCTCAATGTTTGACGGACGATCAGCAGACACCCAATTTCGAATACGAGACCCCAAATTCCGCCCACGGACGGCCCGCTTTCGTTAAGACCTTCGATAACTCGTCCCGATATACCACCGGAACGAGGAATCAACCGCGTATACCCTCTGCTGTGCGCACAGCAGGAACGAGGTACACTAAACACACACACTTACACACGAACACAAACATCTGTGTAACGAGGCCCCTGCGAGTGTCCTGACTCATACAGAACCGCGGCCTCCACCGGTGACTCTTGCGAGAGAGCCTAAGCATGAGCTGGACCTCTCGCGGAAGCACGGGAGGGAGCATGGCCGGACCGCGGCTCACCGGAAATAACGAGACTTGCGTGAGTTCAAATCCTCACAGGAACAGGACCGCGATCTCCTCCGAGGAGCCCTGGCGTGAGTCCTCGTCATGTATAACGTATTAATGTACAACTTCCAGAGGAGGCTCCAGCGAGTGTCCAAAAATTGCCAGACTGCGGCCACCGACGAGGCTCTTGCGTGGGTTCTATCAAACAGGACCGCGGCCTCGAAATAAAAATATACGAGTCCCAAAAAAGACTTAAGTAGAAAAACTTAAGTAAAACGTAAACATACAGGTGAATAGCTCGAAGCTAGTCATCGCAAGGGTCCCAGCTACCTGCCGAACGCCGTAAAGGGTGCCGCAGGTAGACCAGGGATACCCTAGTTCGATGTTGGAACTCGAAAATCGTCGGCGGACGATCTACAACACACTAAAATACTACACACGTATATCCTCGGCAGTGTTCGCTGCAGAAAAGATATACCTCACACATACAAACAGGAACATAAAACAGAAGCGGCTCTAGCGTGCGTCTCCCTTGCGTATTAACCGGAAAATCGGAAAACCGGAGGCCGCGGCCCGGGCAGGGCAGCGCTGGTGCGCGATGATGGGGAGCGACGACCCTACCCCCCCCCCCCCCCGAAACATAAAAAAGCACCACGAGGCAGAGCGGCGTCCGACGCGCGCCGATGGGAATCGACGACCCCACCTTTACTCGAAGTAGGAAGCGTTAACCCCCCTTTTCTCGAAAAATCATGATGGCCACATCTGGTTCTAAATATTCCGGAGGTAAAATAGCCCTCCGTGCGGATCACCGGGTGAGAGCAGGACTGGGTGAGGTTATCGTGGCGATGAATAGGTCAAGGCGGGAGAAAAATCTTCGGCCCGTGACCTCGTCCCCTGGTGTTGGCCCCATTGTCGAGCAGCATAGCCGCCCGGTAACGCGCTCGATGACGGCCACCCTCAGGCTTCATCGCCATGCCGCGGCTGGGTGTACTCCTGCGAACACTTTGGCGCGGCCTCAAGGTTACAGCCTTCGCGCTGTCCAAGTCCGCCTAATTAGATGCGACGAGGAACTCAGGTCGGATTCGGAATCTCCGGCTGAGTCCAAAGTAGAAAACCGCGAAATCGAATAAATATAGGCGAATATTAGCGCCGCGATACCGCCCGGACCGCGACCCAATCCGATCCCATCGCAACCGCGACCGCGACCGCGACCGTACCGACGTCGACGCAGACGTCCGCGTCCGTAATTGCGTCCACGGGAATTAGAATCCTACAGCTGAATATGCAGCATTCAGCTACAGTATCAGGAGAGGTGCGTCAGCTCGTAATCCAGAAGCGTTTAGACGTCCTGCTATTACAGGAACCATACAATAGAACGCTGGGCTCGAGCCACACCGTGAGCGGTTTAGGAATCGGAACGAAGGTGGCGGCCATCGGCTCACAATACCCGTGGGCGGCGGTCGCCGTTTGCAACCCTCGATTCGAAATGGTTTTCGTCTCGCAGCTTAGCACCCCGCACTCTGTTTGCGCGGAGGTGTTGGCGCCCGGCTTCTCGGTATACGTCGTGTCATGCTACTTCCAGTTTAGCGACGATATCGAGGGGCACCTCAGGCACCTCGAAGTGGTGTTTCGTTCCCTGAGGGGGCAGAGGCTCTTAGTTTCGCTAGATGCCAACGCTCGGTCGTCACTCTGGGGGCCGCAGATCACAGACGATAGAGGAGCTCAATTCGAGGAGCTCATTCGAGCGTTTGGCATGGAAGTTGTGAACGATGTTGAACAGCCGCCTACCTACTGGTCGACCAGGGGTTCGTCTTTTATCGATGTTACCCTAGCGTCGCCATCCATGCTCCCCTTTGTTCGGGGCTGGAGGGTCAGGAGTGGCTGGGTAAACAGCGATCATAACGCCATAGATATCGGGCTAAGAGTGCCGAGAGCCGAAGCGGCGGGACGGGGCGAAGCGAGCACTCGGTTCGACACTCGTCGGGCCGATTGGGAGCTCTTCTCCGAACGCCTGGCCGATCAATCTAGATCGAGGCTCGAAACCTTAAGGCTCGAGTCTATGGCAGAAGTCGAAAGGATGGCAGAAACGCTCACAGAAGTCATCTCCGATGCCTGTGCCGCGTCAATACCACGGAAAAGAATTTTTAGAAAGTCCAACCCGTGGTGGACCCGCGAACTTATGAAATTAAAGAAGTCCGTGTACCGTCTACGTCGCGCCCACCAGGAGGAAAGAGAAGAAACCGCTCGCCATGAAAAACTACGAAAGTATCGCACTTCTTTGCGAGAATATAGTAGGAAGGTGAAGCGGACGAAACTCGAAAGCTGGCAGCGATTCGTAACGTCGAACGGGAACTCGGGGCCCTGGAGTATCGTATATAAACTCGAGGCGAACAAACTTCGAGTCGAGAGAGTACTCAGTACCCTCCGGCGTGGTAGTGAAACAACGCATGATAGCCGCGAAACCGCCAGCTTGCTCCTGAGGGTCCACATTCCAGACGACCGGGAAGTAGAAGACACGCCGGCGCAGCGTGAAATCAGGGAGAGTGCACGCATCGCACCCGACACTCCCGACGCCGCTCCCTTCACGGAAGCGGAAGTCGCGAGTGCAGTTAGGACATTCAATAATAAAAAAGCACCAGGACCCGACCACATCGAGGTCGGCGTGCTGAAGGCCACTGTTAGAGTCATCCCCGGTGAAATTACACGGCTTCTCAACGGATGCCAATACAAGAGGCACAACCAAATCAAGGGAAATTGACAAGATTGAATGCATTCCTTTACGAAGATGGAATCCTGAGAGAGGGTGGTCGATTGCACATTCACCACTACCATTCTCCCAGAAACTCCCCATAATTCTGCCGAAAACTCATGTAACTATACGTATCATTATAAACGAACATCTCACATATTTACACGCTGGAAACCAAACAGCATTATACAGCATAAGCTGAAAACATTGACCCATTGACAGCCAAAGCCAAGTCTGGAAAGCAATACGGGGTTGTGATCTTTACTGCCGCACCAACCCACCAGCAGTCAATTACTGTATGGGCAATCTACCGAAAGAACGCATCACCCAATCTCGACTCTTCATCAATGTAGGCATCAATTATTGCGGACCCTTTTTCATTAAAGAGCGGCAATACCATAATTATAGAAGAAAAAAGAATTATGTGGTTGTTTTCGTCTGCCTGGCAGTAAAAGCTGTTCATCTCGAAATTGTCCACGACCTCACTAGTGAAGCTTTCATCGCTGCTCTACAAATATTCATCGCAAGACGGGGATTACGCATAAATCTATACTCTGACAATATCTCAAACAAACTTAGTCGGAGCAAATAATGAGTTTCAAGAGATTAAGGAGTTACTACGTTCAGAAGAACACCACAAAGAAGTCACGTTATTTTTATCAAATCAATCAATCAACTGGCACTTCATCGCACCAAAGGCACCATATTTTGTAAGCCTCTGGGAGGCCGCAGTAAAACCCTCCAAGCACCATTTAACGAGCGTTGCAAAAACTGAGCTGTTCGCAATAGAGAAATTTACAACCCTTATAACCCAAATCGGAGCTATCCTTAATTCCCGCCCACTCACTCCAATTTCCTCAGATCCAAATGACCTGTTAGTCCTCATCCCGGGACATTTCCTAATTGGCGGTGCTCTCACGATTCTACGGAAACACAACTATATGAAGACACGCAATCCAATTGTTCATCTAGTTGGCAACATGTCCAAAAGGTGCGATAATGCCTTTGGACTCGTTGGCATCGCGAATATTTAAACGAGCCCACTAGCCGCATCAAATGGACGATGTGTAATCATCGGATTACGTAGGGAACGATCTTCCTCCTTAGACAGAAGAAAACACGCTGTCCATGCAATGGCCACTAGGACGAGTGATCTAAACCTATCCCGGTTTTAATAGCATCAAGCACGGAGTCACCGTTAGGACGGTTTCGAACACGTTTGACCTAAGTGTCAAAAAACTTGTTCCACTGCCGATTCAAACAAAGGGAGGAGATTTCGCGGAATCCATCAAGGATGCAACTCATCCGAAGACCAAAGCAACAGTAAGTACGTAAGCACACGATCACACATACACACACTATTACCTCTTATTACATCACATATTCATTTAGTTGCTCACTAGCCTTTCAACGGGAGGAGGATGTCTTGCGGAAGACATGCTTCTCATGCTATAATAATTAAACCGTTCATCCTTATTCAGCCACTTGTCATACTTCACTCAACGAAACATCTGATTGCCAGACACTTCATTTCACAAATCCTGCAATAACACTAGCCGACACGTTGCAGTAATAAACTCGTAATGCAACAGGATGTCGCACCATCATAAATATCAAAATTAAGTATTCGTAGTGATCTTTCAAATTGAATATACCATATATCTTGCTGGCCGCACCCTTAATCACTCCTCCACACGAATTTACAATAAAACATTCTGACTTTATCGATTAAGAGCTTAGTAGAAGTTCGCATTCAGGCACATCAAAAAACATGAAAAGCACTCAACCTCTGTCAATTTATTTTAAGTTAAATATAATAGTTGATCGTTGAGATACCGAGTCAACTCCAATTGTATCTACCTACTTCCCTATTACTGTAACACAAATTAGGGCGTACTTTGCAACGGTGACGAATACGTTCGTGACGAAGATTTAAACCCATCGTTAGCTCAACCGAAAATAAGCCTCATCATTACGTGTACTCAAACACAATGCGACAGCACAACTGGTTTCATCGCTTGAACATGAGTAAGCTGTAATATTTAATGCATAGCCATATGCATATCTACTTCTACACTTCAAAAGAATGTGAATTCTGCAGTTCCTTATAACGATGTGGGGCTTCATATGGTCTACCTGTTAAAGCAATATGGATCGAATGCTCCATGCATTGCGATGGCGCTTCTCATTTCTGTGCATCGCATAATGCTCACTTGCTTCAACAGTTCTAAAGAATGCGATATCTACAATTTTATGCAGCGTTCTTGAGTTTGACATTGACTACAATCAAAGGAGAAGAGTTCTAATGCTCCACGCATCGCCATTGCGTATCTCAGTTTAACACTACAAAGTAAATAAGCTCTAGTGTTCTATGCATTGCATTAAGCTTACCTCCTTCTACACTTCAAGAGAATGTGAATTATACGATTACATGCAACGGGTTGGCGCTTCAAACTGCCTGCCTGCCGATGCAATAGATTTCTAATACTCCATGCAATGAGATGTAACATCTTATTTCAACGATTCGAAATAAGATCTTTGCAATAGTCTATGCACAGCATTATGCCTATCTGCTTCTACGTTTCAAAGGCATGTGTATTCTACTGTTCTATGCAACAAGAATTCGCTTCATAATACCTGCGCGTCAAAGCAATGAAGTTCTAATGTTGCATGCAATTTAGAAAACGCACCACATTCCAAAGTTTCAAATTGATTAAGCTGTAATCTTGTATACATAGCATTATGCTTAGCTGCTTCTACTCTTCAAAAGAATGTGAGATCTATAGTTCCATGCGACAGGATGGAACCTCAACCTGTCCGCCTGTGGATAAATTAAGTACACTTTACAGGGATGTAAATTCTACAGTTCAATGCATCGGAATGGCGCTTCATAGTGTTTGCGTGTCAAGGCAATGGAGTTTACATTATTATATGTGAATTATCCATGCAATGCGATAGCGGATCTCAATTCAGCGTTTCAAAGTAAGGAATCTGTAATATTCTATTAGTAACATTATGATTATCTGCATCTACTCTTCAAAATAATGCGAAACATACAGTTTCATGCAAGAGAATAGCGCTTCATAATATCTGCGTGTCAAAGTCGTAGAGTTCTGATGCTCCATGCAATGCGTCTGTGCATCGGATTTCAAAATTTCGAAGTCAGTAAGCTGTAATCTTTTGTGAATATAGTTATGCTTATCTGCTTAAACACATCCAAAAAAAAGTGATTTCTACAGTTCCATAAAATGAGATGGCGTTTCATAGTGTCTGCGTGACAAAGCAATGGAGTTCTAGTGCTCCATGCAAAGCGATGGCGCATTTCATTTCAACATTTCAAAGTAAGTAAGCTGTAATCCTCTATGCATGGCCTTATGCTTGACTGTTTCTACACTTCAAAACAACGCGAATTCTATTGTGCCTGTCTGCGTGTGAAATAATTAAACTTCTACTGCTCTATGCTATGCGACGGCGCATTTTATGCTATATTTTTCTAATATTATGATATTATCTATTTACCTTGAAACGTGAACATGAGGTGCGACATTGCATTGAATGGAGCAGTAGAACTCCATTGCTTTAAGAGATAGCCACTATGAACCCCCTTCCTGTAGCACATAACTGCAGAATTCACATTCTTATGAAGTGTAAAAGCAGATAAGCGTAGCGGTATTCATAGAAGATTACAGCTCACGTACTCTGAAACGTTGGAATAAGATGCGTCATCGTATTTCATGGGGCAGTAGAACGCCATTGCTTTAGACGCAGGCAATGCGAAGCGCCATCCCGTTACATGGAACTGTATGATTGACATTCTTTTGATGTTCGGAAGCAAATAAGTATAATGCTATGCATAGAAGGTTACAGATTACTTACCTCGAAACGTTATAATTAGATGCGCCATGACATTGCATTGACAATTAAAATTCCGCTGTATTAACACGCAGACATTGTGATGGCCCTTGTTGTTGTATTCTTTTGAAGTACAGAATCAGTCAAGCATAATGATATGCATACAGGTTTACGAGATGCGACATCGCATTGCATGGAGCAGTAAAGGTCTAAAGCTTTGACACGCAGACACTGTACTGTACTTTACCTATACGCGTTGCATTTAATATCTTATCTACTAACTGTATTGCTTCGATACGTAGACATCTAGAAACGCTATTCCATCGCAAGGAAGAGTGGGATTTACATTCTTCTGAAGTGTTGACGAGATATACATAACCGTGTGTGATAGCATACTTTATCGGTTGTTGGTAACTCCAGTCGTCGATAATTTATGGATTATTAACTACAAGCAACAACAGCCAGTATCACAAAATTATAGTAGGAAGCTGGAAATAATGGGTGATGCAATGTACACTTATATTTTTTCAAAGACAGTAAATCTGTTACTAATCAGTCTTTAATCGATGTGGCAATACTAAAAAACTAAAGGAATGTCTGATTTTACCCATTATGCATGTAATCCAGGTGTAAATAATTAACTAAAGGTTAATATGTAAATTTCGTAAATTTTAAAGGCGACGAAGTTGGTACACGGTTTTTGGATCTTAAAAATAGTAAAGGGGTGCGGCAGCTAGAGGAGAACCTAGTCAACCACTAGGTACAACATTAGCAATGGATACCCAAAATTTTTTCGCAATGCTTTCTCATAAAAAAAAATATATTTTTTACATTTCAATTAATTAGAAATGCAAAATAATTTTACTAATAACATAATATTATATATCTTTCGGAGAATTAAAACTTGCATGGACAAAGCTGTAATGGAAAAGTTGAAAATTAGCGGTGATCTACGAAAAGTAATGAAATTAGAGAAATTAATGGTCAATTTAAAGTCGAAACTTTCTTTGAAAAATTAAATACCGTCTTCTTAAAAAAAACCGACATATTAACTAATTAAGGAAAAATTATTCCTACTTCTAAAAATTTTGTTATTTTTTGTAAAATTTTAATATGATAATATAAAATATTTAAAATATTAGAAAAAACTAAAGTGAAATATATTTTTATATATTTTTGTAATACATTTTGTATCGCTAAATGATAAGAATTAAATAAATTACAACAATTTGAAAACATTTATTCATGTAGATTGAACTTTACTCATACATTTATAATAAAATGAACATAGTTATTCATATCTAATATTTTCTTTGGAAACAATGTGCAAAGATATAAAGTACATTGTTATTATAGTTCTAGCTGCTTCATAAGTTCCGAAAATGATAAAATGGACCAACGCTAGCAAAAAGTCTAATGTTCCATAATTATTTTATAGTTGAAAGATTATCAAGTTTTATGCCTGGATCGATCCTTATATATATGTATAACTGCCAAAATGAAATGAGATCGCGAAGTGATATTTACACACCTGCGTGCTGCAATTTTGACGTATTTAAATTTCTGATAAAAGCATATAAATATTTATAATCTAATTATCAATTACAAATGGAATTCTACAAGTTATCCATGTAATAGCCAATAGATATACAGATCTTGATGGATTTCGTATGTACGTGCGCGTGTGTGTGTATGCGCGCGTGCGTGTGTATGGTAGCAGTTGCAGAAAAACTACATAATAGATTTCATAGTTTCGATTCTAGTAAATCGAGGAAAATGACATAAGATTTTCTGTAAAATATCAAGGGGATGTTAAGTTGCTATTGCACTGCATGCAGCGTTTTTCACTGGAAGAAATTTTTTTCCAATGTGTCGACTCCAAATTTATTTGAATTGTTCTCGTTTAGAAAATTAAAACTGAATGACACATCCCTTAACATGGCATGCCAGTAACCACGATACCCAACAGATCCAAGGTTCCTTTATCTGCGATTAAGGCCTGCTTTCTCTGTTTCCAATCTTCTTTACGTTGCGTTACATTCTTAAGACTCTTTGTAAGTTACAAAGAACAGAAACGGTACATGGATTATAAAAGTGTAATAGTTTCATTTATATAATCTTGAACATTTTAAATCCGTTTACGTTACTTTGCTTGCTGTATATGTTTATCGCCTGGCGCTGAACCAACTACTACCGCCATCATCCCATTCTAAAATTTAGAAAATCCGCCAGATCTAGTGAAACCTTGCTTAAATTGTAAATGTGTTTTTACTGTATCCTGCAGAAATGAAATTACATTGACAGAAGTACCAGCTAGTTCTCCACGCCTATTTGAATCAACATTAAATCACCTTGTTAAACAATAGTATATTAAATGCGACATGGACTTTTAAATTTGAATTTATAAACATCTAACAAATAAATATGTTTTTCTTACTATTCACTTTCTATTCTGCCACGGAATTCTTTCTATCCGTTGTCATTTGCGTGCCAACCGCTGGCTGTTGGAGATATTGTAGTGCACGAGGCAGACTTGTTTCTTATCATCGTCAAGGAGATGGATTTTCACCCCCACCCTTTTTGAATTTTGTTAATTATTGTTGGGAATTTTTGCCGTTTCTGTATCTCTGTGACCGCATTGTGGATTCAACTTATGTACGATCTTTTTGGTCTTCATCTTTTTTTACATGTAACATTATGTATGTAATGCACGTTTGTTATGTAATGCTCAGATTTATAATCCTCAGATTCTCTTATTCTTTGGTAAAACAACTTATTCGATTAATATATATTTATTAGGCATAGATATAAATAATAGGAAAGTGTTATTAAAACGGTATTAAATATGTTGTAATTATATATTTAAGGTCTGAAGGTGTAGATGCAATTAGTGTCCGATGTTTTACATGATCCAATTGACGTATCGAGCGAGACTATGAAATATGAGAATATTTTACTATCCGTCGACCCCTTCCCATGTTAAATGAATGATTAGTTCTGCAAGACAAGAAGCCTGAATTAGTGAGATCTTTGCGAACATAAGCAATTTGTAAGTAATACATTTTTTCTCTTTGAATATATAAATTCCTGTTTTATATCCATTTCGGTCCAATTCTGTTATAGCTTTTGAGCAGAAGTAATATTGATTATACCTGGTATTTGCAATAGTTCTTTATTTAACAGATTTTATGAACGTAGAAGCATCATTTGTGAGATATATCGATCTACTTTGCAGTTCTATCAGTTTCTTTTTCTGCTCAATACTTTCTAGTCTCAGGTCCATATACTTATCGTTTATCACCATCATATATGTTGCGTAAGATTATAATAAATTTCTTGTCCATAAATTTTGCGGATATTTCAATTAAATTTCCTTTGCTTGAAAAAACGGAAATTAAAAACGAGTGACACGTACCATTTTTTGGAAACGTTGTATCGTAATTTGCATCTGACTGTTGTGAAAGGCACGCACTTTACTTAACGTTTGGAATGATTCGGTTAGCGGAGTAAAAAAATATTCTACTTTCGAAATTGTCGGCTCTTGTAATTCTAAGTCAAATATATTCATCTGCCGACATCGTGAACACTGTTTTTTGGCTAAATTCCAGAAAAACAAATATATTATAAGTAATATAATAAACATCGTAATATTAAATTTAATTTTGTTCATCGTTTCCTTGTTGGACACATCCATAACAATATACAGGGTGGGGTAGTAATAATTAGCACCTCAGGTATCCTCGAAACTATAAATTTCATAGAAATTTTTGCTGATATAAAATTGCACAGTACAAAGGTACCATCCGTTGATGAAAATAGTTTTTTTGTAAGTGGAGGTATGTTGGACATTTGAAGGTCACCTTCATTTTTTAAAATGAATTGGTATGTTTATTCTTCCGTAATACGATCGAGCATTTTAAAACGAGTTCAACGACCTGTTACATGAAGCCACTGAAGGTCACAAAAAGTAAAGAAAGGCGATAATACTTACGGTTTTGATAGTAAATGAAACATACGTATTGTAAACAGTGGTGGAAGGAAGTGAATAAACATTGTTCGAAGGGCATTTTAATAGTATACAGGATAAGTTAAACATTATAATATTAATAATGAAAAATCGGTTTGATCACGTTTGGTTAGGCTGTTCGATTGTCGTCCATTTTATAAATACTGAGCTGCGATTCCTGAGGACAGCTCACACAATTGTTGAACTACGGAAGATTAACATTATGAATTTTAATCAAAAGGTAACTAAATTCCATTAGATTGTAAACAAATGTTAATGTTTCATTTTAAATAGTGAGATTAAATACTCTTTACAAAACTACAAGAATGGATAGATTCCTCTCTGTTATTATTATTTCATAAAGAATTATAATTGCAATTATATATTTCATTACGATAAAAAATATTTCTCAGGAAATTCTAAATATTAAATTAAAGAACCAAGCAAAACATTTTCAATAATTACGAATATGAAAAATACTTGAACATTCCAATGGAAAGATGTTCTAAACAGGAGTTAGAAAAATCAAACAATCACCTTCAATTCCAGAATTTATCTATATGAGGTAAAATATTTTGAAAACTTTAATTACAGTCTTTAATGCAAGCAGTTGGACCGTATGTCGATTTTAAGAAAATTGATGAAAGTCAACCGTTTTGAAGTAGTCAGAATCTTTGTCGTTTGAACAATAAGTGACTAACAAATGACTGCATAAATTTCAGACTTATGAACATATGGATTAAATCTTATGCAGACACGTTTATAACCGAGTTACTAAATAATAATCAGCAGTAAGTAATCATTTTAAAACTTAAACGATTACACCTCGCATACATTTAAAAGTATTGCAAACGTGAAAAGTAAGTGGTTTATGAAAAACTCTTCTAAAAGAACGGACGAAGGCAATAGAAATCTTTGCTGGAGTAAACAAGTTCTAAAATTCTAAGTAACGCGATGGCCCTTATCTGCCTACGATTCATAGCAAGTAAGTTCTGAAATTCTATGAAATCCGATGGGGCTCATCACTATCAACGTTTCGAAGGAAGTTCTCAAACTCTCAGTTCTGCGTTTAAGGCTATGTATGTTCTATATATCTATGTAAAGTAATGGTCCCTATCAGTTGTGACGGAAACCTATCTACAGTAAGTCAGGGAAGCTCGAAGGGGTTAATTATTCAAATACTTTAAGGTGTAAAACGTACTTTAATCTAAAGCGATCTGTCGTTACAATGTATCCACTTACGTACAACATTTCGCGGGCTCGCGAACGCAAAAATAATCACCGAAACGGGAGGGTATTTCGAAACTGCGAGACTATAGTTTCTTGGGCGCCAGCTGCTCAGAAAGCACCAAAGAAATAGACTACACGACCCCGGGAAACTTGGGGCGGAACAATGCTCGAAACCTCGAAATGCTGCTCCTCTCGACTACGCCTAGCCGAGTACATACACTCGGGTCGCGGGATACTGAAGTCACGGCTTCTTTATTTATGGCCTCGAGGTGGGTTTAACTAACAAGGGCTATAGAAAACTACGCAACACGCCGCGAATGACCGGGGATCACCACCCGCTTCACGATATAAGATATAATATACAATATGCGATACATGAAATGCGGCATGAAAATAGGACGCTTTAGTGAATAAGCTCTCACGTTCTCTTCTTCAGATTCCTTGAATTCGCTGGTGATCCTCGGATCTCCTGAATCCTCTTCGGGGCTCCTTGGTGGGACGAGCTGTACGCTTCGGTATTGTTCGGGGCCATCGATCAGTGGATTTCGGCGATCACCTCTTCTCGCCCCCTCGGGTGTCTCACCTGCAGGACCGCTAGATTTTCAACTTCTCTTTAGGCAGTTAAGGGGGGGGGGGGGGTTGAGGTTATTCTCGCATCCCAAAGCATTATAAAGCATAGAAGCAGATAAGTATAATGCCATGCATAATTGCTTACAGCTTATTTAATTTGCATCGTTGAAATGAGATGTGCAATCGCATGGTGTAATGCTTTAGGTATCTATTGCTTTGAGACGCTGACAATATGAAACCCCATTCCGCTGGAAGAAACAGCAGAATTCACAATCGGTTGCTGTGTAGGAGCAAACAAGTATAATAACATGAATAGAAGATAACATGTTACATACTTTACCATCTTCGGAATACGGAATACCACCAAGGAAATACGTTTGTTTGACACGTAGAAACTGTGAAGCGCGATCCCGCTTTATGGATCCCTTCTATTGACATTCATTAAAAGTGTAGAAGCATATAAGCATATTGCTATGCATAGAAGGTTACAGGTTACTTACCTTGAAACGTTGAAAAGAGATGCGATATCGCATTGCATGCAGGCTACGAACTCTAGTGCATTGACAAGTAGACCCATTAAAGCGCAATTCTGTTGCATGGACTGCGGACTTCACATTCTAATGAAGTATAATATATCTGATATTATCTTATCTAAGCATAGTGCATGCATATAGGATTCCATCTTACTTACATTGAAACGCTGAAATGAGATGTGCTATTGCATTGCATGGAGCATTAGAAATATACTGCTTTGACGCGCAGACACTATAAAGCGCCATCTAGTTGCATAGAACTGTAGAATTCACATTCTTTCAAATCGTAGAAGCAGGCAGACATAACTCTATGCATAGAAGAATATAACTTACTTACTTTGGAACGTTGGAGTTATACAGCATCAGAACTATATTACTTCGATACGTAGACTTTTAGAAACGCTATCTCGTATCAAGGAAGTGTGGGATCTATATTATTTTGAAGTGTAGGTGCAGATAAACATACCGCGTTGCATTGAATATTACAACCTATCATGAAACATTGAAATGAGATGCGACATCGCGTTGAATGAAGTAACAGAACTCTATTGCTTCGACAAGTAGATATCTAAAAGCGCTATCCCTCTGCAAGGGAGTGTAGTGTTCACATTCTTTTGAAGGGTAGAAGCAGATAAGCATAATGCGATGCATAGAGCTTTACAACCTACTTACTTACTTTGAACCGTTGATACGAAATGCGATATCACGTTTTATGAAGCATTAGTACTGTATTGCATCGATTTGTAAACATTTAGATACGCTATCTCGTAGGAAGGAAGTGTAGGATTTATATTCTTTTAGAGTGTAGTGTGACGTCAGGCGTAGCGCCTGCCACCCATCAGCCTCTTTGCCGCCTCCAGCATCAATCCCTGCACGCAGGCAACCTGCCGTACACGCCTGCAGATCCAGCAACCAGCAGCGTTCGCGTGCGTGCTAGTGCACGCGCTCACTCGCACTTTTACGCATCGCCTTCTCGTTTCCATCTACGAGTATCCGCGCCTCCCTCGCATCGATGACTTCGTCTAGAAGGAAGAAGTCGTAGCCCGTCACCAGAATGGGGACTGTTCCCCATTTTAAGGAACCTCGAGACCAAGGCAGTCGAGGAACCACCTGCTAACAGCTGGCCAGGCCCGGCGCCGACGCAAAGTCTGTTCCACCGGGTAGTTTGACCGAGCTTGCGGCGGGCTAGACGCACGTACATTCGAGAATGGACTGGTTGCGGCCCGATACCGTACGTGTACCGTCGCGCAGCCGGCCGGGCGACCGAGGGTCTGCCACGTGCGCAAGATTGCGACGCCACAGGCGCCCACTCGGGCCGTAGACCGACGCGCAACGGGTCACGACGTTCTACTAGGGGAGAAGTGCACGACTACATCACCGGAACGTTCGCCGACGACGGCGTGCCGCTCGCTGTGGAACCGCGATGGTACCACCGGGGCATCGCGCGCCATCGGGAGCCAGTATCGTCGTCGATGAATCTCTCCATTTGATCATTTGGGTTTCTCAGGTTTACCCCTGAACGGTTTCACGTACTCTTGAACTCTCTCTTCAAAGTTCTTTTCAACTTTCCTTCACGGTACTTGTTCGCTATCGGTCTCGTGGTCGTATTTAGTCTTAGATGGAGTTTACCACCCACTTAGGGCTGCACTCTCAAGCAACCCGACTCTAAGGAGAGATCCTCCCGAAACGCGTACCGGTCGGTACGGGCCTGGCACCCTCTGTGGATAAATGGCCCCATCCAAGATGGACTTGGACGCGGTTCGTTGTCTCAGGATAAACGGATCCTCCCGAACACTAGATTTCCCAGCGGCGGAACCGCCGGATTCAGTGTTGGGCTCATTCCTGTTCGCTCGCAGCTACTAAGGAAATCCTGGTTAGTTTCTTTTCCTCCGCTTAGTAATATGCTTAAATTCAGCGGGTAATCTCTCCTAATTTGAAGTCGTCTCTACGTGACGCACGAAATTCATTCGTGCCATCGAACTCGGTTACGGAGAGAAGGTAAAGAGATTCGTATGTATAATATATACAAGATGAGGAGAGAGCATCGGCGAACGGGGACGGCAGACGACGAAAAGAACTTTCGTCCATCTCCGACACAGCGATCCTTTGATTTACCGCTCGAGAAACCGGCGAGAACTACACGCACCTCTTCGTTGTTGTTCTCGTCGAGGCGTTTTGTGCACCTCGCCAATGTCTTTCGTGTGTCGGTATTTCTTTTATATAAGATTCGTAAAAAATATAAAAAAAATGTGAGACTCTCGCTAGACGACCAAGCTACTGGCGTTTCTTTAACATCCGTCCTCTTTATCATCGTAGCTGCGAACGATCAACACCGTTTATACTCTCCAGCGGTTCCAACATCTGCGCGTAACACGCAGACATCGAAACGGAGCGGCTCCTTTTCCCCCGATTTTATTACCCTGATCCTTCAAAACGAAGGACACGCCGAGTTGGAGCGCCCTCACGAATAACGTTACGACATTACAGCGCAACGACGGCCTATGTTCGAGTGACATTCCGCGCGAGAGATCTTTTTTTTCCCTCGCGGAACATGTTATACACACGCGGAGAAAACAGAGAGAACGGGTTATTTTCATCGAACACCCTGGGGCTGTACGAGGAGAACTTCGAACGATCGGATGCGCATCATCGTCCCTCGCGTTACGACGATGTCGCTCTCTCTCTTGTATATCTCTTCTCCCTCGACCGAGTATTCTTCCTCGGTCTTGCGGCATGAAAAAAATTCATTTTAAGCGATGTCGGGCGCGCGCATGTTCGTATCGTGCGCTAAAGGCAGGCGAAGGCGATGCGTGTGGCGGGTGCGCGAATTCGGAACGCGGAACAAAATCGGCGATCGAAACACGAAGCGGTTCTCCGTGGGCGATCGTCTGTTTAATGGACGACTTACGACGCCACGAAGAACTCACGCGAGTTCGTGATCGACACACCGTCGAGTTCCATGAACACGATTACGCACGTCGCACGCGCACACACGTTGCCAATCGCAGATTGCCTCAGCACGGCCACAGACGACTCGGACGAACGTCCAACGATCGCTTGTACGTCGCGTATCGCTTCTCTTCTTCCCTTTTTCGGTGCCGCCCGAACTCAGAAACGTTCGTAATTTAATTCGAGAATGAACGACGGTGGGCAGATTCGAGCACCGTGGGGAAAGAAGATTCGACGAAACGCAACGCAAGCAGTATTTTGGTTACGTGAACGACCCTCAGCTAGGCGTGGTTCAGGAATTGTATCCGTGGACCGCAATGTGTGTTCAAAATGTCGATGTTCATGTGTCCTGCAGTTCACACGTTGACGCGCAATTAGCTGCGTTCTTCATCGACCCACGAGCCAAGTGATCCACCGTTCAGGGTAATCGTACATGTATATTTTATTGATCTTTAAGTCTCTTGGTACTAAAGTTCGAACAAGTCGATACCCAATCGTCTCCAGTGAAAGAGACGCGGGCTTCGCCGAACCGTGGCGACTTTCACCGCTCGACGGAGGTCGAGGCAACACGATATATCGGTCCTACGGATGAAACGCATACGCCGATGGTTGGCGCGTAATGTCTCCCTCAAAGTTACGAAAAATGCACACGCGCGTCCAGGTATGAAGAAAAAAAAATCTTTCAAAAATTCGTTAGGACTCCTCCGCGTACCAGCAGCCTCGAGGCGGTCTTTTTCCTCCCGACAAAGCGAAGCGAGCATAAATTGTTCGAGCTCGCAACGGCGGGATTACAGACTCTCGACAACGAGGACAACGGGCAACGCGGAATCGTCCCCCCTGGAATAAACGTGCGCGTCAAACTAAGAAGAAAAAAATCAAACACCCAGCGGCGTATTGCTTTCGAGATCGGCAAGACGCTCTCATTCGAGTGAACATAATAATGTTATCATCGATGGGACACTCGTCGCCTTCGTGCACAGTCTCGAGGCGGTCTATAAAAGCTTTCCTCGGCAACGCGAAGCGAGTATAAAATTATTCGATCTCGCAACGGCAGGTTTTTCTCAGAGTCTCGACAATGAGGCTTAGCGCGAGCGACGATTCGTCCCCTCCGAACAAACGACGACGACGACGGTCTCTTCAAAATTCCAATACCATCTAGTCGTGTCGATTCCAACCAGGCTGAGATAAACGAAAAAAATTCATACATTCGTTAGGACACTCTACCGTTCACCCCACACAGCCTCGAGCGGTCTATATTTTTCCCGACAACGCAAAGCAAGCAAGTAAAGTTCGATCTCGCAGCGGCGGGTTTCAAGACTCTCGACAACGAGGTTATGGGTGAACGGCACGGAACGGATCCCCTCTGAGCTCAACGGAACAATTCTGCGAGTGGAAAAACGGCAAAGTGCCAGCGGCGTATTACTTTTTGAAAAAATGGCATAAAAAAGCGGACCCGACGAGTTCTCGATTACGAGAACTCGAGGGGTCCGCTAATGTACCGTAAACAACGACCGGGTAAATGGAAAAAAAATTCGTTGGGACGTTCGCTGGTTGTACAAGCCTCGAGAAGCGGTCTATATATTCACCCGACGACACGAAGCGAGCATAAATGATTCGAAAGCTCGCAACGATCGCTGGGTGTCTTAGACTCTCGACAACCGAGGCTATTGCCGACGAATCGTCTCCTCCGAAAGGAACAGTACGATCGACCATCTTCAACAGGTTACGCGCGACGACACCACGCACGCTCCTAGCACGAATTCAAACCCCGTACAACGTGAAACTTAAACTCAAATCCTGTATAACTTGAACCTTAAAATCGAACCCCGTATAATTTGAACCTTAAAATCAAACTCCGTATAACATGAACCTTAAACTCGATACCCGTATAACTTGAACCCAGAATAACTTGAACCTAATATAACTTGAACCTCATCTAATAAAACCAAACCTAAAACTAGCCTCTTTTTAACGTGGGGAAATCCTCATGGATCTCCCGGAGCTGGAGAACTGCGGGGGTATGTCAGACTCTTACCGGCTAAAACCCCACGGTGACCGTCCTCGGCGCTGCTGGGAGGGGACCGGGAAATCTGGACGAAGACGTCCGGTCCCCTCCCGCGCCGGGATCCTCCATGGTGACTGGGAGGACCCCCTTCCCGGAGAGGAGTGTGGTCGAAGAGACATACTCCCCCGTCCGAGGAATGAGCGATGGCTGGATCACGCAGCCACCACTCCCGTCCCGGGGGACGCGTGCAATGGTTGGTACAATCCCCCAATCGCACCGACCGCGCCTCCCGGACGACACCCGTGCAAAGATGTGGGGCACGACCTAAGTGGTCCACCCCGCACGGGCGTCGTCGATGCCTCGGGCCAGGCGTGGCCCGGACGCACTAGGTGCCCCTGGTGCGTCAGACTCGATATCATGGCCCGACAAATGCCGAATCGTGGCCCCTGAGGCGTAATGGCTACCATCACGGCCCGTAGGCGCGGCGATGGTGGCGAAGTCCCGCCCCCCGAAGGGTTCTTGGGAGCGACCTCCACCCGAAGGTGGAAGACTCTAACCCCCCCCCCCCCCTTCCGTGAGGCGGAACGGGGCAAACGTCTACGACGCCGACCCCGCAGGCGATGTCGAGCTGGCAGGGATTGCTCCCTAACCCGCTCGGCGGCTTCCTTCGCGACGATGACCTCCTCGCAAAAGGAGATCATGGCCTGCCAGACGCTCCCGCGACCAAGCATCCCCGATAGAATGCTCGCCAACGAGAGGTCCGGACCCACCTCCGCCGCTAACACCCAACGCGGCACCCCCAGGCTGGACACTCCTGAAGAGTGTGCCGCGCCGAGTCCTCCGCGGCGCCACGGTGGTGGCGGAACGTCAGCCGCTCGTTGCTACGACCTACCCATCTATCTAAGATGGGCAGGATCGCCTCGACGGTCCAATGGGTTCCGTGACGAGACAGATCGTCTCGCCACTTTGACATGGTGGACCGCCGGGCCTGGAGCCTAAGCTCGTCCCGACTTAATGTCTCCCCTGGCGGGGTGGAGTCCTGACGCTCAGGATGAAGACGCCCATAAAGGTAGGCGTCTTCGAGCGCCAGGAACTCTAAAGGTGGCAAACCCGCCAGGGTGGTGGCCGCCTCATAGGACACTGTACGGTAGCCACTTATGACGCGAATGGCTGCCGACAATGCGTCGGCTTAAATGGGGGTACCGTACAGTGCCACACTCCTCATTACACCACAGTAGAGGCAGCGCACCCGCTCGTCTGGACCGCCAAGGTTGGGCATCATGCTACTCAAATGAGTCGTGAGTTGGCCCAATCTGACGGTCAGACGAGCGAAGTGCGGGACGAAACTGCAGGAGCCGACCAGGTAGACACCAAGATATTTAATATCCTGGACCACCCGGACGTCGGACGACCCGATCCTCACCAGACATGGAGCTGAAGTGCCCCTCCTACGAGGATGGAAACAGACTATTTCCGTCTTCTGAGGGGACAACTCCAACCCCATGCCCCGAATCCGCGAGGCGATGGACGCAACAGCGACCTCCGCTCGACAGATGGTCCTCCCCAAGTCCCTGCCGGTGGCTAACACCATAGTATCGTCGGAGTAACACGTTAAGTGTACGCCTGCCAACAGGGAGACCCGCAGAGCCGTGTCCGTACCTCAGGTTCCACAATAAAGGGCCTAAGACGGACCCCTGGGGTACTCCACGGCTGATGTCACGCCTGACAAACCCATTGCGACCACCGTAAATGATGGCCCTGTCCCGGAGGTAATCACCGACCACCATCCGCAGGTGAAGGGGCACCTCGTGACTATCCAGGGCCCCGCGGATGGTCACCCACGAAAGGGAGTTAAAGGCATTCTGAATATCTAAGGATACTGCCAAAGCAACTCCCCCCCGGGACGTAGCCGAGTCCGAGAGGGACTTGACGCGCGAAATCGCGTCGATGGTCGACCGTCCCTCCCGGAAGCCGAACTGGCACTCGGCCAAGTTGGGTCCTACACGAGACAGGTGCTGGACAAGGCGACGCTGTACGATGCGCTCAAAGAGCTTACCGACCTCGTCCAGCAACACGATGGGCTTGTAGGCGGAGGGCGACTGCGCGACCCTGTTGTCCTTCTTGAGGAGAACCATCCGTTCACACTTCCACCGAAGTGGAATCGTCCCCGTCTGGAGGCAGGCGTTAAACAGCCTGTACAGACGGGGATCGAGGACGCTGAGTGCCATGACCCAGGCACCGCCAGGTATGCCATCAGGGCCGGGGGCGATGTTACGCTCGCTCATGCGTCTGACGGCATAGGCCAGCTCCTCCCCGGACACCTCCAGCTCCTGTGACCATAAGGCACGGTCGATGGTGTAAACGAGGGCCAACACCTCCCCAGAAGGGAACAGGGTGCCGACCACCAGCTCCAGGAGCGGAGGGTCCATCGTCTCCGCGAGTAGAGACGCCCATGGACGTAACTTGTCCATGACAATTTTATTAGGGCGCCCCCACGGATCTTCACGGAGCTTCGAGAGAAGTCCGTCCCAGGCCTGAGCCTTGGTACTCCTGATGACCAGCTGCAGCTGTTTCGTAAGCGTACGATATGATTATACAGCTGTGCCGTTCTCGTCGCGTCGGTTGTGTGTCGACGCCTCGCCCGGGTGTACTGGCGGCGAGCGACCCCGCAATCAGTGTGAAGGCGCTGTATAGTGTCATTCCACCAGTACACCGGGCGGCGGGGCGGATTGGAGCGGACACGTTGCATCCCCACGTCGCAAACAGATGACATGATGTCCGCGAACCAATCCGCCTCCGCGTTCACATCCACTGGCTCAGCCGGAACGCCCGGCCAGGCCACTGCGAGAACGGCCGCCATCAGGGCGTCCTCATCCAAGCCCCTAGGGGCCCACCTCTCCTGGTGGTGTGCTGATGGGCGGCTCGGGGGAGGCGTGGAGACCTATATGCGTATGTACGCATGATCAGAGAGAGTCTGCACGTCGTCGACCGCCCACACCGATACACGGCGCGCGGCCAGGGCGTTGACGAAAGATAGATCGACGATGCTTTCGTCCTGGTACCGTACGCACGTGCTGGCTGAGTCCTGATTTAATAACCAGAGACCCAGGCCAGCCGCCCAGTCCAATACCGAGTGACCCCTCTGGTCCGTCCTCGGGGATTGCCACGCGGATGCGTGAGCATTAAAGTCCCCGAGGGCGAACACTGGACGATCTGCGTGCGAAGAAACAATATTCTGCAGCTCGTCCAGTAAGATGTCGAAACGACTGAGGGGCCATCTCGGTGGCGCGTACACGCCCACTATCAGACAATCGGCCCAGTCGACCGCCACGAACCCGTGGCCGCGCGCAACGAGCGCTATCGGCTGGATCCGTGACGGGACCGACTGGGCGACCACCACGGAGTCCTCCAGGTCCCCAGCCCAGGACGGGCGCTGGAGAACTCGGCACGGCTCCGCAGCGACGACCAACTCAACCATGCCACCGCAGAGAGCCTGAACCATTAGGCCCTGTGCTGCAATGACAAGGTTGAGATTGGTCTGGATGATGTGACCGTGAGGAGGCGTGAACGTTAGGCCGTGTCCATGGCGTCCCCCCGGCCAACATCATACATTTGAGCGGGATTTGCCGCCCGCTCGACCTCGTCCCCAGTGTCCACAAGTCTGGAACATCCCACGGTGGAGGATGATGCGGACGCACCACCCCCGCTGGAACGTCCCACGTTATGGACTTTATGGACACTGGGGATCTTGGTCCTCTTATCACTTTCCTTCATGCCCTTCTGCGCAGCCGGCGACGGCTGTGCCCCCTTGCCGCTTCGGCGGGCCTTAGGCGGGGAGCAAGCTTTACCCCCCGTTTTGTGATCCGCGGGCCGCTCTGCCTCTTTGCAGATGAGGCAAACAGAGACGGAAGCGGTACAGAGGCCCGCCTGGTGGTCGGTCTCACTGCATCTGTAACATAGGTGAGACCGATCCACCATCGCAGTGCATCGCTGCTGGACATGACTCAGCTCCCAGCAGCGGTAGCACTGCTCCGTGCGGGGTTTCAACACCACTACGCGGGCATCTGCCCACCCCACCCGGATGCGGCCAGCAGCGACCACTTTCTTGGCCGCTGCCAGGGGGCACTGCACCCAAAGGGTGCCGAGCCCTCTTGGTGAAGACCGGATCAACCCGGTCTTCACCTCTTCTACCCGACACCCTCCCGTGCTGGCTATGACCTCGGCCACCTCAGACGAGGTGACCGAGTCGTCCAAGCCGAGGACGCGAAGGTCAGCCTTTTTACTCAGCCTGGCCACAGTTACACCGTCGCCGGCCAACGTCACACTCAATTCTTCGGCCAAGGCTAACGCCTTGGCTTACTTATCAGGACCGGCAATCTCCAACAGGAGACCGCTGGTCCTGGAATTCTTGGGGCGGACAGAGTCCACCCCAACCTTAGAGAGTTTTACCCTCTGCCTGGCAGCCACCATAACATCCCGGTAGGTGGTTTTGCTCCCAGGCAGAAGGGTTAACGCGACTGCCGCTGTGCGTGGCAGCCGCCCAAGCTTCGGCTTCTCATCCTTTTTGGCGACCTGGGCCTTAGGTGGTGGGACAGGGGCGGTTTGGGCCTTTTTGGCTGCCCTAGCCGCCGTCCTGCCCACTACCTGGGCCCAGGTGCCTTCCTGTGCGGCACCAGATGCGGAAATGCATGGTGCTGGTGCGGCTGTTGCCTGGCTCTTCACTGCCTGGCGGGCCATCTGCAGCCTTCTTGCTGCCCCAGATGGGGCTTGTTTGGCTTTGGAAGGTGCTTTAGCATTCGTGGCATTTGAAGGTACCACACTGCGTGCACTCTTCTCCTTCTTTGTCTTATTTGATATCTTACCCTCGGTGGCCTTCGCTATATTGCCATCCGGGGGCAAGACAACTTACTCCTTCGATTGAAGGATCTCCTTACGGAAATCCCCCATCATTTTGATGATAATATCCACCACCTGCTGTAAAGTGACGGGTCCTATCGCCTCCTGTGCCGGGGCACCACTGTCTGAGGATGAGTTCCTCATATCCTTCCTTGTCGGGGCCGGTGTTGGCTCCGCGCGGCTCTCGTTCTCCAAGTCCGCCATAATAGCTGTTGACGGGCATGGAGATCGTCTCTCCAATGCACTTAGTCTTAGTAGCAGGCGCTTGTTTTCCGCCTGCAATTCTTCCACTAGCGCTTTCAGCGTATAAATATCGCTAACCGGCGGTGTTGCTGCCGGGCGCTCCACCTTTTGCGCCAGCTCTATGGTGGCTGCTCTGAGGCTCCTAGCTCCCATCCGTAAATCTCGCTGGATAATCCCTTTAAGATTTCGGGATTTGGCGGCGGCCAACTCAATCCGGTCCGCCTCCTCCAGCGCCCATGCTCCTAGGTCTGCTAGGGGCTTATTTTTTGCTTCTTTCAGGAAATCCTCCATTTCCGGCACCGGCTTGGTCGATTTGCTGGGTGGAAGTGGTACACCAGAGCCATGATGGATCTCTGACTCTAAGTCCACCAGCTCGGCCTCACGTTTCGCCTCGATGTAGGCCCTCTTGGCCTCCCCGAGGCCTACATATTCCCCAGTTGTTGGGGGTCTCCCTCGCTTCTTAGATAGGGAACACGGCCGCTGGATGGAAAAGTTGGATCGCACTGATCCAACGGACGTGTCAGAGTCGTAAGACGCGTCTTCCGATTCTACCACATGAGTTGGGGTTCCTCAGCCCGGGCGCAGGGAATCCACCTCGCGGCATAGCATCCTGCAACCCGGCTAGGGTGGCCGGTGGGGGGAATTTTTAAGATTAGCTTAGGTTAGGCCCCTCTATGTTTCTCAACCGGGCTTGGGACCGACTATGGCCATACCCCACTGGTCGGCACGCCGCTCCCTGTGGGAACGCAGGGTAGTCACCTTCCAGGGGGTGTTAGGTTCAATTAGACCCTGTCACACTCATTCATCCTTCCTCACATCATTCCACATTTCCTTTACCCTTCCCATACACACACATTCCGCTGACCACTTATACATTCTTCAATAACTAATAATAAATAATAGTAAATTATAACTAATAAATAATAATAAATAAGTAAATAAATAAAACTATCTGTACAATTAAGTTTACCTAAACATATACAATATATATATATATATAATTCTGATTGATTTACACATATGTATATTAACTATAACCCTCTATTTTAATGAGATTACTAGGCTAAAAACCCATCGCCTCAGGGGCCACGACTCGGCATTTGTCGGGTCGTGGTATCGGGTCTGACGTACCCGGGGCACCCAGTCACTCCGGGCTAAGCCTGGCCCGAGGCGTCGACGACGCCCGTGCGGGGTGGACCATTTGGTCGTGCCCCACGTCTTTGCACGGGCGTCGTCCGGGGGGCGCGGTCGGTACGATTGGGGGATCGTACCGATCATTGCACGCGTTCCCCGGGGCGGGAGCGGTGGCTGCGTGACCCAGCCATCGCTCGTTCTTGGGACGGGTGAGTGTCTCGTCGACCACACTCCCTTCCGGGAAGGGGGTCCTCCCAGTTATCATGGAGGACCCCGGCGGGAGAGGGGACCGGACGTCTTCGTCCAGAGTTCCCGGTCCCCTCCCAACAGCGCCGAGGAAGGTCACCGTGAGGTTTTAGCCGGCAAGAGTCCGGCATACCCCCGGAGTTCCCCAGCTCCGGGGGATCCATGAGGATTTCCCCACGTTAAAAAAAAAGGCTAAAAACCCATAACTCTATCATCCTCTTCTTTCCTTTTTATAATCTTAGTTATAATATCCGTGATGGCGCTCCACCTTTCCTCACTACTGAGCATATCATCTGAGAGCGTCTCTGGCCTGATATTTAACCCATCCTTACCTCTCCATCCTTCACCCCTAAGGCAATCAAATCCAACACATTCAAACACACAGTGTTCTACGTCATCTTTCACACAGGTACGGTATCTATACTACGGATTTCTCCTCTTCCTGAACTTAAACAAGTACTCATTAAATGCACTATGGCCCGTAAACACCTGCGTGAGGTAGTAGTCCATCTGTCCATGTAGTCTTTCAGTCCATCTTACTACGTCCGGGATAATCGTCCTCCTAACCCAAACCATTAGAGTTTCCTTCTGTTATCTTCCATCTCTCCCTCCATTCTTCCATCATTTTCTTATGCTTTCTTTTTTTAATCCCTTTAACCACTTTCTCCACCACTTTGTTTCCTTTTTCAACATATCCCAGGCTCTTCTTTACTTCTTCAAAAACTCTAGTCTTGCATTCTGCCACTAAATCTAATGATGGTATACCCACCAGCACTCCAATCCCTTCGGTAGGCACTGTTCTGTATGCTGCAGCTACCCTAATCCCACATATCCGCCTTACCCTCTCCAACACCCTTTTACTCATGTTTAGCCTTCCTGCCTTATTCCAGCATGGTGCAGCATATAGAACAATGGACTGTGCCACGGTCCCCAGCACCATCCTCTTCTTTTGTTTCGGGCCGTTCACGTTGGGCATAATTCGTCCTATGGAGTTCATCGTGGTAATAGCTTTTTCTGCAGCTTTCTTCATATGCACATCCATACTGACCCTATCATCAATCGTAACCCCCAAGTATTGCACACTACTTTTGTTCTTTACCTCACAATTACCAACTCTAAAAGTAACTTCTTTAAACTTGATAGTTCTACTTCTAAATATTATTAATTCCGTTTTCTCTTCCGCCACTTCCAGCCCCATCCTCTTTATATCACAGATAAACACCCTCACGACCTCTTCTACATCCTTTACCACCTCCTCCATATTGCAGCCACTCACTAAAAACACTGTATCATCCGCATAGCAGATCGTATTCACTTTGCCCTGGTACATCTTCATCTTCTTGATCACTTCGTCGAATACAACGTTCCACAATAGTGGTCCTAATACCGAACCTTGGGGTACCCCTCTAGTCAGTCCAATTTCTCTTATTCCATCCCTACCGACTATTATACCTACTCTGTTTTTAAGGTAACTTCTAATAATCTCCACAAGATATTGTGGGACCACCTTCCTTTCTAGGGCTTCCAATACGGCCGACCATTTCACCGTATTGAAGGCGTTTTTAACGTCCATAAAAACGCCTACTATTTTCTTTTTTTCCCCTATGGCTTTCCTAACCACAGTCTGTACCTTATGAATAGCATCAATTGTTGACCTACCCTCTCTAAAACCATATGGCTCCTCTTCCATTTTATCCTCCGTCTCTATATACTCATTAACTCTCCTTGCTATTACTTTTTCCCATATTTTGCCCATAATATCTGTAAGAGAGATTGCCCTGTACTTTACCACCTTCCAATCCGTACCTATCTTCGGTATTAATACTATCTTCGCCATCTTCCAACGGTCCGGGACCTCTAATCTATCCATACACACTTGTATTACCTCCTTGAGTTCTTCGGTTTTCCTAGTTCCGATCCACTTAATAATCCTTCCCGGTATCCCGTCTAGCCCTGGGGCTTTCCTAATGTTAATTCTCTTCACAGCATCCTTCACTTCCTCTATCCTAATCCTCATATCCTCCCTATAACTTTCCTTCATTTTTCTTAGCATCTCTGTTTTATTTCCAGATTCTACAGCGTATGCCTCACAGTCCACAGGGAACAGTTCCATCACTATTTTCATCGTATCGTCCATACTCATCGTAGGTAAGTACCTTCTCTTAAATTTGCCCATTACTATTTGGTATGCCATCCCCCATGTGTTATCTTCAACTTCTTTTACCAGCCTTCTCCAACACTCCGCCTTATTCCCCTTAATAATAATGTTCTTAAACTTTTCCTTAGCGGTCTTATACCTATCCCAAATCCCCATTAATTCCTTTTCAGTCCTTCCCTTCTTATTGGCTCTTATCCACATCCGTCTTTCCCTTACACACTCCTTTCTGGCCATACTAGCTCTATTATCCCACCAGTATGCACACTTACGTTTCCCTCCTTCCTACTTGCTCTTCTTCATAGTCCTATTGCAAATATCCCTAAATTTCTCCATAATCTTTCCAATAATCACATTTACGTCCTGGTCATCCATTGATCCCGTGTCCTGCACCAGCATGCTCCAGTCACTCATCAACCTCTCCAATTTATGGACTTTAAGGGTTCTGTCTTTCCATCCATCTCCTACAATGTTTCTCTAACGCTACTAGCGCCTATATTACTATCATATCTATTTCTGTTCACCTCCCTTTCACCGATAACACTAAACTCGATGTACACGTGGTCACTCAGTGTCTCTTCTTCCAAAACCCTCCAATTCTCGATTTTGTTCTTTATCCCTTCTGAACACAGTGTGATATCAATCACTGATGACCCGTTCCACCTCCTACATGTCGGCTTGTCCCATTCGTTCATACATACTAAGCTACATTCACTCATTATCTCTGTAATTATCCTGCCTCTTACATCTGATTTACTTGACCACGCGTAGTCCGTTGCGTTAAAGTCACCCAAAATAATTATGTTCCTCCTACCTCTAGATATTAGGCTCCTTACCTTACGCCTTGCCCTATGCCAGTACCCCATAAACTCCTTTCTGCTGCAGTTTGGCGAGCAATACCCTACCAAATAAACCATATCTTCCACCTGTACCACTATTATTCCCTTTTCTTGCTCTAGCACCTTAACCTTTAACCCAACTTCCTTATTAACTAACACTGCCGCTTTATTTTCTACGCTCCTAAATCATATCCCCGCTCCTTCAGTTGCTGGTTCTGTTATGCACACAATCCCTATCTTCTTGTGTACCGCATGGGCCATTAATATGTCCTGTGCTGCCCTGCTGTTATTTACATTCGTCAGGATGACTTTATATCTCTCTGTCTCCATAATTGTCACTTCCCATGATTTCTTCCATGATACTCCTTATCTCCCGCAGGTTCCTTAGCGCTCCTACGGATTCCCTATCAATGTCTATATCATTGTTTGAGTCATTCATTTCCCCTGTTCTTTTCTCTTTCGTGGTTCCCTTCTTTTCTTTGTCCTCTATGATTTTCTTTTCATCATTCCTTTTGTTAATGTGAATTTCCTTCCTGCATTGTGTATTGATGTGACCCCACATCCCACATCTCCCACATCTGTATATTGAATTGGGCAATATCCTAACCCTATTCTTCGTCCAACCTATCCTTATGCCTTCTCCTTCTTGCAGTATCGTCGCTATCCTATCTGGAAGCCTGACGAACGCTACTTTTTCCTGCCATGGCTCAATTATGATTCTTTGCACGACTATCTGTTCCTCCTCCTCATCTTCACATTCCACGCTCTTCCTTATTGCTTCCACTGTCATTCTTCTCAATTAAGGGATCTGAACCTCTTATTTTGGCCGTCACCCTATTCCCTAGGACCACTATGGTCTTGCTGTCCTCCCCATCCATGGATCCTATAATCCTTTCTTTCCATTCCTTCACGTCTGAGTCCCTTTCCACCTCAACAAGTACTCCACCAAACCTCGTACCTCTGATCCTTTTAACCCCAGTTCTCTCCGTGGGGCAGGAAATCTTGCTTTTCATTGCGGCTATTATGTCCGTGGGTTTTTCCCTGGTATCTCCATACATATAGCCTTTCCTCTTGGCCTCGTTCCTCTTGTGTCCTGTATTCCCTTACTTCCCTCATCACGTTTCCTCTGCCTCTCCATTCCCTTAATATCTTTACCACTTTTGACTTTTCTCTTTACCACCTCACTCCATGTGGTCATATCTCGCGTCTCCTTAACTCCTTGTCCCTCTTCTTTCTGTTCATTGTTGTCGTCTCCTATATTTACTTGAACTCCTATTGTTCTATATCTCTTTCCATCTTTTACCGTCCCTACTACTTCGAATCCCTCATTTCTCGACTCTTTTATGCTTCTTACCTGTTTAGAGATGCCTGCTTTTACTATTTCCTCGTTCCTCTCCCTTTCTGTTCCTCTTCCTACCCTGTTAAGCTCCTTATTTACCCTGTTCTCACCCCTCACTCCTACTCGTCTTCCCTCCCTGTCTACCTTACTAAAACACTGGGCTGCCAGGTGGTCTGCACCGCCACATTTGTAGCACAACTTTTCCCGCACGCTGGGACAGCTAACCGCCATATGCCCCATCGTATTACACCTAAAGCACCTGTTATTTATCACAAATTCCCTAATTCTATATATATTCCACCTTATTCTTATCCTCTCATTTTCCTTTAAAAATCTATCCACTTGTAACCCTGTCACCTCCACGCACGCCGTTTGGGTCCCTCTCCCACCTTCTCTTCTGAAGATCACCTTCACTTCCCTCGTATCAATATTAAAACACTTCCCTACCGCTCTCTTGATCTCCTCATCCTCAGCCGTTATGTATAGACATAACATATATAGATCCTGGATATAGATCCTGAATGTATATCCTCTTTTTTCTTCCTGTAAGGATGTTCGCTTCCTCCCCCATCTCTTTCAATTTCCTTACCAGACTGTTCGCTCCTGCACCCCCTCGAACTCTAATTAATATATCTTCTGTGTTAAAGCTCTTTCTTACCCCTATAATGTCCTCCGCTTCAAACCTAATTTTACTCTTAATATCTCTTAACTTATTCCTAAAATTTATCCGCGCTTGCCTATTATTCCCGCTAACATTCGTATCCACCTTAACTTTTATTACTGGTATGTTATTCCCATCGAACTGTGATTTCCCGTTAATTTCCTCCCTATCTACTCCCCCGCTCTCGTCGACAACGAGTCTTTTACTTGGTGGGGTTCTCTCCGATAACGATATCGACGTTACCTCACTCTCCCTCCTATCTACCCTTTTTCTTTTATTATTTACCCCTTCCTTCCCACTCATCACATCACCTATTTTTTCATTTGTCTCCCCTGTCGTTTCCCTCCATCTCTCTTCTATCGAGCTTGCCTCCAGCTCTGCATCCTTTATCTCCTTACCATATCCTCTCACCCTTCCTATACTCTGTCCTTCTTTCTTATTCCTATTTCCTTCTCCTATACTTCCCTTTCTCGCTAGATCACTCTTTCCTCTCGTTCTCTTTTCTCTTATGTCTTCGTCCTCCTCCTCTTCACTTGTGGACCCTTCCTCCACTCTCCTCCTACCTTCTGTTCCATCCTCTTTACCCTTTGTTATCGTCTTCCTCAGGTACGCCGCTATCACGTTACTGCCTATTTTAATATATCTACTCATCTCCTTATTAATTTCCTCACTGAATCTCCTGCTGCTTGCAATCATATTGCAGGTTAGCGTGAGTTTCCCCACCCATGACTCTATTGTCTCAGTTGCCCGTTATTTCTATTTTTGCCATCTTCTTACTTTCTTCGATTCCTTTCTTCATTTCTTCTTTTGTTATTTCTTCCGCTATTAACTTTTTTCTTAACTTTTCCTTTTCTTCATATACTCTCTCTCTACGTTGTATAATGAAATTTATTGGTGGTTGTCTTGATATTACGTTGGCAGCTTCTACCGAAATCGTCCTGTATGCACATATTGTGCGAATTAGTACATTTTGTTGAGATCTTCAGAATTTTTTTAATTCCTTTGTATTCGCATGCTTTACACCACGTTGGTGCAGCATATAGCACTATCGACTTCCAGACTTTATAATATAATTTTCTAGGAAGTTGCCCTGGTCCTCTTAAATTCGGTAGAAGCCACGCCATCGACATGGCTGTTTTATTTGCTTCACTTAATGCTACTTCTACGTGCTTGTATTTTATGCGTGTATCTAGTGTGACGCCTAAGTATTTGATATTATAGCTACTCTTGATTTTTAAATTTTCTTTTAACTCAAATTCTACTTCCCTTGGACCCTTCTTCTTTGATAATATGATGATTTCAGTTTTTTGTTCGGCTATATCTAATTGATTTTTTTCTAACCATTTTTCTGTTTGTTTCCAACACAATTTTATTTGTTGCTTTATTATATTTATATTATAATGTTTAACTATTATGGCCGTGTCATCTGCATATCCTATTATTGTTATGTTATTATTAGTTTTAATTTCCCTGAAGATATTGTTGTATGCTAGATTCCACATCAGTGGTCCTAAGATCGACCCCTGCGGTATTCCGCCATATATGTTCGTCTCAGTCGTTTCTTTGTTGCTAAAATATTTTATACTTCTTTCGCTTAAATAGCTACTTATGGCGTCCTGTAAGCTTTTGTTAATTTTATGACTTCTTAACGCGATTAATATATTTCTCCATCTGATAGTGTTAAACGCGTTTTTAATGTCGATGGTCATTAGTGCGCACCATTGTCCTTTTTTCTTTGCTAACATTATTTCTTTTTGTATTTTTTTGACTGCATCTATTGTTGAATAGTATTTCCTGAAGCCGAACTGATTAGGGTGTATTCCCTTTGTCCCTAGTTGTTTCTCAATGCGATTTTTTATCATGGTTTCCCAAATTTTGCTAATACCGCCTATTATGTAGAGCGGTCTATAATCGTTGGCCTTGTTTCCTTCCTTGCCACGTTTCTTTAAGAGTACAAGCCTTGCGATCTTCTAGGCTCGTGGAATTTTTTTTGCTTTAAGCGTTGCGTTATCTATTTCTTGCAGATCATCTATTTTGCTGTCAACTAGCCATTTCGTAAACATCTGTGGAATTCCGTCTACTCCGGGCGCTTTGTTAAAATTTATCTCTTTTGCAGTTTTCCTAATTTCTTCCGCGCTGAATTTCTCAATAGCGTCGTCAATTATATTTGCGTCTTTTATTTCAATTCTCGGGTGTCGTTCCGGATCGTTAGTAATAAATAGTGTCTTGATTATTTGTTTAATCTCGTCATTCTGAATTTCTCCATAATTATTGCTATTACCTTTTCTTTTGTTAATTACGTTCTTATAGGGTTTCCCCCACGGGTCGTTGTCAAGTGTTTGAATATAGTTTACAAGGCAGTTAGCTTTGCTGGTTTTTATTAATTTCTTGAGCTCTTTTTTCTTCATTTTTAACGCTTCTTGCAATTCTTTATTTATTTGCTCGTTTTTCCTTTTATTTCTCACCAATTTTCTTCTTATTTTATTGGATTCTTTTATTTTCTTTGCAATATTTTCATTCCACCAATACTTGGCTACTTTATTTCCTTTATAGCGTTTTTTTAATGGGAATACCCTTTGTGGTACCTTATTAATTACTTCATCGTATCTTTCGATCCATACATCTTCGTTTTTCGTTCTTAAATTTAGTTTTCCGATTTCTTCTTCATACCATTTATCCGTGTTTTCCCACTTCGCTCTCTTTCCATCAAGGCTTACAAATCCTTCGTTACGCTTATCGATAATATTTTGGAAAGTATGTAGCACATATAGGTGGTCTGATGCTGAAAATGTCTCCAGAACCTCTGCTTTTCGTAATTTGTCATATATGCTTCCGCCTACTAGCATTATGTCAATTTTTGATTTGTTAAAGTTTTTAAAATATGTAAAGCCTCCTTTCGGATTTGTCGCAATTAGGTCATTTCTTAAAATCAAATCAAATTCTAGTATTATATCGCCTGTTCTAGACTTCCTCACCTTGTTCACTTCTTCTAAATCTTTTCTCGCTCTTTTCAGTACATCTCTATATGTTTCCTCGTATGATTTTCCTTCTTTCACTTTGATTATCATTGCCTCACTTCTGTTCCTTTTTCCGATTTTTTTTAGATTTCCCGGTTTCTTTCTGGCTACCGCTCCCGCAAAGGTTTTCTTCTCCTTTTCCATTTCTTGTCAATATTCTGCAGGTTTTCTTCTTCTTCTCCATTCCATCATCTTGCCTTTTCTTTTTATTTTTATTTCCCTCTATCGGTGTGATTCCTGAAGTAATCCCCTGAAGTAATTCCTGAAGTAACCTAACCTAACCTAACCACTTCCGGTGGAAAATAAATAGGAATGACGTCACTTCCGGTGGACAATCAATTAATGGGAATGACGTCATTTCCAATTGGTCCCCCAGGTAGAATGACGTCACTTCCGTTTGGCGTGCTAAAGATATAACGTCATTTCCAGTTTCAATCAGAGGGAGGTTACAGTAGTATCGGGAATAATCGAACAGAGATTAGATTAGGTTAGGTTATTTTTTTAAATTTGTGGAATGTTGTTTTAAACACTTTGACGGAGCTCAAATGATGTGATGTCAGTTTGGATTATGATACGAAAGATGCCATGTTACTAAGAGAGATTAGGTTAGGTTAGGTTATTTTTTTAAAATTTGACGTAAATGACGTCTATAGCTGTCAGATTCTTGGCGATAAGCGTACGCAAATGACGGTTATAGCCGTCCGACCCTCAATGATGTGTATTACACAAATGACGGTTATAGACGTCATGAATACTTAACTACAGATGAATGAATGACGTCTATAGCCGTCCGATACTTGGGGATGTATCCACAAATGACGGTTACAGCCGTCGTATATATTTTAACGAATTAAAAAAAAGAAGAGCTTTAGTACGAAGTGTACAAACTCATGCACTTGTAAAATTGTCGAGTAGCACGTCTAGAAAAAAAGGAAAAAAAAATAGTGCTACCATGCCAGACACTATATTAGTTGTTTTTTTCGCTTTGTAAAACAAAACATTAGAGTATCTAGAGAGAAATTACTGTTACAATAGTCAATCTCAGTTGATGCAGTCGAAAGATGATGTATTTTGTAAGTATTTTTTCATGAATGAAGTAAGTACGATGAATTAGTAAAGTAAATGCCTGCCATTTGCATCAGGAATGGAAAATTAAATGGTGAGGAAGTATAGTCCTCGAAAGGGGACTTCAATGCTCACGCATCTGCGTGGCACTCCCCGAGGACGGACCAGAGGGGTTACTCGGTGTTGGACTGGGCGGCTGGACTGGGTCTCCGGCTGGAGTATTCTGAACCCGGCCCCGGGAGGGGGCGCGAGCCTGCTACCATGCCACAAGTGCATACGCTAATATGCTTCCCATCCACTTGTCAACGAATACCCGTCCTCTGGATCGGGGGAGGAAAAACCCAGCAGTGCCGCGGTGTGAGCCCTTCAGTTACCCCTGTGCTCGATCGAAACCATGGTCTCGATCGGCCGCCGGGGCATCTGTGGGGACCTCGGGGAGGCGGACTCACTGCGTGCTCGCGTGCACGCACACCCTGACCCTGTCTAATTCCCTACCTGATGAACGAATTTAATGTCGCGAGGGAAGGAAAGCGCTCGACAGGGACGGTTGACTGCGAAGGTTACAGCGCCGCTCCGCCTTGCCCTGGCGCTCCGACAACGCCAGGGTGAACGGTTTCCAAGTTTGGTGGGGGGGGGGGGGGGGGGGGTTACGGAGGTACGGTCTCCGATTTTTATTTACATCTATGATGGAGTAAGCCTACTCCAAGAACCTCTTCAGCCAGAACGAGTCCTGGCAGAAGTCGGCGAGCGCGGAGGAGGCCTCTGGCAACGACACCAAATATGGTGCCGCTTCCGGCAAATTCCACTTATCCCCCGGGACAAAAGAATGCAGAGATTCCCTCTGCGGATCGAAAATCGGACATTCCAGGAGGAAATAGTCGACTGTGTCCACCGCGCCACCACAGATACATGTCGGGTCATCGACAACGGTGTACGCCGAGAGGCGAGCCATAAAATTGCCGTGCCCCGACAATACCTGCATGGTGTTATGATTCGGCTTCAGCCAGCCAGCGGCCAACCTCTCCCGGACGTCTTGAAAGAAGGCGAACGTTGTGCGGCCCCTTGTGGGAATTCACCCACTAAGTTTGCCACATGTTCGTCGCCTCTTCCTTTACTCTTTTGACACCGTCATCCAGTCCGCTTTGAATGACGGTGTCCCCGATCTTGGCGTTTTTCCCTCTACGAAGATTGTAGAGGGCCCTATGCTGCTGGACGACGATGTCGATGGGGGCTGCGCCGGCCACCACGCACGCACCCTCCCACGATATCCGGCGATAAGCGCCGGTAACTGCGATCAGAGCGCGACGCTGCGCGGACCTTAGCACACTCAACTCCCTCTCCGTACACAGGTCGGCCCATCCCGCGGAAGCATATGCCACCATGGGGATGAACACTCCCTTGTAAATGCCGGAGAGCGAGCCGAAGCGGAGCCCCCACGAACACCTCGCCAGCCTACTCATTTTCGCGAATAGCGACTCGACCTTGTCGCTTAGGTATTTACAGTGGGTTCTTACGCCCATTCCTGCATCTAAGTATACGCCAAGATATCGTACCGCGGGTTTAAATTTTATATTTTTATCGCCTATTCGAATGGTCGGCGGTCTACCGGCAAGGTCGGTCTTGGAAGACCGAACGGCCTTGCGTTTTGGAACGGGTCGGGCACCTCCTCTTCGACCTAATATTGGCCTCTCGATCCAGCCACTCCTGAGTACGATTGCCTCAGTCTTTGTTGCCGAGATTTCGAGCTTAGCCGAGCTATACCATTGGAGAATCTGTTCAACGACTTGTTGGCCTTGATTCTCAATTTCTCGTCTACTATTTCCGCCCACGAGAACGATGAGATCGTCCGCGTAGGCGACAAACCTATTCTCAACTATGGTCTCGAGTGACCGCAGGAGATCGTCGAACATAAGGTTCCAGCAAGCAGGGCCGAGTGCGGAGCCTTGTGGGCACCCCCTCGTCGCCTGCTTCGAAACCCGTTCGGAACCTATGGCGATGCTGACCCGTCGGCCGTCGAAGTAATTTGACATCACCCCGAAAACGTTCCGAGAGCAGTTGCGTTTCTTTAGAGATTCTAAGACTAGTGGCTACCAGACGTTGTCGAAAGCTCCAGAGATGTTGAAGAGCAACGCCACGACATGTCGATGCTCAAAGGCATCGACCATGCGGCGCAGCTCCACGACCGCGTCCTCCGTCGACTTCCCGGGCGTGAACCCGTACTGCCGATCGGAGATCCCCCCGGGAGCCAACAACGTCTGGTATAAACGCTTCTTGAGAAGATTTTCGTAAAGTTTCCCTATAACCGGGAGGAGGCAAATCAGGCGGTAGAATTTTGGATCCTTCTCGTCGTTCTCTTCACCCTTCAGGAGAACTCGAAGGGAGCCCTCTTTCCAGGAGGAGGGAAAGACGCCCCATCGAAGGCATCCGTTGAGAAGTCGTGTAATTTCACCGGGGATGACTCTAACAGTGGCCTTTAGCACGCCGACCTCGATGTGGTCGGGTCCTGGTGCCTTTTTATTATTGAATGTCCTAACTGCACTCGCGACTTCCGCTTCCGTGAAGGGAGCGGCGTCGGGAGTGTCGGGTGCGATGCGTGCACCCTCCCTGATTTCACGCTGCGCCGGCGTGTCTTCTACTTCCCGGTCGTCTGGAATGTGGGCCCTCAGGAGCAAGCTGGCGGTTTCGCGGCTATCATGCGTTGTTTCACTACCACGCCGGAGGGTACTGAGTACTCTCTCGACTCGAAGTTTGTTCGCCTGGAGTTTATATACGATACTCCAGGGCCCCGAGTTCCCGATCGACGTTACGAATCGCTGCCAGCTTTCGAGTTTCGTCCGCTTCACCTTCCTACTATATTCTCGCAAAGAAGTGCGATACTTTCGTAGTTTTTCATGGCGAGCGGTTTCTTCTAGATTGATCGGCCAGGCATTCGGAGAAGAGCTCCCAATCGGCCCGACGAGTGTCGAACCGAGTGCTCGCTTCGCCCCGTCCCGCCACTTCGGCTCTCGGCACTCTCGGCACTCTTAGCCCCGATATCTATGGCGTTATGATCGCTGTTTACTCAGCCACTCCTGACCCTCCAGCCCCGAACAAAGGGGAGCATGGATGGCGACGCTAGGGTAACATCGATAAAAGACGAACCCCTGGTCGACCAGTAGGTAGGCGGCTGTTCAACATCGTTCACAACTTCCATGCCGAACGCTCGAATGAGCTCCTTAAATTGAGCTCCTCTATCGTCTGTGCTCTGCGGCCCCCAGAGTGACGACCGAGCGTTGGCATCTAGCGAAACTAAAAGCCTCTTCCCTCTCAGGGAACGAAACACCACTTCGAGGTGCCTGAGGTGCCCCTCGATATCGTCGCTAAACTGGAAGTAGCATGACACGACGTATACCGAGAAGCCGGGCGCCAACACCTCCGCGCAAACAGAGTGCGGGGTGCTAAGCTGCGAGAAGAAAACCATTTCGAATCGAGGGTTGCAAACGGCGACCTCCGCCCACGGGTATTGTGAGCCGACGGCCACCACCTTCGTTCCGATTCCTAAACCGCTCATGGTGTGGCTCGAGCCCAGCGTTCTATTGTATGGTTCCTGCAATAGCAGGACGTCTAAACGCTTCTGGGCTACGAGCTGACGCACCTCTCCTGATACGCTTGCTGAATGCTGCATATGTAGGATTCTAATTCCCGTGGACGCAATTACGGACGCGGACGTCTGCGTCGACGTCGGTACGGTCGCGGTCGCGGTCGCGGTTGCGATGGGGTTGGATTGGGTCGCGGTCCGGGGGGTATCGCGGGGCTAATATTCGCGTATATTTCTTGGATTTCCCCGGTTTTCTACTTTGGACTCAGCCGGAGATTCCGAATCCGACCTGAGTCCCTCGTCGCATCTAATTAGGCGGATTTGAACAGCGCGAAGGCTGTAACCTTGAGGCCGCGCCAAAGTCGTGTTCGCAGGAGCACACCCGGCCGCGGCATGGCGATGAAGCCTAAGGGTGGCCATCATCGAGCGCGTTACCGGGCGGCTATGCTGCTCGACAATGGGGCCAACACTAGGGGACGAGGTCACGGGCCGAAGATTTTTCGCCCGCCTTGACCTATTCATGACCACGATGACCTCACCCAGTCCTGCCCTCTCCCGGAGATCCGAACGGAAGGCTATTTTACCTCCGGAATATTTAAAACCAGATGTGGCCATCATGATTTTTCGAGAAAAGGGGGGTTAACGCTTCGTACTTCGAGTAAAGGTGGGGTCGTCGATTCCCATCGGCGCGCGTCGGACGCCACTCTGCCTCGTGGTGCTTTTTTACGTTTCGGAGGGGTGGGGTCGTCGCTCCCCATCAGCGCGCACCGGCGCTGCCCTGCCCGGGCCGCGATCTCCGGTTTTCCGATTTTCCGATTTTCCGGTTAATACGCAAGGGAGACGCACGCTAGAGCCGCTTCTGTTTTATGTTCCTGTTTGCATGTGTGAGGTATATCTTTTCTGCAGCGAACGCTGCCAAGGATATACGTGTGTAGTATTTTAGTGTGTTGTAGATCGTCCGCCGACGATTTTCGAGTCCCAACATCGAACTAGGGTATCCCTGGTCTACCTGCAGCACCCTTTACGGCGATCGGCAGGTAGCTGGGATCCTTGCGATGACTAGCTTCGAGCTATTCACCTGTATGTTACGTTTTACTGTTACGTTTTACTTAAGTTTTTCTACTTAAGTCTTTTTTGGGACTCGTATATTTTTATTTCTAGAGCGCGGTCCTGTTTGACAGAACCTACGCAAGAGCCTCGTCGGTGGCCGCGGTCTGGCAATTTTTGGACACTCGCTGGAGCCTCCTCTGGAAGTTGTACATTAATGCGTTATACATGACGAGGACTCACGCGAGGGCTCCTCGGAGGAAATCGCGGTCCTGTTCCTGTGAGGATTTGGACTCACGCAAGTCTCGTTATCTCCGGTGAGCCGCGGACCGGCCATGCTCCCTTCCGTGCTTCCGCGGGAGACCGCGGTCCAGCTCATGCTTAGACTCTCTCGGAAGAGTCATAGGTGGAGGCCGCGGTTCTGTATGAGTCAGGACACTCGCAGGGGCCTCGTTACACAGATGTTTGTGTTCGTGTGTAAGTTTGTGTGTTTAGTGTACCTCGTTCCTACTGTATGCCCAGCAGAGAGTACACGTGGTTGATTCCTCGTTCCGATGGTTTTTCGGGACGAGTTATCGAGAGTCTTAACGAAAGTGGGCCGTCCGTGGACGGGAATTCGGGGTCTCGTATTCGAAATTGGGTATCCGCTGGTCGTCCGGCAAACATTGAAAAATATCTATGGAAACTACTTAAACATATTCGGCCGGTCGATTGGGGCCCTTGCGACGGTCAAGTGCGTGGTTAACCGCCTGTAGGATACGTATTACGGCCGCTTGGCTCGTTCGATATCCCTTTATTTCCTATACCTCAGCCAAATACGAGCCAGGTCATATGTACACGTTTACCTTGGGAAGCGAGTAGGCAGATCGGCGAGAGATCGCCTGTAGTTCCCCGACATCTAATTTCGAGCCGGGATCTCGCGTGACTGGTGTTATTTCCAGTAGCGATTTGGCCGTCGAGAATATTTACTTGCAAGATATTTACTTGGATAATATTTGTATGTTCCAGAATATTACCTTCGAAAATATTTGCTTCGGGACCCTCCACTACTGGTCCCTTTTTTTGCAGGTCATAAAAATAGCCGCAGATACCTGGGGTTCTCCCAAGTGCCAACGGCATGTTGCCTTCCAGAAAGTCTTTGGATAAGAATTAAATAATTTTATTCTAGACTTTCGACCTCTAATTTCTATCTATTTCTAGATTCTCGATTTTTGAACTTCGATCCTTCGTTTCTTCGTTCTATCCGTATCGCTCGAGGTCCCATTAGCCGCCCGGATTTTGGATGCCGGGGATATTTTATCAGGGCACCAAGTGCCCATTACTACAGAAATTTTCACCACTACCCACCAGTCGGGAGTCCCCGTGCGCCGACCTGGCTGATCGCTTCTCAGCTCGGAACGTGGGGTCGCCGCTCCCCAGCGGCATGCACAGTCACCTCTCCATGCTAATCTGGGTCTCCGGCTGTTAAACCGAGGCTCGGCCAGCACGTGCGTGCGGCTCCAGGGCGAAAGTATCGTGGATATATCTTTCGCAAATGCCCTGCCCCGCGCGTCGTGTGTCGAGATGGAGGGTCGACGACGTGGAGACCCTCTCAGACCGCGCGTATATACGCATAGAGGTCTCCACGCCTCCCCCGACGCGCCCATCAGCCCACCACCAGAAGAGGTGGGGCCCCTGAGGGGCATGGATGAGGACGCCCTGATGGCGGCCGTTCTCGCAATGGCCTGGCCAGACGTTCCGGCTGGGCCAGTGGAGGTTAACGAGGAGACGGATTGGTTCGCGGACATTATGACGTAGATCTTCAACGTTGCGATGCCACGTGTCCGCGCCAATCCGTCCCGCCGCCCGGTATACTGATGGAGCGACGCAATACAGCGTCTCCGCGCTGATTGCGGGGTCGCTCGCCGCCAGTACACCCGGGCGAGGCGTCGACGCTCAACCGACGCGGCGAGAACGGCACAGCTGTATGCTGATTATCGTGCACTCACGAAGCAGCTGCAGCTGGCCATCAGGAGTGCCAAGGCTCAGGCCTGGGACGGACTCCTCTCTAAGCTCCGTGAGGATCCATGGGGGCGCCCCTACAAGCTTGTGATGGACAAGTTACGTCCATGGGGGCCTCCACTCACGGAGACGATGGACCCTCCGCTCCTGGAGCGGGTGGTCGGCACCCTGTTCCCTTCTGGGGAGGTGTCGGCCCCCGCTCACACCACCGACCATGTCTTATGGTCACAGGAGCTGGAGGTGTCCGGGGAGGAGCTAGCCTATGCCGTCAGACGCATGGGGGAGCTTAACACCGCCCCCGGCCCTGACGGCATACCTGGCCGCGCCTGGATCATGGCACTCAGCGTCCTCGGTCCCCGTCTGTGCAGGCTGTTTAACGCCTGCCTCCAGACGGGGACGATTCCACTTCGGTGGAAGTGTGGACGGATGGTTCTCCTCAAGAAGGACAACAGGCCCGCGGAGTCGCCCTCCACTTACAGGCCCATCGTGTTGCTGCACGAGGTTGGCAAACTCTTCAAACGCATCGTTCAGCGTCGCCTCGTCCAGCACCAGTCTCGTGTAGGACCCGACCTGGCCGAGTGCCAGTTCGGCTTCCGGGAGGGACGATCGACCATCGACGCAATTTCGCACGTCAAGTCCCTCACGGACTCGGTCACGTCCCGGGGGGGGGGGGGGGGGGGTAGCTCTGGCGGTATCATTGGATATCCAGAACGCCTTTAACTCCCTCTCGTGGGCGACCATCCGCGGAGCCCTCGAACATTACGATGTGCCCTTTTACCTGCGGATGGTGGTCGGAGCGATCCCTCCGGGACAGGGCCATCGTTTACGGTGGCCGCGATGGGTTTGTACGGCGAGATATAAGCCGTGGCGTACCCCAGGGGTCCGTATTGGGCCCCTTGTTGTGGAATCTGGGGTACGACGCGGCTCTGCGGGTCTCCCTGCCGGCCGGCGTGCACCTAACGTGCTAGGCCGACGACACCATGGTGTTAGCCACCGGCAGGGACTTGGGGTGAACCATCCGTCGAGCAGAGGTCGCGGTTGCGGCCATCGCCTCGCGGATTCGGGGCATGGGGTTGGAGTTGTCCCCTCAGAAGACGGAAATAGTTTGTTTCCGTCCTCGTAAGAGGGGCACTCCAGCTCCATGTCTGCTAAGGATCGGGTCATCCGACGTCCAGGTGGCCCAAGATATTAAATATCTTGGTGTCTGCCTGGACGGCTCCTGGAGTTTCGTCCCGCACTTCGTCCGTTTGGCCGCCAGATTGGGTAGGTTAACGACTCATTTGAGTGGCATCATGCCCAACCTTGGCGGTCCGGACGAGCGGGTGCGCCGCCTCTATTGTGGGGTTATCAAGAGCGTGGCACTGTACGGTGCCCCTGTTTGGGCTGAGGCATTGGTAGTTAGTCGGAGAAGTCTCACTCTCCTCCGACGAGAATGGAGACGCGCAGCTATTCGCGTCATAAGGGGCTACCGTACAGTGTCCTACGAGGCGGCCACCACCCTGGCGGGTTTACTACCCCTGGAGTACCTGGCGCTCGAAGACGCCTACGTTTATGGGCGTCTTCGTTTCGAGCGTCAAGACTCTACCCCGCCAGGGGAGACGATAAGTCGGGACGAGCTTAGGCTCCAGGCCCGGCGGTCCACCATGTTAAAGTGGCGAAACGACCTATCTCGTCACGGAGACCATTGGACCGTCGGGGCGATCCTACCCATCCTGGATAGATGGGTGGGTCGTAGCAGCGGACGGCTCACATTCCGAGCCACACAGGTGCTGACCGGACATGGTTGTTTCGGTCAGTACCTGTGCCAAATCGGACGCGAGGCGACCGCGCGGTGCCACCATTGTGGCGCCGCGGAGGACTCGGCGCGGCACACTCTCCAGGAGTGTCCAGCCTGGGAGGTGCCGCGTCGGGTGTTAGCGGCGGAGGTGTGTCCGGACCTCTCGTTGCCGAGCATCCTTTCGGGGATGCTTGGTCGCAGGAGCGTCTGGCAGGCCATGATCTCCTTTTGCGAGGAGGTCATGGTCGCTAAGGAGGTCGCCGAGCGGGTTAGGGAGCAATTCCTGCCAGCTCAACGTCGCCTGCGGGGTCAGCGTCGAAGACCTTTGCCCCGTTCCTCCTCACGGGGGGGGCTTCCACTTTCAGTTGGAAGTACTTCTAAGAACCCTTTGGGGGAGGGACTTCGCCACCTTCGCTGCGCCTGCGGGCCACGATGGTGGCCGTTACGCATCAGGGGCCACGACTCGGCATTTGTCGGGTCGTAGTAATGGGTCTGACGCACCCGGGGCACCCAGTCATACCAGGCCAAGCCTGACCCGAGGCGTCGACGACGCCCGTGCGGGGTGGACCATTTGGACGTGCCCCACGTCTTTGCACGGGCGTCGTCCGGGGAGCGCGGTAGATACATTTGGGAGAATGTGCCGACCATTGCATGCGTTCCCCGGGACGGGAGCGGTGGCTGAGGCTACAGCCTTGGCTGATAAATTGAGAGAGACGTCGGCCGGCGACGGCGTGGTGGTGGCCAGGCCGATCAAAAAGGCTGATCTGCGAGTGATCGGCCTGGACGACTCGGTCACCTCGCCTGAGGTGTACACGAGGTATACATGACACATCGCAATGAAATTTATATCCTATCATGAAACATAGAAATGAGACGCGATATCGCGTTCTATAAAGCATTAGAACTCTATTGCTTCCATACGTAGGCATCTGGAAACGCTATTTCCTAGCAAGCAAGTGTGTCATTTGCGTTCTTTTGAGGTGCAGACGAGGTATACATGACACATCGCAATGAATATTATACCTTATCCTGAGACATAGAAATGAGATGCGATATCGCGTTTTAAGAAGCATGAGAACTCTATTGCTTAGTTACGCAGACATCTGCGAACGCTATTTGCCAGCATGGAAGTGTCGCATTTACATTCTTTTGAAGAGTGGACGAGGCATACATAACACTACTCAATGAATATTCTATCTTATCCTGAAACATAGAAATGAGATGCGTTATCGCTATTTAAGAAGCATTAGAACTCTATTGCTTCGATACGTAGACATCTGGAAACGCTATTTCTTAGTAAGGGAGTGTGGTATTTACATTCTATTGAAGTGTAGACGAGGTATACATAATACTTCGCAATTAATATTATATCACATCATGAAACATAGAAATGAGATGCGATATCGCGCTTTAACAAGCATTAGAAATCAATTGCTTCGATACGTAGACATCTGGAAACACTATTTCTTAGTAAGGAAGTGTGGTGCTTACATTCTTTGGAAGTGTAGACGAGGTATACATAACACTTTGCAATGAATATTATATCTTATCATGAAACATAGGAATAAGATGCGATATCACGTTTTAAGAAGCATTAGAACTCCACTGCTTCGATACATAGACATCTGGAAACGCAATTCCTAGCAAAGAAGTGTGGCACTTACATTCTGTTAATGTGTAGGCGAAGTATACATAATATTTCGCATTGAATATTATATAATACCGTGAAACGTAGAAATGAAGTGCGATATCGCGTTTTAAGGAGCATCACAACTATATTTCTTCGATACGTAGTCATCTGGATACGCTGTTTCGTAGCAAGGAATTGTGACATTTACATTCTTTTGGAGTGTAGACGAAGTATACATACCACTTCGCAATGAATATTATATCATATCATGAAACATAGAAATGAGATGCGATACCCCGTTTGAAGAAGCACTAGAACTCTATTACTTCGATACGTAGACATCTGGAAACGCATTTCCTAGCAAGGAAGTGTGGCAATTACATTCTTTTGAAGTGTAGATAAGGTATACATAACACTTCGCAGTGAATATTACATCATATCATGAAACATAGAAATGAGATGCGATATCGCGTTTTGAGAAGCTTTAGAACTCTACTGCTTCGATACGTAGACATCTGGAAACGCTATTTCCTAGCAAGGAACTGTGGCATTTATATTCTTCTGAAGTGTAGACGAGGTATACATATCGCGTCGCAATTAATAATATATCATATCGTGAAACATAGAAATGAGATGCGGTGTCGTGTTTTAAGAAGCATTGGAACTCTATTGCTTTCGATACGTAAACATGTGGAAACGCATTTCCTGGCAAGGAAGTGCGGCATTTATTTTCCTTTCAAGTGTAGACGATGTATTCATTACATTTCGCAATGTATATTATGTTTTATCATGAAACACTGAAATGAGATGCGATATCGCGTTTTTAGAAGCATTGGAAATCTACTGCTTCAATACGTAGACATCTGGAAACGCTATTTCCTAGCAAACAAGTGTGGCATTTGCATTCTTTTGAGGCGTACACGAGGTATACATAACACTTCGCAATGAATATTATATCTTATCATGAAGCATAGAAATCAGTTACGATATCGCGTTTTATGAATCATTAGAACTCTATTGCTTCGATATATAGACATCTGGAAACTCATTTCCTGGCAAGGCAGTGTGGCATTTACATTCTTTTGAAGTGTAGACGAGGTATACATAACACTTCGCAATGAATATTGTACCTTATCATGAAACATAGAACTGAGATGCGATCTCGCGTTTAAGGAAGCATTAGAACTCCATTGCTTCGATACGTAGACATCTGGCTAAACGCATTTCCTAGGAAGGAACTGTCGCATTTACATTCATTTGAAGTGTATGCGAGGTATAAGTGGCACTTCGCAATGAATATTATATCTCATCATGAAGCATAGAAATGTGATGTGATATCGTGATTTGTAAAGAATTAAAACAGTATTGCATCGATACGCAGACATCTAGAAACGCAATTCCGTAGCAAGGAAGTTTGGCATTTACATTCTTTTGTAATGTTGACGAGATATGCATAACGCGATGCATTGAATTACATCTTATTATGTAACATAGAAATGAGATGCATTATCGCGTTTTAAGAAGCATTGGAGCCCTACTGATTCGATACGTAGGGGTCTAGAAACACTATTCTGTAGCAATGTAGTTGTTTGTCATGATAGGTTGTAAAACAAAGCAACCCGTAACGTATATCGCGCCAATACGTCAACAGAATGTTAATCACACACATACTGGCGACGGAATAGCGTTTCTAGATGTCTAGGTATCGCAGAAATGGAGTTCTAATGCTTCATAAGACGCGTTATAGCATCTCATTTCTATGTCTCATGATTAGATGAAATGTCCTATGCAGTGTGTTATTTATATCTTGTCGGCACTTTAAAGGAATGTAAATGCCACACTTGCTTGCAACGGAATAGCGTTTCTAGGTGTCTACGTATCGAAGCAATAGAGTCCTAAAGCTTCATAAAACGCGATATTGCATCTTGTTTCTATATTTTCATGCAAATGCCACACCTCCTTGCGACGGAATAGCGTTTCTAGATGTCTAGGTTTCGCAGAAATTGAGTTCCAATGCTTCATGAAACGCGATATCACATCTCATTCCTATATCCCATGATAAGATGTAATTACCAATGCAACGCGATATGTATATCTCGTCAATACTTGATGAGAATGTAAACCCCACACTTCCTCCCGACGGAATAGCGTTTCTAGATGTCTACGTATCGAGGCAATAGAGTTGTAACTCTTCATAAAAGGTGACATCGCACCACATTCCTGTGTTTCATGATAAGATGCTATACCAATCCAAGGCGTAATGTATATCTCGTCAACACTTTAAAAGAATGTAAATCCCGCACATATTTGGAACGGAATAGCGTCCTTCGATGTCTACTGTGACGGGTTTTCCCGTAAAATTCCGCAAGAAAGGGGGTATATAGAACCAATAATAAAGGGGTATACAGGAGTTTAATCCGGGGTACAAAATATCCGCGCGATGCGACCGTCCGCGAATTCGCCAGCGCCAAGTACAGAACAAAGAATTTCCTATCCAGCGAGTATTTCGAAGCTGCGAGGCTGGGACTCTTTGGGCGCCAGCTACTCAAGAAGTAGCAAAACTAGTAGACCACGCAACCCGGGGAAACCCGGTGCAAGATAACCCTTGAATTTCGAAATACTCCTTCGCTCGACTACTTCTAGCCGAGTGCGCAAAGTCGGGTCGCGGGATACTGAACTCACGGCTTCTTTCTATATTGCATCGACGCGGGATTACTAAATGTTATACGACACGTCGCGAATGATCGGGGATCACCACCCGTTATACGATACAAAATACAATACGCGATATCAGAAATGCGTCAGGAAAAAATGGGACACTTTAGCGAATAAGGACTCACGCTCTCGTTTCCAACAATTCTGGATCTCGCTCTGTCCTTCTCTCTCTTTCTCTCTCTCTCTCGTCCAAATCGCTCCGTACAATCGTTTGCTAGGTTGCTCGCTAAGTCTTCGCTAAGTCTTGGCTAAGTCGTCGCTAAGTAGTCGCTAAGAAGTCGCTAAAAGTAGAGGCTGTCTTCATGCTAGCTAGCTCGTTATATAGGTTTGCTGGGGGTCTTCGGATCCCCTTAGATCCTCCATAGGGCTCCTTGGTGGGGTAAGGCTATATGCTTCGGTATTGTTCGGGGCATCGATCGGTGGATTTCGGCGATCGTCCCTGATCGCCGCCTCTGGTGTGTCTAGAAGGGGTCCGCTGGATTATTTGTACTGCGGCGCGTGTCGCACGCCGCGCTTACCTCGGCTCACCTGCAGTTCCGGTGCGCATCTTGCATTTTCCTCTTCATGGGCTCAGGGGAGGGGTGGAGGTTCTTCTCACACCCGGAGTACATCCTGTTCGTCTCCATGGGCTATGGCAGCGGTCGTATCGTTGCAGGGCCTTGGATCATATCCCTCGGGCTTCAGGGTCTCTTCTTGCTCACTTCCCGACTCCTCCACCGTCGAGCCCGTCACGCTACCTCGGCCCACAGCCCTTCCGCGAACCTGCGGTCTTCTTATCCGCCGAAGGGGTGTCTCCTGGGTCGCTTCTTCAATCAGCTCGCCAGTCTAATCCGTAGAACGGAGAGAGAGAAAAGAACGGGGGGGAGGGGGAGGGGGGAAAGGTTCTACCAACGCGTATTCCACGCTCCTCGCAAGTACAGCTATCGCGATTGTCCGTGTCGCGCTTCTTGCATGGGTGGTGATCTGCGAGCTAGTCTAACCGAAGCGGGGGGGGGGGGGGGGGGGTGAGCAAGCCTTGTGACGTCACCACGTCACACTACATATCGAAGTAATAGTGTTCTAATGGGTCTTAAAACGCGATATCGAATCTCATTTCTATGTTTCACGATAAGATATAATATTCATTGCGAAGAGTCATGTATACCTCGTACTCACTTCAAAAGAATGTAAATGCGACACTTCCATGCTAGGAAATAGCGTTTGCACATGCCTACGTATCGGGGCAATAGAGTTCTAATGCTTCTCAAAACGCGATGTCGCATCTCATTTCTATGTTTCGTGATAAGATATAATATTCATTGCGAAGTGTCATGTATACCTCGTACTCACTTCAAAAGAATGTAAATGCGACACTCCCTTGCTAGGAAGTAGCGTTAGCAGATGCCTACGTATCGTAGCAATAGTGTTCTAACGCTACTTAAAACGCCATATCGCATTTCATTTCTATGCTTCATGATAAGATATAATATTAATTGCGAAGTGTCATGTATACCTTGTATTCGCTTCAGAAGAATGTAAATGCGACATTTCCTGGCTAGGAAATAGCGTTTGCTGATGTCTATGTATGGTAGCAAGCGTGTTATAATGCTTCTTAAAACAAGATATCGCATCTCCTTTCTATGTTTCATTATAAGATATAATATTCATTGCGAAGTGAAATGTATACCTCGCATACACTTCAAACGAATGTCAAGACGACTCTTCCTTAATTGGAAATAGCGTTTGCAGATGTCTACGCATCGAAGCAATAGAGTTCTAATGCTTCTTGAAACGCGATATCGCATCTCATTTCTATGCTTCATGATAAGCTATAATATTCATTGCGAAGTGTCATGTATACCTCGCACACACTTCAAATGAATGTAAATCCGACACTTCCTTCCTAGAAAATTACGTTTACAGATGTCTACGTATCGAAGCAATAGAGTTCTAATGCTTCTTATATGGCCATATCGCATCACATTCCTATGTTTTATGATAAGATATAATATTCATCGCGGAGTATCATGTATACCACGTTTTCTCTTCAAAAGAATGTAAATGCGACACTTCCTTGCTAGGAAGTAGCGTTTGCAGATGTGTACGTATCGAAGCAATAGAGTTCTAATGCTTCTTAAATCGCCATATCGCAACTCATTTCTATGTTTTATGATAAGATATAATATTCATTGCGGTGTATCATGTATACCACGTTTTCTCATCAACAGAATGTAAATACGACACTTCCTTGCTAGGAAATAGCGTTTGCAAATGTCTACGTATTGTAGCAGTAGAGTTCTAATGCTTCTCAAAACGCGATATCGCACCTCATATCTATGTTTCATGATAAGACATAATATTCATTGTGGAGTGTTATGTATACCTCGTATTCACTTCAAAGGATGTAAATGCAACACTCCCTTGCTAGGAAATAGCGTCTGCAGATGTCTATGTATCGTAGCAATAGAGTTCTAATGCTTCTTAAAACGCGGATCGATCCTCATTTCTATGTTTCACGATAAAATATAATATTCATTGTGGGGTGTTATGTATACCTCGTCTGTACTTCCTAAGAATGTAAATGCGACACTTCCTTGCTAGGAAATAGCGTCTGCAGATATCTACGTAGCAATAGGGTACTAATGCTTCTTAAAAGGAGATAAAGAATCACATTTCTATGTTTCATGATAAGATATAATATTCATTGCGAAGTGTGTTGTATACCTCGCATACACTTCAAAAGAATGTAAATGCGACACTTCGTGGCTAGGAAGTAGCATTAGCAGATGTCTACGTATCGAAGCAATAGAGTACTAATGGTTCTTAAAACGAGATATCGCATCTCATTTCTATGTTCTAGGATGATATAATATTCTTTGCGTAGTGTCATGAATACTTCGTATTCACTTCAAAAGAATGTAAATGCGACACTTCCTTGCTTCGAAATAGCGTTTGCAGATGTCTACGTATCGAAGCAATAGAGTTCTAATGCTTCTCAAACACGATATCGCATCACATATCTATGTTTCGTGATAAGATGTAACATTCTTTGCGAAGTGTCATGTATACCTCGTATTCACTTCAGAAGAACGTAAATGCGACACTTCCTTTCTAGAAAATGGCGTTTGCAGATGTCTTCGTATCGAAGCAATAGAGTTCTAATGCTTCTTAAAACGAGATATCGCATCTCATTTCTATGTTTCATGATTGGATATAATATTCATTGTGGAGAGTTATGTATACCTCGCATACACTTCAAACGAATGTAAATGCGACACTTCCTTGCTAGGAAATAGCGTTGGCAGATGTCTACGTATCGAAGCAGTAGAACTCTAATGCTTCTTAAATCGCCATATCGCATCTCATTTCTATGTTTCAGGATAAGATATAATATTCATTGTTTAGTGTTTCATATACGTCGTGCTCACTTCAAAAGAATCTAAATGCGACACTTCCTTGCTAGGAAATAGCGTTTGCAGATGTCTACGTATCGAAACAATAGAGTTCTAGTGCTTCTTAAATCGCGACGTCGCATTTCATTTCTATGTTTCATGATAAGATATAATATTCATTGCGAAGTGTCATGTATACCTCGCGTTCTCTTCAGAATAATGTACATGCGACACATCATTGCTAGGAAGTAGCGTTTGGAGATGTCTACGTATCGGAGCAATAGAGTTCTAGTGCTTCTTAAATCGGGATACCGCATCTAGTTTCTATGTTCATGATAAGATATAATGTTCATTGCGAAGTGTTATGTATTCCTCGTCTGCACGTCAAATGAATATAAATGCGACACTTCCTTTCTAGTAAATAGCGTTTCCAGATGTCTACGTATCGAAGCAATAGAGTTCTAATGCTTATTAAAACGGGATGCCGCATCTCATTTCAATGTTTCATGATAAGAAATAATAATCTTTGCGAAGTGTCATGAGTACCGCGTATTCACATCAAAGGAATGTAAATGCGACACTTCCTTGCTGGGAAATAGCGTTTGCAGATGCCTACGTATCGTAGCAAAAGTGTTCTAATGCTTCTTAAAACGCGATATCACACCTCACTTCTATGTTTCTTTATAAGATATAATATTCATTGCGAGAAGTCATGTATAGCTCGCATACAATTCGAATGAATGTAAAGGCGGCACTTCCTTGCTAGGTTATTGCGTTTGCAGATGCCTACGTTTCGAAGCTATAGAGTTCAAATGCTCCTTAAGACGGGATATCGCATCTCAATTCTATGTTTCACGAAAAGGTATAATATTCATTGCGAATTGTCATGTATACCTCGCATTCGCTACAAAAGAATGTAAATGCGACTCTTCCTTGCTATTACATAATGTTAGCAGATGTCTACGTATCGTAGCAAAGAGTTCTAATGCTTCTTAAAACGCAATATCGCATTTCATGTCTATGATTCCTGATAAGATGTAATATTCATTGCGACGTTTAATGTACACCTCGCATACACTTCAAATGAATTTAAATGCGAAACTTCCTTGCTAGGAAATAGCGGTTGCAGATGTCTACGTATCGTAGCAATAGAGTTCTAATGCTTCTTGTAACGCGATATCGCATCTCATTTCTATGTTTCATGACAAGATATAATACTTATTGCGAAGTATTACGCATACCTCGTATACACTTCAAATGAATGAAAGTGCGAGACTTCCTTGCTAGGAAGTTGCGTTTGCAGATGTCTACGAATCGAAAAAATAGAGTTCTAATGCTTCTTAAATCGCCATATCGCATCTCATTTCTACGTTTCATGATAAGATATAATATTCATTGTGCAGTATTATGTATATCTCGTCTACGCTCCAAATGAATGTAAATGCGACACTTCCTTGCTAGGAAATAGCGTTTGCAGACGTCTACATATCGAGGCAATAGAGTTCTAATGCTTCTTTAATCGCGATATCGCATCTCAATTCTATGTTTCATGATAAGATATAATATTCATTGCGTAATGTCATGTATACTTCGTATTCACTTCAAAAGAATGTAAATGCGACACTTCCTTGCTAGGAAATAACGTATGCTGATATCTACGTATCGTAGCAATAGATTTCTAATGCTTCTTAAATCGCGATATCGCATCTCACTTCTACGTTTCATGATAAGATATAATATTCATTATGCAGTGTTACGTATATCTCGCTTACACTTCAAATGAATGTAAATGCGACACTTCCTTGCTAGGAAATAGCGTCTGCAGATATCTACGTATCGTAGCAATACAGTTCTAATGCTTCTTAAAACACGATATCGCATCTCATTTCTATGTTTCATGATAAGATATAATAATCATTGCGAATTGTCATGTATACCTCGCATACACTTCAAATGAATGTAAATGCGACACCTCCTTGTTAGGATATAGCGATGGCAGATGCCTGCGTATGGAAGCAATAGGGTTCTAATGCTTCTTAAAACGCGATATCGTATCTCATTTCTATGTTTCATGATAAAATATAATATTCATTGTGCAATGTTATGTATACATCGCATTCACTTCAAGAGAATGTAAATGCGACATTACCTTGCTAGGAAATTGCGTTTGCAGATGTCTACGTATCCTAGCAATAGAGTTCTAATGCTTCCTAAAACAAGATATCGCGACTCATTTCTATGTTTCATGAGAAGATATAATATTCATTGCGAAGTGTCAAGTACACCTCGTATTCACTTCCAAAGAATGTAAATGCGACACTTCCTTCCTAGGAAATAGCGTTTGCAGATATCTACGTATCGTAGCAATAGAGTTCTAATGCTTCTCAAAACGCGATATCGTATCTCATTTCTATGTTTCATGATAAGACATAATATTCATTGCGAAGTGTCACTTATATCTGGCATATACTTCAAAAGAATGTAAATGCGACACTTCATTGCTAGGAAATAGCGTTTGCAGATGTCTACGTATCGTAGCAATAGAGTTCTAATGCTCCCTAAATCGCGATATCGCATCTCGTTTCTATGTTTCATGATAAGATACAATATTCATTGCGAAGTGTCACTTATACCTCACATACACTTCAAATGAATATAAATGCTACACATCATTGATAGGAAATAGCGTTTGCAGATGTATACGTATCGTAGCATTAGAGTTCTAATGCTTCTCTAAACGCCATATCGCATCTCATTTCTATGTTTCATGATAAGATATAATATTCATTGCGAAGTGTCATGAGTACCTCGTATTCACTTCAAAGGAGTGTAAGTGCGACACTTCCTTGCTGGGAAATAGCGTTTGCAGATGCCTACGTATCGTAGCAAAAGTGTTCTAATGCTTCTTAAAACGCGATATCACACCTCACTTCTATGTTTCTTTATAAGATATAATATTCATTGCGAGAAGTCATGTATAGCTCGCATACAATTCGAATGAATGTAAAGGCGGCACTTCCTTGCTAGGTTATTGCGTTTGCAGATGCCTACGTTTCGAAGCTATAGATTTCAAATGCTTCTTAAAACGGGATATCGCATCTCAATTCTATCTTTCAAGAAAAGGTATAATATTCATTGCGAATTGTCATGTATACTTCGTATTCACTTCAAAAGAATGTAAATGCGACACTTCCTTGCTAGGAAATAGCGTATGCTGATATCTACGTATCGTAGCAATAGATTTCTAATGCTTCTTAAATCGCGATATCGCATCTCACTTCTACGTTTCATGATAAGATATAATATTCATTATGCAGTGTTACGTATATCTCGCTTACACTTCAAATGAATGTAAATGCGACACTTCCTTGCTAGGGAATAGCGTCTGCAGATATCTATGTATCGTAGCAATACAGTTCTAATGCTTCTTAAAACACGATATCGCATCTCATTTCTATGTTTCATGATAAGATATAATAATCATTGCGAATTGTCATGTATACCTCGCATACACTTCAAATGAATGTAAATGCGACACCTCCTTGTTAGGATATAGCGATGGCAGATGCCTGCGTATGGAAGCAATAGGGTTCTAATGCTTCTTAAAACGCGATATCGTATCTCATTTCTATGTTTCATGATAAAATATAATATTCATTGTGCAATGTTATGTATACATCGCATTCACTTCAAAAGAATGTAAATGCGACATTACCTTGCTAGGAAATGGCGTTTGCAGATGTCTACGTATCGTAGCAATAGAGTTCTAATGCTTCCTAAAACAAGATATCGCGACTCATTTCTATGTTTCATGAGAAGATATAATATTCATTGCGAAGTGTCATGTACACCTCGTATTCACGTCAAAGGAATGTAAATGCGACACTTCCTTGCTAGGAAGTAGCGTTTGCAGATGTCTACGTATCGCAGCAATAGATTTCTAATGCTACTTAAAACTCGATATCGCGTCTCACTCCTATGTTTCATGACAGGATATAGTATTCATTGCGAAGTGTCATGTGTACCTCCTATTCATTTCAAAGGAATGTAAATGCGACACTACATTGCGAGGCAATAGCGTTTGCAGATGTCTACGTATCGTAGCAATAGAGTTCCAATGCTTCTTAAAACGCGATATCGCATCTCATTTCTATGTTTCATGATAAGATATAATATTCACTGTGCAATGTTATGTGTACATCGCATTCATTTTAAAAGAATGTAAATGCGACATTTCCTTCCTAGCAAATGGCATTTGCAGATGTCTACGTACCGTAGTAATTGAGTTCGAATGCTTCTTAATACGAGATATCGCATTTCATTCCTATGTTTCCTGATAAGATGTAATATTCATTGCGAAGTGTCATGTATACCTCGTATTCACATCAAAAGAATGTAAATGCGACACTTCCTTGCTAGGAAATAGCGGTTGCAGCTGTCTACGTATCGAAGCAATAGTGTTCTAATGCGTCTTAAAACGGGATATCGCATATCACTTATATGTTTCATGATAAGATATAGTATTCATTATGGAGTGTTATGTATACCCCGTGTTCACTTCAAAAGAATGTAAATGCGACATTTCCTTGCTAGGAAGTAGCGTTTGCAGATGATTACGTATCGTAGCAATAGAGTCCTAATGCTTCTTAAAACGCGATATCGCATCACATTTCTATGTTTCATGATGAGATATAATATTCATTGCGAAGTGTCATGTATACCTCGTATTCACGTCAAAGGAATGTAAATGCGACACTTCCTTGCTAGGAAGTAGCGTTTGCAGATGTCTACGTATCGAAACAATAGAGTTCTAATGCTTCCTAGAACGCGATATCGCATCTCATTTCTATGTTTCATGACAATATATAATATTCATTGCGAAGTGTTGTGTACACCTCGTCGCAACTTGGTAAGAATGTACATGCGACACATCCTTGCTGGGAAATAGCGTTCGCAGATGTTCATGTATCGTAGCAATAGAGTTCTAATGCTTTTTAAATCGCTATATCGCATCTCATTTCTATGTTTCATTATAAGATATAATATTCATTGTGGAGTGTTATCTATACCTCGAAGTCACTACAGAAGAATGTAAATGCGACACTTCCTTGCTAGGAAATAGCGTTTGCAGATGTCTACGTATCGTATCATTAGAGTTCTAATGCTTCTCAAAACGCGATATCGCATCTCATTTCTATGTTCATGATAAGATATAATATTCATTGTGGAGTGTTTGTATACGTCGTATTCACCTCAACAGAATGTAAATGCGACAGTTCCTTGCTAGGAAATAGCGTTTGCAGATATCTACGTATCGTAGCAATAGTGTTCTAATGCTTCTTAAAACACGATATCGCATCTCATTTCTATGTTTCACGATAAGACATAATATTCATTGCGAAGTGTCATGTATACCTCGCATACACTTCAAATGATTGTAAATGCGACACTTCCTTGCTGGGAAATAGCGTTTGCAGATGTCTACGTATCGTAGCATTAGAGTTCTAATGCTTCTCAAAACGCGATATCGCATCTCATTTCTATGTTTCATGATAAGATATAATATTCATTGCGATGTTTCATGTATACCTCGCATACACTTCAAATGATTGTAAACGCGACACTTCCTTGCTGGGAAATAGCGTTTGCAGATGTCTACGTATCGTATCATTAGAGTTCTATTGCTTCGCAAAACGCGAAATCGCATCTCATTTCTATGTTTCATGATAAGATATAATATTCATTGTGGAGTGTTTGTATGCGTCGTATTCACCTCAACAGAATGTAAATGCGACACTTCCTTGCTAGGAAATAGCGTCTGCAGATATCTACGTATCGTAGCAATAGTGTTCTAATGCTTCTTAAAACGCGATATCGCATCTCATTTCTGTGTTTCACGATAAGACATAATATTCATTGCGAAGTGTCATGTATACCTCGCATACACTTCAAATGATTGTAAATGCGACACTTCCTTGCTGGGAAATAGCGTTTGCAGATGTCTACGTATCGTAGCATTAGAGTTCTAATGCTTCGCAAAACGCGAAATCGCATCTCATTTCTATGTTTCATGATAAGGTATAATATTCATTGTGGAGTGTTTGTATGCGTCGTATTCACCTCAACAGAATGTAAATGCGACACTTCCTTGCTAGGAAATAGCGTCTGCAGATATCTACGTATCGTAGCAATAGTGTTCTAATGCTTCTTAAAACGCGATATCGCATCTCATTTCTATGTTTCACGATAAGACATAATATTCATTGCGAAGTGTCATGTATACCTCGCATACACTTCAAATGATTGTGAATGCGACACTTCCTTGCTGGGAAATAGCGTTTGCAGATGTCTACGTATCGTAGCATTAGAGTTCTAATGCTTCTTAATACGCGGTATCGCATCTCACTTCTATGTTTCATGATAAGATACAATATTCATTGCGAAGTGTTGTGTATACCTCGTATTCACTTAAAAGCGATATAAATGCGACACGTCCTTGCTAGGAAACAGCAGATGTCTACGATGTTTGCAGATGTCTACGTATTTTAGGAATAGAGTTCAAACGCTTCTTTAAACGCGATATCGCATCTCACTTCTATGTTTCACTATAAGATATAATATTCATTGCGAAGTGTCGTGTATACCTCGTATTCACTTAAGAAGAATGTAAATGCGACACTTCTTTGCTATTAAATAGCGTTTGCAGATGTCTACGTATCGTAGCATTGGAGTTATAATGCTTCTTTAAACGCAGTATCGCATCTCATTCCTATGTTTCATGATAAGATATAATATTCCTTGTGCAGTGTTATATATACCTTGTTTTAACTTCAAGAGAATGTAAATGCGACACTTCCTTGCTAGCAAATAGCGTTTCCAGATGTCTACGTGTCGAAGTAATAGTGTTCTAATGTTTCTTAAAACGCGATATCGCACCTCATTTCTATGTTTCATGATAAAATATAATATTTATTGCGAAGTGTAATGTATAGCTCATCTACACTTCAGAGGAATGTAAATGCCAAACATCCTTGCTAGGAAATGCGTTTCCAGATGTCTACGTATTGAAGGGATAGAGTTCTAGTGCTTCCTAAAACGCGATATTGCATCACATTTCTATGTTTTATGATATGATATAATGTTCATTGCGAAGTGTTGTGTATACCTCGTCTACACTTCAAAGGAATGTAAATTCTACACATCCTTGCTAGGACATGCGTTTCCAGATGTCTACGTATCGAAGCAATAGAGTTCTAATGCTTCTTTAAACGCTATGTCGCATCTCATTTCTATGTTTCATGATAAAATGTAATTCAATGCAACACGTTATATATATCTCGTCTACACTTCAATAGAGTGTAAATGCCACACTTGCTTACTACGGAACAACGTTTCTAGATGTCTACATATCGAAGCAATAGAGTTCTATAGCTGCATAAAACGCGATATTGCACCTCATTTAAATGTTTCAAGATAACATGTTATTCATTTCAACGCGTTAATTATATCTCGACTACACATCAAAAGAATGTAAATCCCACACGTACTTGCTGCGTAATAATCTTTCTACTTTTCTACATATCGATGCAATAGCGTTCCAACGCTTTATAAAATGCTATATCGCAACTCATTTCTATGCTACATGATAAGATGTATTACAATGCAACGCGTAAATCTTATATCGTCAACAGTTCAATGGAATGTAAATCCCACACTTCCTTGCGGCGGAATCACATTTCTAGATGTCTACAGATCGATGCACTAGAGATCTAATTCTTGATAAAACGCGATATCGCATCTCATTCCAATGTTTCATGATAAGATGTAATTCAATGCAACGCGTAAATTATATCACGTCATCACTTCAAAACAATGTAAATTCCACACTTCCTTGCAACGGAATAGCGTGTCTAGATGTCTACATATCGAAGCAATAATGTTCTAATGCATCCTGAATCGCGATATCGCATCTAATTTCTATGACTCATGATAAGATGTAATATTCATTGCAACGCGATATGTATACCTCGTATGAACTTCAAAGGAATGTAAATGCCACACTTCTTTGCTACGGAATAGCGCCTCTGGATAACTAGGTATCGAAGCAATAGTGCTCTATTGCTTCATAAAATGCGATATCGGATCTTATTTCTATGTTTCATGATTAAATGTAATAATCAATGCAACGCGTCATGTATACCACGTCAACACTTCTAAATAAGATAAGTCCCACACATCCTTGCTGGAGAATAGCGTCTCTAGATGTCTACGTATCGAAGCAATACAGTCTTTCAAACACATCTTATCACTAAACATAGAAATGAGATGCGATATCGCGTATTATGAACCATTTGAACTCTGTTGCTAGGATATGAAGATATCCAGAAACGTTATTCCGTAGCATGGAAGTGTGGGCTTTACATTCTGTTGTTGTGTAGACGAGATATACATAACGCGTTGCATTGGATATTACGCCTTATCGTGAGACATAGAAATAAGATGCGATACCGCGTTTTAAGATATTTTAGAACTCTATTGCTTCGATACATAGACATCTTGAAACGCTGTTCCGTCGCAAAGAATTGTAGCATATACATTCTTTTGAAGTGTAGCCGCGATATTCATAATGCATTAAATTGAATGTTACATCTTATCATGAGACATAGAAATGAGATGCGATATCGCGCTTTAAGAAGCATTAGAACTATATTGCAACGATACGTAGGCATCTCGAAACGCATTTCCTAGCAAGAAAGTGTGGCATTTACATTCTTTTGATGTGCAGACGAGGTATCCATAACACTTCGCAATGAATATTATATCTTATCATGAAGCATAGAACTGCGATGCGATATCGCGTTATAAGAAGCATTAGAACTCTACTGCTTCGATGCGTAGACATCTCGAAACGCATTTCCTACCAAACAAGTGTGGGATTTACATTCTTTTGAAGTGTAGACGACGCATACGAAACACTTTGCAATGAATATTATATCTTATCGTGAAACATAGAACTGAGATGCGATATCGCGTTTTAAGAAGCATTAGAATTCTATTGCTACGAAACGTAGACATCTGCGAAAGCTATTTCCTAGCAAGGAAGTATCGCATTTGCATTCATTTGAAGTGAATACGGTGTACACATGACACTTCGCATTGAATGTTTAATCTTAACACGGAGCACAGAAAAGAGATGCGATATCGCGTTTTAAGGAGCATTAGAACTCTATTACTACGATACGTAGATATCTGGAGTCGCCATTTCCTAGCAAGGAAGTGTCGCATTTACATGCTTTTGAAGTGAATACGAGGTATACATGACACTTCGCAATGAATATTATACCTTATCATGAAACATAGATACGAGATGCGACATCTCGTTTTAAGAAGCATTAGAACTCTATTGTTTCGATACGGAGACATCAGCAAACGCTATTTCCTAGCAAGGAAGTGTCGCATTTGCATTCTTTTGAAGTGAATTGGAGGTATACATGGCACTTCGCAATGAATATTATACCTTGTCATGAAACATAGAAGCGAGAAGCGATATCGCGTATTAAGAGGCATTAGAACTCTATTGCTACGATACGTAGATATCTGGAGACGCTATTTCCTAGCAAGGATGTGTCGCATTTACATTCTATTGAAGTGAATACGAGGTATACATTACACTCCGCAATAAATATTATATCTTATCATGAAACATAGAAATGAGATGCGATATTTGGTTTAAGAAGCATTAGGACTCTACTGCTTCGATACGCAGACATCTGCCAACGCTATTTCCTAGCAAGGGAGTGTCGCATTTACATTCTTTTGAAGTGAATACGAGGTACACATGACACTTCGCAATTAGTATTATAACTTTTCATGAAACATAGAAATGAGATACGGTATCCCGTTTTAAGAAGCGTTAGAACTCTATTGCTACGATACGTAGACATCTGCAAACGCTATTTCCTAGCAAGGTAGTGTTGCATTTACATTCATTTGATGTGTAGACGAGGAATACATAAGACCTCGCAATGAATAATATATCTTATCATGAGACATAGAAATGAGATGCGATATCGCGATTTATGAAGCATTAGAACTCTTCTGTTGCGATACCTAGACATCTGAGAATGCTATTTCCCAGCAAGGAAGTGTCGCATTTACATGCTTTTGAAGTGAATACGAGGTATACATGACACTTCGCAATGAATATTATATCTTATCATGAAACATAGAAATGAAATGCGATATCGCGATTTAAGAAGCATTAGAACCCTATTGCTTCGATACGTAGACATCGGCAAACGCTACTTCCAAGCAAGGAAGTGTCGCATTTACATTCTTTTGAAAGGAATACGTGGTATGCATGACCCTTCGCAATGAATATCATATCTTATCACAAAACATAGAATTGAGGTGCGATATCTCGATATAAGAAGCATTAGAACTCTATTGCTTCGATACGTAGACAGCTGCAAACCCTATTTCGTAGCAAGGAAGTGTCGAATTTACATTCATTTGAAGTTTATGCGAGGTATAAGTGACACTTCGCAATGAATATTGTATCATATCATGAAACATAGAAATGAGATGCGATATCGCATTTTGATAAGCATTAGAAATCTATTTCTACGATACGTAGACATCTGCAAACGCTATTTAATAGCAAGGATGTGTCGCATTTACATTATCTTGAAGTGAAAACGAGGTATACATGACATTTCGCAACGAATATTACATCTTATCATGAAACATAGAAATGAGATGCGATATCCCGTTTTAAGAAGCATTGGAACTCTATTGCTTCGAGACGTAGACATCTGGAAACGTTACTTCCTAGCAAAGAAGTGTCGCATTTACATTCTTTTGAAGTGAATACGAGTTACACATGACACTTCGCAATGAATAATGTATCTTATCATGAAACATTGAAGGGGAATGCGATATCGCGTTTGAAGAAGCGTTAGAACCCTATTGCTACGATACGTAGACTTCTGCAAACGCTATTTCCTAGGAAGAAAGTGTCGCATTTACATTCCTCTGAAGTGAATACGAGGTATACATGTCGCTTCGGAATGAGTACTATATCTTATCATGAATCATAGAAATGAGATGCGATATCGCGATTAAGCAGCATTAGAAATCTATTGCTTCGATACCTAGACATCTGCAAACGCTACTTCCTAGCAAGAAAGTGTCGCATTTACATTCTTTTGAAGTGAATACGAGGTATGCATAACACTGCACAATGAATATTATATCTTATCATGAAACATAGATATGAGATGCGATATCGCGATTTAAGGAGCATTAGGGCTCTATTGCTTCGATACGTAGACATCTGCAGACGCTATTTCCTAGCAAGGAAGTGTCGCATTTACATTCTTTTGAAGTGAGTGCGAGGTATACATGACACTTCGCAATGAATATTGTATCTTATCATGAAACATAGAAATGAGATGCGATATCGCGTTTTAAGATGAATTAGAACTCTATTGCTACGGTACATAGACATCTGCAAACGCTATTTCCTAGAGAGGAAGTGACGCATTATCATTCTTTTCAAGTGTGTACGAAGTATACATAACACTCCACAATGAATATTATATCTTATCCTGAAGCATAGAAATGAAATGCGATATCGCGTTTTGAGAAGCATTAGAACTCTAATGATACGATACATAGACATCTGCAAACGCGATTTCCTCGCAGGGAAGTGACGCATTATCATTCTTTTAAAGTGAATACGAGGTATCCATGACACTTCGCAATTAATATTATATCTTATCATGAAACATAGAAATGAGATGCGATATCGCGTTTGGAGTAGCATTATAACTCCATTGCTACGATACGTAGACTTCTGCAAACGCAATTTCCTGGGAAGGAAGTGTCGCATTTACATTCTTTTGAAGTGAATACGAGGTATACATGTAACTTCGCAATGAATATTATATCTTATCATGAAACATAGAAATGAAATACGATATCGCGTTTTGAGAAGCATTAGAACTCTATTGCTACTATACGTAGACTTTTGCAAACGCTATTTCCTAGCAAGGAAGTGTCGCATTTACTTTCGTTCTTAGTGTATGCGAGATATAAGTGACACTTCGCTATGAATATTATGTCTTATCATGAAATATAGGAATGAGATGCGATATCGCGATTTGGGAAGCATTAGAACTCTACGGCTACGATGCGTAGACATCTGCAAACGCTATTTCCTAGCAAGGAAGTGTCGCATTTACATTCATTTCAAGTGTATTCGAGGTATAAGTGACATTTCGCAATGAATATTATATCTTATCATGAAACATAGAAATGAGATGCGATGTCGCGTTTTAAGAAGCGTTAGAAGTCTATTTCTACGATACGTGGACATCTGCAAACGCTATATCCTAGCAATGAAGTGTCGCATTTACATTCATTTGAAGTGAATACGAGGTATACATGTAACTTCGCAATGAATATTATATCTTATCATGAAACATAGAAATGAGATGCGATATCGCGTTTTGAGAAGCATTAGAACTCTATTGCTACGGTACGTAGACATCTGCAGACGTTATTTATTAGCAGGGAAGTGTCGCACTTACATACTTTTGAAGTGAATACGAGGTATACATGACACTTCGCATTGAATATTATATCTTATCATGAAACATAGAAATGAGATGCGGAATCGCGTTCTAAGAAGCATTAGAACTCTATTGTTTCGATATCATGAAACATAGAAATGTGATGCGGTTTCCCGTTTTAAGAAGCATTAGAACTCTATTAGTTCGATACGTCGACATCTGCAACCGCTATTTCCTAGCAATGAAGTGCCGCATTTACAATCTTTTGAAATGCATATGAGGTATACGTAACTCTTCGCAATGAAAATTATATCTTATCGTGAAGCATAGAAATGAGATGCGATATCGCGTTTTAAGTAGCATTATATCTCTGTTGCTACGATACGTAGACATCTGCAAACGCTATTTCCTAGCAAGGAAATGTCGCATTTACAGTCCTTTGAAGTGAATACGAGGTATACATAACACTCCACAATGAATATTGTACCTTATAGCGAAACATAGAAATGAAATGCGATATCGCGATTTAAGAAGCATTAGAACTCTATTGCTGCGATACGTAGATATCGGCAAACGATATTTCCTAGGAAGGAACTGCCGCATTTACATTTATTTGAAGTGTATGCGATGTATAAGTGACACTTCGCAATGAATATTATATCTTATCATGAAACATAGAAACGAGTTGCGATATCATGTTTTAAGAAACATTAGAACTCTGTTGCTACGATACGTAGACATCTGCAAACGCTATTTCCTAGCAAGGAAGTGTCACATTTGCATTCTTTTGAAGTGAATACGAGGAATACATGACACTTCGCAGTGAATATTATATCTTATCATGGAACAGAGAAATGAGATGCGGTATCCCGTTATAAGAAGCATTAGAAATCTATGGCTTCGATGCGTAGACATCTGCAAACGCTATTTCCTAGCAAGGAAGTGTCGCATTTACAATCCTTTGAAGTGAATACGAGGAACTCATGACACTTCGCAATGGATATTATATCTTATCATGAAACATAGAAATGTGATGCGGTGTCCTGTTCTAAGAAGCATTAGAACTCTATTGCTTCGATACGTAGACATCTGCAAACGCTATTTCCTAGCAAGGAACTGCAGCATTTACATTCATTTGAAGTCTATGCGAGGTATAAGTGACACTTCGCAATGAACATTATATCTTGTCATGAAACATAGAAATGATATGCGATAGGGCGTTATAAGAAGCATTAGAACTGCATTGCTTCGATACGTAGACATCAGCAAACGCTATTTCCTAGCAAGGAAGTGTCGCATTTACATACCTTTGAGGTGAGTACGAGGTATACATAACACTCCACAATGAATATTATATCTTATCATGAAACATAGAAATGAGATGCGATATCGCGATTTAAGAAGCATTATAACTCTATTGCTGCGATACATAGACATCTGCAAACGATATTTTATAGCAAGGAAGTGTCGCATTTACATTCTTTTGTAGTGAATACGAGGTATACATAACACTTCGCAATAAATATTACATCTTATCATGAAGCATAGTAATGAGATGCGATATTGCGTTCTAAGAAGGATTAGAACTCTAATGCTACGATACGTAGATATCTGCAAACTCTACTTCCCAGCACGGATGTGTCGCATTTACATTCTATTGTAGTGAATACGTGGTATACATAACACTGCACTATGAATATTATATCTTATCATAAAGCATAGAAATGAGATGCGATATCGCGTCTTAAGGAGCAACAGAACTCTGTTGCTTCGATACGTAGACATCTAGAAACGCTATTTCCTAGCAAGAAAGTTTAGCATTTTCCTTCATTTCAAGTATATGCGAGGTACACATGACACTTCGCACTTAATATTATATCTTATCATGAACATAGAAATGAGATGGGATATCGCGATTTAGGAAGCATCAGAACTCTATTGTTTCGATACGTAGACAACTGCAAACGCTACTTATCATGAAAGATAGAAATGAGATGCGATATCGCGATTTGAGAGCCATTAGAACTCTATTGCTACGATATGTCGACATCTGCAAACGCAACTTCCTAGCATGGAAGCGTCGCATTTACATTCCTTTGATGTGAATACTAGGTGTACATGACACTTCGTAATGAATGTAATATCTCATCATGAAACATAGAAATGAGGTGCGATACCTTGAGTTTATGAAGATTTAGAACTCTGTTGCTACGATACGTAGACATCCCGAAACGGTATTTCCAAGCAAGGAAGTGTCGCAATTACATTCTTTTGAAGTGAATACGAGGTAGACATGATACTATGCAATGAATATTATATCCTATCATGAAACATAGAAATGTGATGGGATATCGCGTTTTAAGACGCATTAGAACTCTATTGCTACGATACGTAGACATCTGCAAGCGCTATTTCCTAGTAATGAAGCATCGCAGTTACATTCTTTTGCGGTGAATACGAGGTATACATGACACTTCGCAATGAATATTATATCTTAACGTGAAACATTGAAATGAGATACGATATCCCGTTTTAAGAAGCATTAGAACCCTATTGCTACGATACGTAGATATCTGGAAACGCTATTTCCTAGCAAGGAAGAGTCGCATTTACATTCTTTTGAAGTGAATACGAGGTATACATAGCAATCCACAATGAATATTATATCTTATCATGAAACATAGAAATGAGATGCGATCTCGCGATTGAAAACGCATTAGAACTCTATTGCTACGATACGTGGACAACCGCAAACGCTATTTAATGGCAAGGAAGTGTCCCATTTACATTACTTTGAATACGAGGAATACAAAACATTCAACAATGAATATTATACCTTATCCCGAAACACAGAAATGAGCATTAGAACTCTATTGCTTCGGTACGTAGGCATCTGCAAATGCTATTTAATAGCAAGGAAGTGTCGCACTTTCATTTTTATGAAGTGAATACGAGGTATACATAACACTCCACAATGTATGTTATATCTTATCACGAAACATAGAAATGAGATGCGATATCGCGATTTAAGAAGCATTAGAACTCTATTGCTTCGAAACGGAGACATCTGCAAACCCTTGGTCCTAGCAAGGAAGTGTCGCATTTACATTCTTTTGAAGAGAATGCGAGGTATACATAACACTCCATAATGAATATTATATCTTATCATGAAACATAGAAATGAGATGCGATATCGCGTTTTAAGAAGCATTTGAACTCTATTGCTTCGATAAGTAGACATTTGGAAACGTAATTTCCTAGAAAGGAAGAGTCGCATTTACATTCATTTGAAGTGTAGACGAGGAATACTTAACCCTTCGCAATGAATATTATATCTTATAATGAGACATAATAATGAGATGCGATATCGCGTTTTGAGAAGCATTAGACCTCTATTGCTACGATACGTAGACATATGGAAACGCTACTTCCTTGAAAGTAATTGTCGCATTTACACTCATTTAAAGTGAATACGAGGTATACATGACACTTCGCATTGAATATTATGTCTTATCATGAAACATAGAAATGAGATGAGATATCTCGTTTTGTGAAGCATTAGTATTCTATTGATACGATACGGAGACATCTGCAAACGCTATTTCCTAGCAAGGAAGTGTCGCATTTACATTCTCTTGAAGTGAATACGAGGTATACATAACCCTCCGGAATGAATATTATATCTTATCATGAAACATAGAAATGACATGCGATATCGCGATTTAAGAAGCATTAGAACCCTATTGCTTCGATACCTGGACATCTGGAAAGGCTATTTCTTAGAAAGGAAGTGTCGCATTGACATTCTTTTGAAGTGAATACGAGGAATACATGACACTTCGCAATGAATATTATATCTTATCATGACACGTAGAAATGAAATAAGACATCTCGTTTTAAGAAGCAATAGAACTGTATTGCTTCGATACGTAGACATCTGCAAACGCTATTTCCTAGCATGGAAGTGTCGCATTTACACTCTTTTGAAGTGAATACGAGGTATACATGACACTTGGCAATGAATATTAGATCCTATCATGAAACATAGGAATGAGATGCGATATCTCGTATTAAGAAGCGTTAGAACACTTTTGCTACGATACGTAGACATCAGCAAACGATATTTCCTAGCATGGTAGTGTCGCATTTGCATTCTTTTGAAGTGAATACGAGGTATACATGACACTCCAAATGATTATTATATCTTATTACGAAACATAGAAGTGAGATTCGATGTCGCGTTTTAAGAAGCATTAAAACTCTATTGCTTCGATACGTAGACGTCTGCAAACGCTACTTCCTAGCAAGGAAGTTCCGCATTTACATTCTTTTGCAGTGAATATGAGGTATACATGACAATTCGCAATGAATATTATATCTTATCATGAGACATAGAAATAAGATGCGATATCGCGTTTTAAGAAGCATTAGACCTATATTGCTACGATACGTAGATATCTGCAAACGCTATTTCCTAGCAAGGAAGCGTCGCATTCACATTCTTTTGAAGTGAATACGAGGTATACGTGACACACCACATCGAATATTATATCTTATTATGAAACATAGAAATGAGACGCGATATGGCGATTTAAGAAGTAGTAGATCTCTATTGCTTCGATACGTAGACATCTGCAAACGCTATTTCCTAGCTAGGAAGTGTCGCATTTACATTCTTTTGAAGTGTAGACGAGATATACGTAACACTGCACAATAAATATTATATCTTATCATGAAACATAGAAATGAGATGCGATATCGCGACTTTAGAAGCATTAGAAATACATTGCTTCGATACGTAAACATCTGCAAACGCTATTTCCTAGCAAGGAAGTGTCGCATTTACATTGTTTTGAAGTGAAAGCGAGGTATACATGACACTTCGCAATGAATATTGTATCTTATCATGAAACTTAGAAATGAGATGCGATATCGCGTTTTAAGAAGAATTAGAACTCCATTGCTACGATACATAGACATCTGCAAACGCTATTTCCTAGCAAGGAAGTGACGCATTATCAATCTCTTGAAGTGAATAGGAGGTATACATAGCACTCCACAATGGATATTACACCTTATCACGAAACATAAATGAGATGCGATATCGCGTTTTAAGGAGCGTTAGAACACTATTGTTTCGATACGAAGACATCTGCAAACGCTATTTCCAATTAAGGAAGTGAGGCATTTACCTTCATTTGAAGTGTATGCGAGGTATACATGACACTTCGCAAAGAATATTAAATCTTACAATGAAACATAGAATTGAGATGCAATATCGCGTTTTGAGAAGCATCAGAACTCTGTTGCTACGATACGTAGACATCTGCAAACGCTATTTAATAGCAGGGAAGTGTCGCATTTACATTCTATTGAAGTGAATACGAGGTATAAGTGACACTTCACAATGATTATTTTATCTTACAATGAAACATAGAATTGAAGTGCGATATTGCGTTTTACGAAAAATTAGAACCCTATTGCTAGGATACATATGCTTCTGCAAGCGCTATTTCCTAGCCAGGAGGTGTCGCATTTACATTCTTATGAAGTGAATACGAGGTGCTCATGACACTTCGCAATAAATATTATCTCTTATCATGAAACATAGAAGTGCGATGCGATATCACGTTTTAAGTAGCATTAGAACTCTATTGCTACGATACGTAGACACCTGCAGTCGCTATTTCCTAGCATGGAAGTGTCGCATTTACATTCTTTTGAAGTGAATTCGAGGTACACATGACACTTCGCAATGAATATTATATCTTATGGTGAAACACAGAAATTAGATGCGATATCGCGTTTTGAGAAGCACTCGAAATCTATTGCTTCTTTACGTAGACTTCTGCAAACGCTACTTCCTAGCAAGGAAGTGTCACATTTACATTCATTTGTAGTGTGCGCGAGGTATACATAACACTTCGCAATGAATGTTATATCTTATCATGAAACATCGAAATGAGTTGCGACATCTCGTTTTAAGAAGCATTAGAACTCTATTGCTACGATTTGTAGACATCTGCAAACGCTATTTCCTAGCAAGGAAGTGTCGCATTTACATACATTTGAAGTGTATGCGAGGTATACATAACACTGCACATTGAATATTATATCTTATCATGAAACATAGAAATGAGATGCGATATCGCGTTCTAAGAAGGATTAGAACACCATTGCTACGATACGTAGATATCTGCATTCGCTATTACCTAGCAAGGAAGTGCCGCATTTACATTCTTTTGAAGTGAATACGAGGTATACATAACACTCCACCATGAATATTATATCTTATCATGAGACATAGAAATGAGATGCGATATCTCGGTTTAAGAAGCATTACAACTCTATTGCTTCGATACGTAGACATCTGCCAACGCTATTTCCTAGCAATGAAGTGCCGCATTTAAATTCGTTTGAAGTGTATGCGAGGTATACAAGATACTTCGCAATGAATATTATATCTTATCATGAGACATAGAAATGAGATGCGATATCGCGCTTTAAGAAGCTTTAGAAATCAATTGCTACAATACGTAGACATCTGCAAACGATATTTCCTAGGAAGGAAGTGCCGCATTTACATTCATTTGAAGTGTATGCGACGTGTAAGTGACACTTCGCAATGAATATTATATCTTCTCGTGAAACATAAAAGTGAGATGCGATATCGCGTTTTAAGAAGCATTAGAACTCTATTGCTTCGATACGTAAACATCTGCAATCGCTACTTCCCAGCAAGGAAGTGTCCCATTTACATTCTTTTAAAAGGAATACGAGGTATACATGACACTTGGCAATGAATTTTATATCTTATCATGAAACAGAGAAACGAGATGCGATTTGACGATTTAAGAAGCTTTAGAATTCTATTGCTTCGATAAGTAGACATCTGCAAACGCTATTTCCTTGCAGGGAAGTGTCGCATTTACATTCATTCGAAGTGTAGACGAGATATACATAACACTGCACAATGAATATTATATATTATCATGGAACATAGAAATGAGATGCAATATCGCGTTTTGAGAAGCATTATAACTCCAATTATACGATACGTAGACATCTGCGAACGCTATTTAATATCCTGAGAGTGTCGCATTTACATTCTTTTGAAGTGTATATGGGGCATACATAACACTCCACAATGAATATTATACCTTATCACGAAACATAGAGATGAAATGCGATATCGCGATTTAAGAAGCATTAGAACTTTATTGCTACGATACGTAGACATATGCAAACGCTATTTCTTAGCATAGAAGTGTCGCATTTACATTCATTTGAAGTGTAGACGATGTATACATGACACTTTGCAATGAATATTATATCTTATCATGATACATAGAAAGAAGATGCGATATCTCGTTTTAAGAAGCATTAGAACTCTATTGCTACGATACGTAGATATGTGGAAACGCTATTTCCTTGCAAGGAAGAGTCGCACTTACCATCGTGAAGTGAATACGAGGCATACAATACACTTCGCAATGAATATTATATCTTATCATGAGACATAGAAATGAGGTGCTATATCGCGTTTTAAGATGCATTAGAACTCTATCGCTTCGATACGTAGACATCTGCAAACGCTCATTCCTTGCAAGAAAGTGTCGCATTTACATTATTCTGAAGTGTGAATACATGACACTTTGCAGTGAATATTATATCTTATCATGAAACATAGAAATGAGATGCGATATCTCGTATTAAGAAGCATTAGAACCCTATTGCTTCGATACGTAGACATCTGGAAACGCTACTACCTAGAAGGGATGTGTCGCATTTACATACAATTGAAGTGAATACGAGGTATACATGACACTTCGCAAAGAAGTTTATATCTTATCATGAAACATAGAAATGAGATGCGATATCTCGTTTTTAGAAGCATTAGTACTTCATTGCTACGATACGTATACTTGGGCAAACGCTATTTCCTGGAAAGGAAGTGTCGCATATACATTCTTTTAAAGTGAATACGAGGTATACAATACACTTCGCAATGAATATTATATCTTATCACGAAACTTAGAAATGAGATGCGACATCTCGTTTTACGAAGCATGAGAACTGTATTGTTTCGATACGTAGACATCTAGAAACGCTATTTCCTAGGAAGGAAGTGTCGCATTTACATTCTTTAGAAGTGAATACGAGGTATACATGACACTTCGCAATGAATATTATACCTTATCATGAAGCATAGAAATGTGATGCGATATCGCGTTTCAAGAAGCATAAGAACACTATTGCACCGATAAGTAGACATCTGCAAACGCTACCTCCTAGCAATGAAGTGTCGCATTTACATTCTTTTGAAGTGAATACGTGGTATACATGACACTTCGCAATGACTATTATATCTTATCATGAAACATAGAAATGGGATGCGATATAGCGAATTTAGAATCGTTAGAACTCTATTGCTACGATACGTAGACATTTGCAAACGCTATTTCCTAGCAAGGAAGTGTCGCATTTACATTCTTTTGAATTGAATACGAGGTGTACATGTAACTTCGCAGTGAATATTATATCTTATCATGAAACATGTATATGAGATGCGATATCGCTTTAGAACTATATTTTTTCGATACGTAGACATCTGGAAACGCTATTTCCTAGCAAAGAAGTGTCGCGTTTACATTCCTTTGAAGTGAGTACGAGGTATTCATGACACTTCGCAATGAATATTATATCTTATCATGAAACATAGAAATGAGATGCGATATCGCGATTTAAGACGCAATAGAACTCTATTGCTTAGATACGTAGACATCTGCAAACGCTATCTCCTAGCAAGGAAGTGTCGCATTTACATTCATTTGAAGTGTACGCGAGGTATACATGACACCTCGCAATGAATATTATATCTTATAATGAAACATAGAAATGGGATGCGATATCGCGTTTTAAGTAGCATCAGAACTCTATTGCTTCGATACGTAGACATATGCAAACGCTATTTCCTAGCAAGGATGTGTCGCATTTACATTCTTTTGAAGTGTAGACAAGGAACACATAACACTCCACAATGAATATTATTTCTTATCATGAAACATAGAAATGTGATGCGATATTGCATTTTGGGAAGCTTTAGATCTCTATTGCTTCGATACGTAGACATATGCAAACGCTATTTCCTAACAGGGATGTGTCGCATTTACAATCTTTTGAAGTGTAGACGAGGAACACATAACACTCCACAATGAGTATTATTTCTTATAATGAAACATAGAAATGAGATGCGATATCGTGTTTCAAGAAGCATTAGGACTCTATTGCTACGATATGTAGACATCTGCAAACGCTATTTCTTAGCAAGGATGTGTCGTATTTACATTCTATTGATGTGAATATTGGGTATACATAACACTGCACAATGAATATTATATCTTATCATGAAACATAGAAATGAGATGCCATATGACGATTTAAGAAGCATTAGAACATTATTGCTTCGATACGTAGACATCTGCAAACGCTATTTCCTAGCAAGGAAGTATCGTATTTACATTCTTTTGAAGTGAATACGGGGTATAGATAACACTGCACAATGAATATTATATCTTATCATGAACCATGGAAACGAGATGCGTTAGGACGATTTATGAAGCATTAGAACACTATTGCTTCGATACGTAGACATCTGCCATCGCTATTTCCTAGCAAGGAAGTGTCGCATTTATATTCTATTGAGGTGAATACGAGGTATACATAACACTGCACGATGAATATTCTATTTTATCATGAAACATAGAAATGGGATGCGATATCTCGTTTTAAGAAGCATTAGAACTCTGCTGCTTCGATACGTAGATATCTGCAAACGCTATTTCCTCGCACGGAAGTATCGCATTTACATTCATTTGAAGTGTATGCGAGGTATACATGACACTTCCTAATGAATATTATATCTTATCATGAAACATAGAAATGAGATGCGATATCGCGATTTAAGACGCAATAGAACTCTATTGCTTAGATACGTAGACATCTGCAAACGCTATTTCCTAGCAAGGAAGTGTCGCATTTACATTCATTTGAAGTGTATGCGAGGTATAAGTGACATTTCGGAATGAATATTATATCTCATCATGAAACATAGAAATGTGAAGCGATATCGCGTTTTAAGAAGCATTAGAACTCTATTGCTACGATACGTAGACATCTGCAAACGCCATTCAATAGTAAGGAAGTGTCGCATTTACATTCTTTTGAAATAAATACGAGGTATACATGACAGTTCGTAATGAATATTGTATCTTATCATGAAGCGTAGAAATGAGATGCGATATCCCGTTTGAAGAAGCATTAGAACTCTATTGCTTCGGTACGTAGACATCTACAAACGCTATTTCCTAGGAAGGAACAGTCGCATTTACATTCATTTGAAGTGTATGCGAGGTATAAGTGACATTTCGCAATGAATATTATATCTCATCATGAAACATAGAAATGAGATGCGATATCGCGTTTTAAGAAAGATTAGAAGTCTATTGCTACGATATGTAGACATCTGCAAACACTATTTCCTAGCAAGGAAGTGTCGCACTTACATTCAATTGATGTGTAGACGAGGAACACATAACACTTCGCAATGAATATTATATCATATCATGATACATAGATATGAGATGCGATATCGCGTTTTAAGCAGCATTAGAACTCTATTGCTACGATACGTAGATATCTGCAGACGCTATTTCCTAGCAAGGAAGTGTCGCATTTACATTCCTCTGAAGTGAATAGGAGGTATACATAACACTCCACAATGAATATTAAATCTTATCATGAAACATAGAAATGAGTTGCGATATCGCGTTCTAAGAAGGATTAGAACTCTAATGCTACGATACGTAGACATCTGCAGACGCTATTTCCTAGCAAGGAAGTGTCGCATTTACATTCATTTGAAGTGTATGCGAGGTATTCAAGACACTTCGCAATGAATATTATATCTTATCATGAAACATAGAAATGAGTTGCGATATCGCGTTCTAAGAAGGATTAGAACTCTAATGCTACGATACGTAGATATCTGCAGACGCTATTTCCTAGCAAGGAAGTGTCGCATTTACATTCTTTTGAAGTGAATACGAGGTATACATGACACTCCGCAATGAGTATTATATCTTACCATAAATCATAGAAATGAGATGCGACATGGCGATTTAAGAAGCACTAGAACTCCAGTGCTACGATACGTAGACATCTACAAACGCTATTTCCTAGCAATGAAGTGTCGCATTTAAATTCGTCTGAAGTGTATGCTAGGTATACATGACACTTCGCAATGAATATTATATATTATCATGAAACATAGAAATGAGATGCGATATCGCGTTTTGAGAAGCACTAGAACACTAATGCTACGATACGTAGACATCTGCAGAAATTATTTCCTAGCAAGGAAGTGTCCTATTTACATTCTTTTGTAGTGAATACGAGGTCTACATAACACTGCAGAATGAATATTATATCTTATCGTGAAACATAGAAATGAGATGCATTATCGCGATTTAAGATGCATTAGAAATCTAATGCTTCGATACGTAGATATCTGCAAACGCTACTTCCTAGCAAAGAAGTGTCGCATTTACATTCTTTTGAAGTGAATACGAGGTATTCATGACGCTTCGCAATGAATATTATATCTTATCATGAAACATAGAAATGGGATGCGATATCGCGTTTTGAGAAGCATTAGAACTCTATTGCCTCGATACGTAGGCATCCGCAAACGCTATTTCCTGGGAAGGAAGTGTCGCATCTACATTCATTTGTAGTGTAGACGAGATATACATAACACTGCATAATGAATATTATATCTTTTCATGAGGGATAGAAATGAAATGCGATATCGCGATTTAAGATGCATTAGAACTCTAATGCTTCGTTACGTAGACATCTGCCAACGCTATTTCCTAGTGTGACGTCAGGCGTAGCGCCTGCCACCCATTACATACGTCAGCATCCTCGGAACCTCCAGTATCGACCCCTGGACACAGGCAACCTGCAATACTCGCCTGAAGTATCGGCAACCAGCAGAGTTTGCGCGCGCACGACCGCACGCACTCAGTCGTACCTGCAAGGACCGCTGTCTCGCTCGCACCTACGAGCAACCCTATCGCCCTCTCATCAGGAATTCCGCCCAACAGAGAGAAGAAGCCGCAGTCCGTCGCCGCAATGGGTACTTTTCCAGTTCAGGGAATCTACGTTGCCTGAATCTACATACTATTTCTAGAATAAGTCTATAACGCTCATAGATATAAGTACTCGACACGAATTGTAACACACCACAACACACATGTAATTCTAAGTCCTTATTCTTAAGATTAGACGCTAGATGCGCCCAGGCTATCGGCACGCGCCGCTAGCCCCACCACGAGCCGCGAGTCCCCACTCGCTGGACCGCGCGCACCCTACCACGAGCGGCTGCGACCGTAGCGCCTCGCGAACTGAGGAGGTCCCAGACGCGCCTCGAGAGACACATTCGAGTCCTCGGGCTTCTAGAGTTAACATCGATCTTCCATCTCAAGCCGCCTCAATGTGGGGTCTAGGCTACGCGTTGCTATTTCCATTTTACTAGTTCTAACTTAGAATAATTTCACTTTTGTACATTTTAACTTACAATATACTTTACTTTAGTTACTAAATCCAATCTACAAGTTCTTTTACCAGCTCTACTAGTTCCTATTCCAATAATTACTAAATCTAAACATAATATACTAGTTCTTACGTTAAAACATTATTCTTAAACTACAAATTCTACGACGTGTTCCTTCCAACAATTGGGTTGCGTTTTTTCACCTTGAAGGAGTATAGAACTCAGCTTTGCGACGTTGCTATAGAGCGGACCGCCGCTTATCCTTCTGAACATTGCCTGAAGGTACAGAAATCTGGGTGAATGAAATGTGGATCCGGTTCGCGAGGAACACGACGCGCGGGTCGTAAGAATTTTATTCGTTCACTTGCTCGTGAATACCTGGGAGATACACCCCGGGTCCTCGTACCGCAGCAACCTGTCGTCATCGTTCCGGTTCAGTCACAGTTTTCCGAAACGCCGAACAACGCCGATTCGCCTGCCTCTGCAGCCAACGTCTCTGCAATATCCACAGTCTTCGCTGAATCTACTCTGCATCCAGACCGCTGTTTCCCGTTTTGCTGGAAGTTAATCAAAGTCACCGTCAACATTAACCGACCGATCGCTGTATCGATACCTACCAACGACCGTCGAGGCACATTCTACCTGCGTATCGAGACTGAAGCCAGCGAAAGGTAAGGCTTTTCCATCATATCGCGAGTGTTTTTACCGCGTCGCGTAAGCCAAAAATATCGGACCCGGTCGTAACGCGTTCCCGCGGACCGAAAACCGTATAAATAGGCTCGTGTCGTGAAGCCTCCGGATAAACGAAAAATTATTTCGCCGGACGTGACACTATCAAGGAAGTGCCGCATTTATATTCTTTTGAAGTGAATACGAGGTATACGTAACACTTCACAATGAATATTATATCTTACCATGAATTATAGAAATGAGGAGCGATATCGCTTTTTAAGAAGCATTAGAACTCTATTGCTACGATACCTAGACATGTGCAAACGCTATTTCCTAGAAGGAAGTGTCGCATTTACATTCTTTTTAAGTGTAGACGAGATATACATAACCAATCGCAAAGAATATTATATCATATCATGAAACATAGGAAAGAGATGCGATATCTCGTTTTAAGAAGCACTAGAACTCTATTGCTTCGATACGTAGACATCTGCCAACGCTATTTCCTAGCAAGGAAGTGTCGCATTTACATTCATTTGAAGTGTATGCGAGGTATACAAGACATTTCGCAATGAATATTACATCCTACCATGAAACATAGAAATGAGATGCAATATCGCGTTTTGAGAAGCATTAGAACTCCAATGCTACGATACGTAGATATCTGCAAATGCCACTTCCTAGCAAGGGAGTGTCGCATATACATCCTTTTGAAGTGAATACGAGGTATACATGACACTACGTAATGTTAATTATATCTTATCAAGCAACATAGAATTGAGATGCGATATCTCGTTTTAAGAAGCATTAGAATTCTATTCCACCGATACGTAGACATCTGCCAACGCTATTTCCTAGCAAGGAAGTGTCGCATTTACATTCATTTTAAGTGTATGCGAGGTACACATGACACTTCGCAATGACTACTATATCTTGTCATGAGACATAGAAATGAGATGCGATACCGAGATTTAAGAAGCATTAGAACCCTATTGCTACGATACGTAGACATCTGCAAAAGCTATTTCCTAGCAAGGAAGTGTCGCATTTACATTCTTTTGAAATGAATACGAGGTATACATAACACTTCACAATGAATATTATATCTTATCATGAAACATAGAAAAGAGATGCGATATCGCGTTTTGTGAAGCATTAGAACACTAATGCTACGATACGTAGACATCTGCAAACGCTATTTCCTAGCAAGGAAGTGTCGCATTTACATTCTTTTTAAGTGTAGACGAGATATACATAACCAATCGCATGGAATATTATATCATATCATGAAACATAGGAATGAGATGCGATATCTCGTTTTAAGAAGAATTAGAACTCTATTGTTTCGATACGTAGACATCTGGAAACGCTATTTCCTAGCAGGGAAGTGTCGCATTTACATTCTTTTGACATGCATACGAGGTATACATAACACTCCGCAATGAGTATTATACCTTATCACGAAACATAGAAATGGGATGCGATATCGAATTTTTACAAGCATTAGAACTATATTGCTACGATATGTAGACATCTGCAAACGCTATTTCCTAGCAACGAAGTGTCGCATTCGCATTGTTTTGAAGTGAATACGAGGTATACATATCACACCACAATGAATATTAAATCTTATCATGAAACATAGAATTGTGATGCGTTATCTCTTTTTAAGAAGCATTAGAACTCTGTTGCTTCGATATTTAGACATCCGCAAACGCTATTTCCTAGGAGGGAAGTGTCGCATTTACACTCTTTTGTAGTGAATACGAGGTGTACATGACACTTCGCAATGAATATTATATTTTATCATGAAGCAGAGAAATGAGATGCCTTATCCCGATTTAAGAAGCATTAGAACTCTATTGTTTCGATACGTAGACATCTGGAAACGCTATTTCCTAGGAAGGAAGTGTCGCATTTACATTCATTTGAAGTGTATGCGAGGTATACAAGACATTTCGCAATGAATATAACATCTTACCATGAAACATAGAAATGAGATGCAATATCCCGCTTTGAGAAGCATTAGAACTCCAATGCTACGATACGTAGAGATCTGCGAACGCTATTTCCCAGCAAGGAAGTGTCGCATTTACATTCTTTTGAAGTGAATACGAGGTATGCATGTCACTTCGCAATGAATATTATATCTTATCATGAAACATAGAAATGAAATGCGACATCTTGGTTTAAGAAGCAATAGTACTCTATTGCTTCGATACGTAGACATCTGGAAACGCTATTTGATAGGAAAGAAGTGTGGCATTTACATTCATTTGAAGTGTATGCGTGGTATAAGTGACACTTCGCAATGAATATTATATCTTATCATGTAACATAGAAATAAGATTCGATATCGCGTTTCAAGAACTATTAGAATTCTATTGCTACGATTCGTAGACATCTGCAAACGCTATTTCCTAGGCCGGTAGTGTCGCATTTACATTCATTTGAAGTATATGCAAGGTATAAGTGACTCTCCGCAATGAAAATTACATCTCATCATGACTCATAGAAATGAGATGCGGTATCCCGTTTTAAGAAGCATTAGAACTCTATTGCTACGATACATAGACATCTGTAATCGCTATTTCCTAGCAAGGAAGTGTCGCATTTACATTCTTTTGAAGTGAATACGAGGTATACATGACACTTGGCAATGAATATTAGATCCTATCATGAAACATAGAAATGAGATGCGATATCTCGTATTAAGAAGCGTTAGAACACTTTTGCTACGATACGTAGACATCAGCAAACGATATTTCCTAGCATGGTAGTGTCGCATTTGCATTCTTTTGAAGTGAATACGAGGTATACATGACACTCCAAATGATTATTATATCTTATTACGAAACATAGAAGTGAGATTCGATGTCGCGTTTTAAGAAGCATTAAAACTCTATTGCTTCGATACGTAGACGTCTGCAAACGCTACTTCCTAGCATGGAAGTTCCGCATTTACATTCTTTTGCAGTGAATATGAGGTATACATGACAATTCGCAATGAATATTATATCTTATCATGAGACATAGAAATAAGATGCGATATCGCGTTTTAAGAAGCATTAGACCTATATTGCTACGATACGTAGATATCTGCAAACGCTATTTCCTAGCAAGGAAGCGTCGCATTCACATTCTTTTGAAGTGAATACGAGGTATACGTGACACACCACATCGAATATTATATCTTATTATGAAACATAGAAATGAGACGCGATATGGCGATTTACGAAGTAGTAGATCTCTATTGCTTCGATACGTAGACATCTGCAAACGCCATTTCCTAGCTAGGAAGTGTCGCATTTACACTCTTTTGAAGTGTAGACGAGATATACATAACACTGCACAATAAATATTATATCTTATCATGAAACATAGAAATGAGATGCGATATCGCGACTTTAGAAGCATTAGAAATATATTGCTTCGATACGTAAACATCTGCAAACGCTATTTCCTAGCAAGGAAGTGTCGCATTTACATTGTTTTGAAGTGAAAGCGAGGTATACATGACACTTCGCAATGAATATTGTATCTTATCATGAAACTTAGAAATGAGATGCGATATCGCGTTTTAAGAAGAATTAGAACTCCATTGCTACGATACATAGACATCTGCAAACGCTATTTCCTAGCAAGGAAGTGACGCATTATCAATCTCTTGAAGTGAATAGGAGGTATACATAGCACTCCACAATGGATATTACACCTTATCACGAAACATAAATGAGATGCGATATCGCGTTTTAAGGAGCGTTAGAACACTATTGTTTCGATACGAAGACATCTGCAAACGCTATTTCCAATTAAGGAAGTGAGGCATTTACCTTCATTTGAAGTGTATGCGAGGTATACATGACACTTCGCAAAGAATATTAAATCTTACCATGAAACATAGAATTGAGATGCAATATCGCGTTTTGAGAAGCATCAGAACTCTGTTGCTACGATACGTAGACATCTGCAAACGCTATTTAATAGCAGGGAAGTGTCGCATTTACATTCTATTGAAGTGAATACGAGGTATAAGTGACACTTCGCAATGATTATTTTATCTTACAATGAAACATAGAATTGAAGTGCGATATTGCGTTTTACGAAAAATTAGAACCCTATTGCTAGGATACATATGCTTCTGCAAGCGCTATTTCCTAGTCAGGAGGTGTCGCATTTACATTCTTATGAAGTGAATACGAGGTGCTCATGACACTTCGCAATAAATATTATCTCTTATCATGAAACATAGAAGTGCGATGCGATATCACGTTTTAAGTAGCATTAGAACTCTATTGCTACGATACGTAGACACCTGCAGTCGCTATTTCCTAGCATGGAAGTGTCGCATTTACATTCTTTTGAAGTGAATTCGAGGTACACATGACACTTCGCAATGAATATTATATCTTATGGTGAAACACAGAAATTAGATGCGATATCGCGTTTTGAGAAGCACTCGAAATCTATTGCTTCTTTACGTAGACTTCTGCAAACGCTACTTCCTAGCAAGGAAGTGTCACATTTACATTCATTTGTAGTGTGCGCGAGGTATACATAACACTTCGCAATGAATGTTATATCTTATCATGAAACATCGAAATGAGTTGCGACATCTCGTTTTAAGAAGCATTAGAACTCTATTGCTACGATTTGTAGACATCTGCAAACGCTATTTCCTAGCAAGGAAGTGTCGCATTTACATACATTTGAAGTGTATGCGAGGTATACATAACACTGCACATTGAATATTATATCTTATCATGAAACATAGAAATGAGATGCGATATCGCGTTCTAAGAAGGATTAGAACACCATTGCTACGATACGTAGATATCTGCATTCGCTATTACCTAGCAAGGAAGTGTCGCATTTACATTCTTTTGAAGTGAATACGAGGTATACATAACACTCCACCATGAATATTATATCTTATCATGAGACATAGAAATGAGATGCGATATCTCGGTTTAAGAAGCATTACAACTCTATTGCTTCGATACGTAGACATCTGCCAACGCTATTTCCTAGCAATGAAGTGCCGCATTTAAATTCGTTTGAAGTGTATGCGAGGTATACAAGATACTTCGCAATGAATATTATATCTTATCATGAGACATAGAAATGAGATGCGATATCGCGCTTTAAGAAGCTTTAGAAATCAATTGCTACAATACGTAGACATCTGCAAACGATATTTCCTAGGAAGGAAGTGCCGCATTTACATTCATTTGAAGTGTATGCGACGTGTAAGTGACACTTCGCAATGAATATTATATCTTCTCGTGAAACATAAAAGTGAGATGCGATATCGCGTTTTAAGAAGCATTAGAACTCTATTGCTTCGATACGTAAACATCTGCAATCGCTACTTCCCAGCAAGGAAGTGTCCCATTTACATTCTTTTAAAAGGAATACGAGGTATACATGACACTTGGCAATGAATTTTATATCTTATCATGAAACAGAGAAACGAGATGCGATTTGACGATTTAAGAAGCTTTAGAATTCTATTGCTTCGATAAGTAGACATCTGCAAACGCTATTTCCTTGCAGGGAAGTGTCGCATTTACATTCATTCGAAGTGTAGACGAGATATACATAACACTGCACAATGAATATTATATATTATCATGGAACATAGAAATGAGATGCAATATCGCGTTTTGAGAAGCATTATAACTCCAATTATACGATACGTAGACATCTGCGAACGCTGTTTCCTAGCAAAGAAGAGTCGCATTTACATTCTTTTGAAGTGAATATGAGCTTTACAAATCACTCCACAATGAATATTATATTTTATCATGAAGCATAGAAATGAGATGCGATCTCGCGATTTAAGAAGCATTAGAATTCTATTGCTACGATAGGTAGACATCTGCAAACGCTACTTCCTAGCAACGATGTGTCGCATTTACATTCATCTGAAGTGTATGCGAGGTATACATGACACTTCGCAATGAATATTACATCTTATCATGAGACATAGAAACGAGATGCGACATCTCGTTTTAAGAAGCATTAGAACTCTAATGTTTCGATACCTAGACATCTGGAAACGCTAATTCCTAGCAAGGAAGTGACCCAATTTCATTCTTTTTAAGTGAATACGAGGTATACATGACACTTCGCAATGAATATTATATCTTATCATGAAACATAGAAATGAGATGCGATATCGGGCTGTAAGAAGCATTAGAAATCTCTTGCTTCGATACGTAGACATCTGCAAACGCTACTTCCTCGCAAGCAACTGTAACGTTTACATTCTTTTGATGTGAATAGGAGGTATACATGACACTTCGCAATGAATATTATATCTTATCATCAAACATAGAAATGTGATGTGATATCGCGTTTTAAGAAGCATCAGAACTCTATTGCTACGATACGTAGACATCTGCAAACGCTATTTCCTAGCAAGGAAGTGCCGCATTTACATACATTTGAAGTGTATGCGATGTATACATAACACTTCGCAATGAATATTATATCTTATCATGATACATTGAGATGAAATGCGATATCGCGATTTAAGAAGCATTAGAAACCTATTGCTGCGATACGGAGACATCTGGAGACGCTATTTCCTAGCAATGAAGTGTCGCACTTACATTCATTTTAAGTGCATGGGAGGTATAAGTGGCACTTCTTAATGAATATTATATCTTATCATGAAACATAGAAATGATATGCGATATCATGTTTTAAGAAGCATTAGAACTCTATTACTTCGATACGTAGACATCTGCAAACGCTATTTAATAGCAAGGAAGTGTCCCATTTACATTCCCTTGAATACGAGGTATACATGACATTTCGCAATGAATATTATATCTTATCATGAATCATAGAAGTGAGAGACGTACTCTCGTTCTAAGGAGCATTATAACTCTGTCGTTTCGATACGTAGACATCTGCAAACGCTATTTAATATCCTGAGAGTGTCGCATTTACATTCTTTTGAAGTGTATATGGGGCATACATAACACTCCACAATGAATATTATACCTTATCACGAAACATAGAGATGAAATGCGATATCGCGATTTAAGAAGCATTAGAACTTTATTGCTACGATACGTAGACATATGCAAACGCTATTTCTTAGCATAGAAGTGTCGCATTTACATTCATTTGAAGTGTAGACGAGGTATACGTGACACTTTGCAATGAATATAATATCTTATCATGATACATAGAAAGAAGATGCGATATCTCGTTTTAAGAAGCATTAGAACTCTATTGCTACGATACGTAGATATGTGGAAACGCTATTTCCTTGCAAGGAAGAGTCGCACTTACCATCGTGAAGTGAATACGAGGTATACAATACACTTCGCAATGAATATTGTATCTTATCATGAGACATAGAAATGAGGTGCTATATCGCGTTTTAAGATGCATTAGAACTCTATCGCTTCGATACGTAGACATCTGCAAACGCTCATTCCTTGCAAGAAAGTGTCGCATTTACATTCTTCTGAAGTGTGAATACATGACACTTTGCAGTGAATATTATATCTTATCATGAAACATAGAAATGAGATGCGATATCTCGTATTAAGAAGCATTAGAACCCTATTGCTTCGATACGTAGACATCTGGAAACGCTACTACCTAGAAGGGATGTGTCGCATTTACATACAATTGAAGTGAATACGAGGTATACATGACACTTCGCAAAGAAGTTTATATCTTATCATGAAACATAGAAATGAGATGCGATATCTCGTTTTTAGAAGCATTAGAACTTCATTGCTACGATACGTATACTTGGGCAAACGCTATTTCCTGGAAAGGAAGTGTCGCATATACATTCTTTTAAAGTGAATACGAGGTATACAATACACTTCGCAATGAATATTATATCTTATCACGAAACTTAGAAATGAGATGCGACATCTCGTTTTACGAAGCATGAGAACTGTATTGTTTCGATACGTAGACATCTAGAAACGCTATTTCCTAGCAAGGAAGTGTCGCATTTACATTCTTTAGAAGTGAATACGAGGTATACATGACACTTCGCAATGAATATTATACTTTATCATGAAGCATAGAAATGTGATGCGATATCGCGTTTCAAGAAGCATAAGAACACTATGGCACCGATAAGTAGACATCTGCAAACGCTACCTCCTAGCAATGAAGTGTCGCATTTACATTCTTTTGAAGTGAATACGTGGTATACATGACACTTCGCAATGACTATTATATCTTATCATGAAACATAGAAATGGGATGCGATATAGCGAATTTAGAATCGTTAGAACTCTATTGCTACGATACGTAGACATTTGCAAACGCTATTTCCTAGCAAGGAAGTGTCGCATTTACATTCTTTTGAATTGAATACGAGGTGTACATGTAACTTCGCAGTGAATATTATATCTTATCATGAAACATGTATATGAGATGCGATATCGCTTTAGAACTATATTTTTTCGATACGTAGACATCTGGAAACGCTATTTCCTAGCAAAGAAGTGTCGCGTTTACATTCCTTTGAAGTGAGTACGAGGTATTCATGACACTTCGCAATGAATATTATATCTTATCATGAAACATAGAAATGAGATGCGATATCGCGATTTAAGACGCAATAGAACTCTATTGCTTAGATACGTAGACATCTGCAAACGCTATCTCCTAGCAAGGAAGTGTCGCATTTACATTCATTTGAAGTGTACGCGAGGTATACATGACACCTCGCAATGAATATTATATCTTATAATGAAACATAGAAATGGGATGCGATATCGCGTTTTAAGTAGCATCAGAACTCTATTGCTTCGATACGTAGACATATGCAAACGCTATTTCCTAGCAAGGATGTGTCGCATTTACATTCTTTTGAAGTGTAGACAAGGAACACATAACACTCCACAATGAATATTATTTCTTATCATGAAACATAGAAATGTGATGCGATATTGCATTTTGGGAAGCTTTAGATCTCTATTGCTTCGATACGTAGACATATGCAAACGCTATTTCCTAACAGGGATGTGTCGCATTTACAATCTTTTGAAGTGTAGACGAGGAACACATAACACTCCACAATGAGTATTATTTCTTATAATGAAACATAGAAATGAGATGCGATATCGTGTTTCAAGAAGCATTAGGACTCTATTGCTACGATATGTAGACATCTGCAAACGCTATTTCCTAGCAAGGATGTGTCGTATTTACATTCTATTGATGTGAATACTGGGTATACATAACACTGCACAATGAATATTATATCTTATCATGAAACATAGAAATGAGATGCCATATGACGATTTAAGAAGCATTAGAACATTATTGCTTCGATACGTAGACATCTGCAAACGCTATTTCCTAGCAAGGAAGTATCGTATTTACATTCTTTTGAAGTGAATACGGGGTATAGATAACACTGCACAATGAATATTATATCTTATCATGAACCATAGAAACGAGATGCGTTATGACGATTTGTGAAGCATTAGAACACTATTGCTTCGATACGTAGACATCTGCCATCGCTATTTCCTAGCAAGGAAGTGTCGCATTTATATTCTATTGAGGTGAATACGAGGTATACATAACACTGCACGATGAATATTCTATTTTATCATGAAACATAGAAATGGGATGCGATATCTCGTTTTAAGAAGCATTAGAACTCTGCTGCTTCGATACGTAGATATCTGCAAACGCTATTTCCTCGCACGGAAGTATCGCATTTACATTCATTTGAAGTGTATGCGAGGTATACATGACACTTCCTAATGAATATTATATCTTATCATGAAACATAGAAATGAGATGCGATATCGCGATTTAAGACGCAATAGAACTCTATTGCTTAGATACGTAGACATCTGCAAACGCTATTTCCTAGCAAGGAAGTGTCGCATTTACATTCATTTGAAGTGTATGCGAGGTATAAGTGACATTTCGGAATGAATATTATATCTCATCATGAAACATAGAAATGTGAAGCGATATCGCGTTTTAAGAAGCATTAGAACTCTATTGCTACGATACGTAGACATCTGCAAACGCCATTCAATAGTAAGGAAGTGTCGCATTTACATTCTTTTGAAATAAATACGAGGTATACATGACAGTTCGTAATGAATATTGTATCTTATCATGAAGCGTAGAAATGAGATGCGATATCCCGTTTGAAGAAGCATTAGAACTCTATTGCTTCGGTACGTAGACATCTACAAACGCTATTTCCTAGGAAGGAACAGTCGCATTTACATTCATTTGAAGTGTATGCGAGGTATAAGTGACATTTCGCAATGAATATTATATCTCATCATGAAACATAGAAATGAGATGCGATATCGCGTTTTAAGAAAGATTAGAAGTCTATTGCTACGATATGTAGACATCTGCAAACACTATTTCCTAGCAAGGAAGTGTCGCACTTACATTCAATTGATGTGTAGACGAGGAACACATAACACTTCGCAATGAATATTATATCATATCATGATACATAGATATGAGATGCGATATCGCGTTTTAAGCAGCATTAGAACTCTATTGCTACGATACGTAGATATCTGCAGACGCTATTTCCTAGCAAAGAAGTGTCGCATTTACATTCCTCTGAAATGAATAGGAGGTATACATAACACTCCACAATGAATATTAAATCTTATCATGAAACATAGAAATGAGTTGCGATATCGCGTTCTAAGAAGGATTAGAACTCTAATGCTACGATACGTAGACATCTGCAGACGCTATTTCCTAGCAAGGAAGTGTCGCATTTACATTCATTTGAAGTGTATGCGAGGTATTCAAGACACTTCGCAATGAATATTATATCTTATCATGAAACATAGAAATGAGTTGCGATATCGCGTTCTAAGAAGGATTAGAACTCTAATGCTACGATACGTAGATATCTGCAGACGCTATTTCCTAGCAAGGAAGTGTCGCATTTACATTCTTTTGAAGTGAATACGAGGTATACATGACACTCCGCAATGAGTATTATATCTTACCATAAATCATAGAAATGAGATGCGACATGGCGATTTAAGAAGCACTAGAACTCCAGTGCTACGATACGTAGACATCTACAAACGCTATTTCCTAGCAATGAAGTGTCGCATTTAAATTCGTCTGAAGTGTATGCTAGGTATACATGACACTTCGCAATGAATATTATATATTATCATGAAACATAGAAATGAGATGCGATATCGCGTTTTGAGAAGCACTAGAACACTAATGCTACGATACGTAGACATCTGCAGAAATTATTTCCTAGCAAGGAAGTGTCCTATTTACATTCTTTTGTAGTGAATACGAGGTCTACATAACACTGCAGAATGAATATTATATCTTATCGTGAAACATAGAAATGAGATGCATTATCGCGATTTAAGATGCATTAGAAATCTAATGCTTCGATACGTAGATATCTGCAAACGCTACTTCCTAGCAAAGAAGTGTCGCATTTACATTCTTTTGAAGTGAATACGAGGTATTCATGACGCTTCGCAATGAATATTATATCTTATCATGAAACATAGAAATGGGATGCGATATCGCGTTTTGAGAAGCATTAGAACTCTATTGCCTCGATACGTAGGCATCCGCAAACGCTATTTCCTGGGAAGGAAGTGTCGCATCTACATTCATTTGTAGTGTAGACGAGATATACATAACACTGCATAATGAATATTATATCTTTTCATGAGGGATAGAAATGAAATGCGATATCGCGATTTAAGATGCATTAGAACTCTAATGCTTCGTTACGTAGACATCTGCCAACGCTATTTCCTAGTGTGACGTCAGGCGTAGCGCCTGCCACCCATTACATACGTCAGCATCCTCGGAACCTCCAGTATCGACCTCTGGACACAGGCAACCTGCAATACTCGCCTGAAGTATCGGCAACCAGCAGAGTTTGCGCGCGCACGACCGCACGCACTCAGTCGTACCTGCAAGGACCGCTGTCTCGCTCGCACCTACGAGCAACCCTATCGCCCTCTCATCAGGAATTCCGCCCAACAGAGAGAAGAAGCCGCAGTCCGTCGCCGCAATAGGTACTTTTCCAGTTCAGGGAATCTACGTTGCCTGAATCTACATACTATTTCTAGAATAAGTCTATAACGCTCATAGATATAAGTACTCGACACGAATTGTAACACACCACAACACACATGTAATTCTAAGTCCTTATTCTTAAGATTAGACGCTAGATGCGCCCAGGCTATCGGCACGCGCCGCTAGCCCCACCACGAGCCGCGAGTCCCCACTCGCTGGACCGCGCGCACCCTACCACGAGCGGCTGCGACCGTAGCGCCTCGCGAACTGAGGAGGTCCCAGACGCGCCTCGAGAGACACATTCGAGTCCTCGGGCTTCTAGAGTTAACATCGATCTTCCATCTCAAGCCGCCTCAATGTGGGGTCTAGGCTACGCGTTGCTATTTCCATTTTACTAGTTCTAACTTAGAATAATTTCACTTTTGTACACTTTAACTTACAATATACTTTACTTTAGTTACTAAATCCAATCTACAAGTTCTTTTACCAGCTCTACTAGTTCCTATTCCAATAATTACTAAATCTAAACATAATATACTAGTTCTTACGTTAAAACATTATTCTTAAACTACAAATTCTACGACGTGTTCCTTCCAACAATTGGGTTGCGTTTTTTCACCTTGAAGGAGTATAGAACTCAGCTTTGCGACGTTGCTATAGAGCGGACCGCCGCTTATCCTTCTGAACATTGCCTGAAGGTAGAGAAATCTGGGTGAATGAAATGTGGATCCGGTTCGCGAGGAACACGACGCGCGGGTCGTAAGAATTTTATTCGTTCACTTGCTCGTGAATACCTGGGAGATACACCCCGGGTCCTCGTACCGCAGCAACCTGTCGTCATCGTTCCGGTTCAGTCACAGTTTTCCGAAACGCCGAACAACGCCGATTCGCCTGCCTCTGCAGCCAACGTCTCTGCAATATCCACAGTCTTCGCTGAATCTACTCTGCATCCAGACCGCTGTTTCCCGTTTTGCTGGAAGTTAATCAAAGTCACCGTCAACATTAACCGACCGATCGCTGTATCGATACCTACCAACGACCGTCGAGGCACATTCTACCTGCGTATCGAGACTGAAGCCAGCGAAAGGTAAGGCTTTTCCATCATATCGCGAGTGTTTTTACCGCGTCGCGTAAGCCAAAAATATCGGACCCGGTCGTAACGCGTTCCCGCGGACCGAAAACCGTATAAATAGGCTCGTGTCGTGAAGCCTCCGGATAAACGAAAAATTATTTCGCCGGACGTGACACTATCAAGGAAGTGCCGCATTTACATTCTTTTGAAGTGAATACGAGGTATACGTAACACTTCACAATGAATATTATATCTTACCATGAATTATAGAAATGAGGAGCGATATCGCTTTTTAAGAAGCATTAGAACTCTATTGCTACGATACCTAGACATGTGCAAACGCTATTTCCTAGAAGGAAGTGTCGCATTTACATTCTTTTTAAGTGTAGACGAGATATACATAACCAATCGCAAAGAATATTATATCATATCATGAAACATAGGAAAGAGATGCGATATCGCGTTTTAAGAAGCACTAGAACTCTATTGCTTCGATACGTAGACATCTGCCAACGCTATTTCCTAGCTAGGAAGTGTCGCATTTACATTCATTTGAAGTGTATGCGAGGTATACAAGACATTTCGCAATGAATATTACATCCTACCATGAAACATAGAAATGAGATGCAATATCGCGTTTTGAGAAGCATTAGAACTCCAATGCTACGATACGTAGATATCTGCAAATGCCACTTCCTAGCAAGGGAGTGTCGCATATACATCCTTTTGAAGTGAATACGAGGTATACATGACACTACGTAATGTTAATTATATCTTATCAAGCAACATAGAATTGAGATGCGATATCTCGTTTTAAGAAGCATTAGAATTCTATTCCCCCGATACGTAGACATCTGCCAACGCTATTTCCTAGCAAGGAAGTGTCGCATTTACATTCATTTTAAGTGTATGCGAGGTACACATGACACTTCGCAATGACTACTATATCTTGTCATGAGACATAGAAATGAGATGCGATATCGAGATTTAAGAAGCATTAGAACCCTATTGCTACGATACGTAGACATCTGCAAAAGCTATTTCCTAGCAAGGAAGTGTCGCATTTACATTCTTTTGAAATGAATACGAGGTATACATAACACTTCACAATGAATATTATATCTTATCATGAAACATAGAAAAGAGATGCGATATCGCGTTTTGTGAAGCATTAGAACACTAATGCTACGATACGTAGACATCTGCAAACGCTATTTCCTAGCAAGGAAGTGTCGCATTTACATTCTTTTTAAGTGTAGACGAGATATACATAACCAATCGCATGGAATATTATATCATATCATGAAACATAGGAATGAGATGCGATATCTCGTTTTAAGAAGAATTAGAACTCTATTGTTTCGATACGTAGACATCTGGAAACGCTATTTCCTAGCAGGGAAGTGTCGCATTTACATTCTTTTGACGTGCATACGAGGTATACATAACACTCCGCAATGAGTATTATACCTTATCACGAAACATAGAAATGGGATGCGATATCGAATTTTTACAAGCATTAGAACTATATTGCTACGATATGTAGACATCTGCAAACGCTATTTCCTAGCAACGAAGTGTCGCATTCGCATTGTTTTGAAGTGAATACGAGGTATACATATCACACCACAATGAATATTAAATCTTATCATGAAACATAGAATTGTGATGCGTTATCTCTTTTTAAGAAGCATTAGAACTCTGTTGCTTCGATATTTAGACATCCGCAAACGCTATTTCCTAGGAGGGAAGTGTCGCATTTACACTCTTTTGTAGTGAATACGAGGTGTACATGACACTTCGCAATGAATATTATATTTTATCATGAAGCAGAGAAATGAGATGCCTTATCCCGATTTAAGAAGCATTAGAACTCTATTGTTTCGATACGTAGACATCTGGAAACGCTATTTCCTAGGAAGGAAGTGTCGCATTTACATTCATTTGAAGTGTATGCGAGGTATACAAGACATTTCGCAATGAATATAACATCTTACCATGAAACATAGAAATGAGATGCAATATCCCGCTTTGAGAAGCATTAGAACTCCAATGCTACGATACGTAGAGATCTGCGAACGCTATTTCCCAGCAAGGAAGTGTCGCATTTACATTCTTTTGAAGTGAATACGAGGTATGCATGTCACTTCGCAATGAATATTATATCTTATCATGAAACATAGAAATGAAATGCGACATCTTGGTTTAAGAAGCAATAGTACTCTATTGCTTCGATACGTAGACATCTGGAAACGCTATTTGCTAGGAAAGAAGTGTGGCATTTACATTCATTTGAAGTGTATGCGTGGTATAAGTGACACTTCGCAATGAATATTATATCTTATCATGTAACATAGAAATAAGATTCGATATCGCGTTTCAAGAACTATTAGAATTCTATTGCTACGATTCGTAGACATCTGCAAACGCTATTTCCTAGGCCGGTAGTGTCGCATTTACATTCATTTGAAGTATATGCAAGGTATAAGTGACTCTCCGCAATGAAAATTACATCTCATCATGACTCATAGAAATGAGATGCGGTATCCCGTTTTAAGAAGCATTAGAACTCTATTGCTACGATACATAGACATCTGTAATCGCTATTTCCTAGCAAGGAAGTGTCGCATTTACATTCTTTTGAAGTGAATACGAGGTATACATGACACTTAGCAATGAATATTATATCTTATCATGAAACATAGAAATGAGATGCGACGTCTCGTTTCAAGAAGTATTATAACTCTATTGCTTCGATACGTAGACATCTGCAGACGCTATTTCCTAGCAAGGAAGTGTCGCATTTACATTCTTTTGTAGTGTAGACGAGATATACATATCACTGCACAATGAATATTATATCTTATCATGCAACATAGAAATGAGATGCGATATCGCGTTTTAAGAAGAATTAGAACTCTATTGCTACGATACATAGACATCTGCAAACGCTATTTCCTAGCAAGGAAGTGACGCTTTATCATTCTTTTGAAGTGAATACGAGGTATACATAACACTGTACAATGAATATTATATCTTATCATGAAACATAGAAATGAGATGCGATATCGCGATTTAAGCAGCATTAGAACTCTATTGCTTCGATACCTAGACATCTCCAAACGCTATTTCCTAACAGGGAAGTGCCGCATTTACATTCGCTTGAAGTGTAGACGAGATAAACATGACACTGCACAATGAATATTATATGTTATCATGAAATATAGAAATGAGATGCGATATCGCGACTTAAGGGACAATAGAACTCTACTTCTTCGATACGTAGACATGTGCAAACGCTACTTCCTAGCAAGGAAGTGTCGCATTTACATTCACTTGAAGTGTATGCGAGGCATAAGTGGCACTTCGCAATGAATATTACATCCTAACATGAAACATAGAAATGTGATGCGATATCGCGTTTTAAGATGCACTTGAACTCTATTGCTTCGATACGTAGATATCTGCAAACGCTATTTCCTAGCAAGGAAGTGTCGCATATTACATTCATTTGACGTGTATGCGAGGAGTACATAACAATTCGCAATGAATATTATATCTTATCATGAAAGATAGAAATGAGATACGATATAGCGATTTAAAAAGCATTAGAACTCTATTGCTTCGATACGTAGACATCTGCAAACGCTACTTCCTAGCAAGGAAGTGTCGCATTTACATTCTTTTGAAGTGAATACGAGGTATACATAACACTCCACGATGAATATTATACCTTATCACGAAACATAGAAATCAGATGCGATATCGCGATGTAAGAAGCATTAGAACTCTATTGCATCTATACGCAGATATCTGGAAACGCAATTTCCTAGCAAGGTAGTGTCGCATTTACATTCATTTGAAGTGTATGCGAGGAATACGTGACACTTCGCATTGAATATTATATCTTATCAGCAAACATAGAAATGAGATGCCATATCCCGTTTTAAGAAGCATTAGAACCCTATTGCTTCGATACGTAGACATCTGCAAACGCTATTTCCAAGGAAGGAAGTGTCGCGTTCACATTCTTCTGAAGTGAATACGAGGTATACATAATAATGCACAATGAATATTATATCTTATCATGAACCATAGAGATGAGATGCGATATCGCGATTTAAGGAGCATTAGAACCCTATTTCTTTGATACGTAGACATCTGCCAACGCTATTTCCTAGCAACGAAGTGTCGCATTTACCTTCGTTTGAGGTGTAGACGAAGAATACATAACACTTCGCAATGAATATTATATCTTATCATGAGACATAGAAATGAGATGCGATATCGCGTTTTGGGAAGCATTAGAACTCTATTGCTACGATACGTAGACATCTGCCATGCTATTTCCTAGCAAAGAAGTGTCGCATTCACATTCTTTTGAAGTGAATTCGAGGTATACATAACACTTCGCAGTGAATATTATATATTATCGTGAATCATAGAAATGAGATGCGATATCGCGTTTTAAGAAGCATTAGAACACTATTGCTGCGATACGTAGTCATCTGCAAACGCTATTTCCTAGCAAGGAAGTGTCGCATTTACATTCTTTTGAAGTGAATACGAGGTATACATGACACTTCGAAATGAATATTATTCCTTATCATGAAACATAGAAATGTGATGCGATATCACGTTTTATGAGGCATTAGAACACTATTGCTGCGATACGTAGTCATCTGCAAACGCTATTTCCTAGCAAGGAAGTGTCGCATTTACATTCTTTTGAAGTGAATACGAGGTATACATGACACTTCGAAATGAATATTATTCCTTATCATGAAACATAGAAAGGAGATGCGATATCGCGTTTTGAGAAGCATTGGAGCACTGATGCTAGGATACGTAGACATCTGCAAGCGCTATTTCCTAGCAAGGAAGTGTCGCATTTACATTCCTTTGAAGTGAATACGAGGTATACATAACACTCCACAATGAATATTATACCTTATCACGAAACATAGAAATGAGATGCAATATCGCGATGTAAGAAGCATTAGAACTCTATGGCTTCGATACGTAGAAATCTGCAAACGCTATTTCCTAGCAAGGAGGTGCCGCATTTACATTCATTTGAAGTGTAGACGTGAAATACATAACACTTCGTAATGAATATTATATCCTATCATGAAACATAGAAATGAGTGGCGATATCGCGTTTTATGAAGCATTAGAACTCTATTGCTTCGATACGTAGATATCTGGTAACGTAATTTTCTAGAAAGAAGTGTCGCATTTACATTCATTTGAAGTGTGTGCCAGGTATACGTGACACTTCGCAATGAATATTATATCATATCATGAAACATGGAAATGATATGCGATATCGCGATTTAAGAAGCTTTAGTACTCTATTGCTTCGATACTTAGACATCTGCAAACGCTACTTCCTAGCAGGGAAGTGTCGCATTTACGTTCCTTTGAAGTGAATACGAGTTACACATGACACTCCGCAATGAATATTATATCTTATCATAAATCATAGAAATGAGATGCCATATGGCGTTTTAAGAAGCATTAGAACTCCATTGCTTCGATACGTAGATATCTACAGACGCTATTTCCTAGCAAGGAAGTGTCGCATTTACATTCTTTTGAAGTGAATACGAGGTATATATAACACTCCACAATGGATATTATATCTTATCTCGAAACATAGGAATGAGATGCGATATCGCGATTTAAGAAGCATTAGTACTCTATTGCTTCGATATGTAGACATCTGAAAACGTAATTTCCAAGAAAGGAAGTGTCGCATTTACATTCATTTGAAGTGTAGAAGAGGAATATATAACACTTCGTAATGGATATTATAACTTATCATGAGACATAGAAATGAGATGCGATATCGCGTCATAAGAAGCTTTAGCACACGATTGCTACGATACTTAGACGTCTGCAGACGCTATTTCCTAGCAAGGAAGTGTCGCATTTACATTCATTTGAAGTGTAGACGAGAAATACGTAACACTTCGCAATGAATAATATATCTTATCAGGAGACATACAAATGAGATGCAATGTCGCGTTTTAGGAAGCATTAGAACTCTATTGCTTCGATACGTAGAGATCTGGAAACGTAATTTCCTAGAAAGGAAATGTCGCATTTACATTCATTTGAAGTGTAGACGAGGAACACATAACACTTCCCAATGAATATTATATCTTATCATAAGAAATAGATATGAGATGCGATATCGCGTTTTAAGATGCACTTGAACTCTATTGCTTCGATACGTAGATATCTGCAAACGCTATTTCCTAGCAAGGAAGTGTCGCATATTACATTCATTTGACGTGTATGCGAGGAATACATAACAATTCGCAATGAATATTATATCTTATCATGAAACATAGAAATCAGATGCGATATCGCGTTTCGAGAAGCATTAGAACACTGTTTCTGCTATACGTAGACATCTGCAAACGCTATTTCCTAGCAAGGAAGTGTCGCATTTACATTCATTTGAAGGGAATACGAGGTATACATAACACTCCACAATGAATATTATATCTTATCATGAGACATAGGAATGAGATGCGATATCGTGTTTTAAGATGCATTTGAACTCTGTTGGATCGATACGCAGACATCTGCAAACGCTACTTCCTAGCAAGGAAGTGTCGCATTTACATTCTTCTGAAGTGAATACGAGGTATACATGACACTTCGCAATGAATATTATATCTTATCATGAAACATAGAAATGAGATGCGATATTGCGATTTCAGAAGAATTAGAATCCTATTGCTCGATACGTAGACATCTGCAAACGCTACTTGTTAGCAAGGAAGTGTCGCATTTACATTCTTATGAAGTGAATACGAGGTATACGTGACACTCCGCAATAAATATTATATCTTATCGCTAAACATAGAAATGAGATGCGATATCTCGTTTTAAGAAGCATTAGAACTCTTTTTCTTTGATTCGTAGCCAGCTGCCATCCCTATATCCTAGCAGGGAAGTGTCGTATTTACAATCACTTGAAGTGTATGCGAGGTATACATAACACTGCACAATGAATATTACATCTTATCGTGATACATAGAAATGTGATGCGATATGGCGATTTAAGAAGCATTAGAACTATATTGCTTCGATACGTAGACATCTGCCAACGCTATTTCCTAGCAATGAAGTGTCGCATTTCAATTCGTTTGAAGTGTATGCGAGGTATACAAGACACTTCGCAATGAATATTATGTCTTATCATGAAAAATAGAAATGAGATGCGATATCGCGTTTTGAGAAGCATTAGAACACTAATGCTACGGTACGTAGACATCTGCAAACGCTATTTCCTAGCAAGGAAGTGTCGCATTTACAATCTTTTGAAAGGAATACGAGGTACACATGACACTCAGCAAAGAATATTATATCTTATCGTAAAAGATAGAAATGAGATGCGATATCTCGTTTTAAGAAGCATTATAGCACTGTTGCTTCGATACGTAGACATCTGCCATCGCTATATCCTAGCAAGGAAGTGTCGCAGTTACATTCATTTGAAGTGCATGCGATGTATACCTAACACTGCACAATGAATATTATATCTTATCATAAAACATCGAAATAAGATGCGATATCTCGATTAAAGAAGCATTAGAACTCTATTGCTTCGATGCGTAGACATCTGAAAACGCTACTTCCTAGCAAGGATGTGTCGCATTTACATTCTTCTGAAGGGAGTACGAGGTATACATGACACTTCGCAATGAATATTATATCTTATCATGAAACATAGAAATGGGATGCGATATCGCGTTTTGAGAAGCACTAGAACTCTATTGCTTCGATACGGAGACATCTGCAAACGCTATTTCCTAGCAAGGAAGTGTCGCATTTACATTCTTCTGAAGTGAATACAAGGTATACATGACACATCGCAATTAATATTATATCTTATCATGAAACATAGAAATGAGATGCGATATCCCCTTTCAAGAAGCATTAGAACTCTATTGCTTCGATACGTAGATATCTGCAAACGCTATTTCCTAGCAAGGAAGTGTCGCATTTACATTCATTTGAAGTGAATACGAGGAATACATGAAACTTCGCAATGAATGTTATATCTCATCACGAAACATAGAAATGTGATGTGATATCGCGTTTTAGGATGTAGTAGAACTCTATTGCTTCGATACGGAGACATCTGCAAACGCTATTTCCTAGCAAGGAAGTGTCGCATTTACATTCATTTGAAGTGAATACGAGGAATACATGAAACTTCGTAATGAATGTTATATCTCATCATGAAACATAGAAATGTGATGTGATATCGCGTTTTAGGAAGCATTAGGACCCTATTGCTACGATACGTAGACATCTGCAAACGCTATTTCCTAGCAAGCAATAGTCGCATTTACATTCCTTTGAATTGAATACGAGGTATACATGACACTTCGCAATGAATATTATATCTTATCATGAAACATAGAAGAGAGATGCGATATCGCGTTTCAAGAAGCATTAGAACCCTATTGCCTCGATGCGGAGATATATGCAAACGCTATTTCCTTGCATGGAAGTGTCGCATTTACATTCGTTTGGAGTGAATACGAGGTGTACATGACACTTCGCAATGAATATTATATCTTCTCGTGAAACATAAAAGTGAGATGCGATATCGCGTTTTAAGAAGCATTAGAACTCTATTGCTACGATACGTAGACATCTGCAAACGCTATTTCCTAGTAATGAAGTGTCGAATTTACATTCTTTTGATGTGAATACGAGGTATAAATGACACTTCGCAATGAATATTATATCTTATCATGAGACATAGAAATTAGATGCGATATGGCGATTTAAGAAGTATTAGAACTCTATTGCTTCAATACGTAAATATTTGGAAACGTAATTTCCTAGAAAGCAAGCGTCGCATTTACATTCATTTGAAGTGTAGACCAGGAATACATAACACTTCGCAATTAATATTATATCTTATCATGAAACATAGAAATGAGATGCGATATCACGATTTAAGAAGCATTAGAACTCTGTTGCTACGAACACGTAGACATCTGCAAACGCTAGTTCCTAGCAAGGAATTGTCGCATTTACATTCTTTTGAGGTGAATACGAAGTGTACATAACACTCCACAATGATTGTTATATCTTATTTACGAAACATAGAAGTGAGATGCGATATCGCGTTTTGAGAAGCATTAGAACTCCATTGCTTCGATACGTAGACATCTGGAAACATAATTTCCTAGGAAGGAAGTGTCGCATTTACATTCACTTGAAGTGTATGCGAGGTATAAGTGACACTTCGCAATGAATATTATATCATATCATGGAACGTAGAAATGAGATGCGACATCGCGTTTTAAGTAGCATTAGAAATCTATTCTTTCGAAACGTAGACATCTGGAAACGCATTTCCTAGCAATGATGTGTGGCATTTACAATCTTTTGAAGTGTAGCCGAGCTATACATAACACTTCGCAATGAATATTATATCTCATCATGAAACATAGAAATGAGATGCGATATCGCGTTTTATGATACATTAGAACTCTATTGCTTCGATACGCAGACATCTGGAAACGCATTTCCCAGCAATGAAGTGCGGCATTTACATTCTTTTGAAGTGTAGATGAGGTATTCATTACACTACGCTATGAATATTATATCCTATCATGAAACATAGAAATGAAATGCGATATCGCGTTTTAAGAAGCATTAGAACTCTATTGCCTCGGTACGTAGACATCTGGAAAGGCATTTCCATGCAAGGTATTGCGGCATTTACGTTCCTTGAAAGTGTAGACGAGGTATACATAACACTTCGCAATGAAAGTTATATCTTATCATGAAACATCGAAATGAGGTGCGATATCGCGTTTTTAGAAGCATTAGAACTCCATTGCTTCGATACGTAGTTATCTGGAAACGCTATATCCTAGCAAATAAGTATGGCATATACATTGTTTTGAAGTGTAGAAGAGGTATACATAACACGTCGCAATGAATATTATATCACATCATGAAACGTAGAAATGAGATGCGATATCGCGTTTTAAGAAGCATTAGAACTTTATTGTTTCGAAACGTAGACATCTGGAATCGCTTTTCCTATCAAGGATTTGTGGCATTTAAATTCTTTTAAAGTGTAGACGAGGTATACACAACACTTCGCATTGAATATTATATCACTTCATGAAACATAGAAATGAGATGCGATATTGCGTTTTGAGAAGCATTAGAACTCTATTGCTTCGATACGTAGACATCTGCAAACGCTACTTCCTAGCAGGGAAGTGTCGCATTTACGTTCCTTTGAAGTGAATACGAGTTACACATGACACTCCGCAATGAATATTATATCTTATCATAAATCATAGAAATGAGATGCCATATGGCGTTTTAAGAAGCATTAGAACTCCATTGCTTCGATACGTAGATATCTACAGACGCTATTTCCTAGCAAGGAAGTGTCGCATTTACATTCTTTTGAAGTGAATACGAGGTTAACATGACACTTCGCAATGAATATTATATCTTGTCATGAAACATACTAGTGAGATGCGATGTCGCATTTTTTGAAACATTAGAACTCTTTTGCTTCGATACGTAGACATCTGCAAACGCTATTTAATAGCAAGGAAGTGACGCATTTATATTCTTTTGAAGTGAATACGGGGTATACATAACACTCCACAATGAATATTATACCTTATCACGAAACATAGAAATGAGATGCGATATCTCGTTTTAAGAAGCATTACAACACGCTTGCTACGATATGTAGACACCATCAAACGCTATTTCCTAGCAAGGAAGTGTCGCATTAACATTCATTTGAAGTGAATACGAGGAATACGTGAAACTTAGCAATGAATATTATATCTTATCATGAAACATAGAAATGAGATGCGATATCCCGTTTCAAGAAACATTGGAACTCGATTGCTTCAATATGTAGACATCTGCAATCGCTATTTCCTAGCAAGGAAGTGCCGCATTTACATTCTATTGAAGTGAATACGAGGAATACATGAAATTTCGCAATGAATATTATATCTTATCATGAAACATAGAAATGTGGTGTGATAGCGCGTTTTAAGAAGCATTAGAACTCTATAGCTACGATATGTAGATATCTGGAAACGCTATTTCCTGTCAGTGAAGTGTCGCATTTACATTCTTTTGAAGTGAGTACGAGGAATACATGAAACTTCGCAATGAATATTATATCTTAACATGAAATATAGAAATGTGATGTGATTGCGCGTTTTAAGAAGCATTAGAACTCTATTGCTACGATACGTAGACATTTGCAGACGCTGTTTCCTAGGAAGGAAGTGTCGCATTTACATTCTTCTGAAGTGTATGCGAGGTATAAGTGATACTTCGCAATGAATACTATATCTTATCATGAAACATAGAAACGAGATGATATATCCCGTTTCAAGAAGCATTAGAACTCTATTGCTTCGATACGTAGACATCTGCAAACGCTATTTCCTAGCAAGGAAGTGTCGCATTTACATTCATTTGAAGTGAAGACGAGGAATACATGACACTTCGCAATGCATATTATATCTTATCATGAAACATAGAAATGTGATGCGATATCGCGTTTCGAGAAGCATTAGAACTCTATTGCTACGATACGTAGACATCTGCAAACGCTACTTCCTAGCAAGAAAGTGTCGCATTTACATTCATTTGAAGTGAATGCGAGGTATACATAGCATTGCAAAATGAATATTATATATTATCATGAAACATAGAAATGAGATGCGAAATCGCGGTATAAGATGCATTAGAACTTTATTGCTTCGATACGTAGACATCTGCAATCGCAATATCCTAGCAAGGAAGTGTCGCATTTACATTCATTTAAAGTGTATGCGAGGTATACATAACACTTCGCAATGAATATTATATGTTGTCATGAAACATAGAAATGAGATGCGATATCTCGTTTTCAGAAGCATTATAACATGCTTACTACGATACGTAGACATCTGCAAACGCTATTTCCTAGGAAGGAAGTGCCGCATTTACATTCATTTGATGTGAATACGAGGAATACGTGAAACTTCGCAATGAATATTATATCTTATCATGAAACGTAGAAATGAGATGCGATATCGCGTTTTGAGATGCAATAGAAATCTAATGCTACGATACGCAGAAACCTGCAAACGCTATTTCCTAGCAAGGAAGTGTCGCATTTACATTCTTTTGAAGTGAATACGAGGTATACATAACATTGCACAATGAATATTATATATTATCATGAAACATAGAAATGAGATGCGATATCGCGATATAAGAAGCACTGGAACTCTATTGCTTCGATACGTAGACATGTGCAAACGCTACTTCCTAGCAAGGAAGTGTTGCATTTACATTCTTTTGAGGTGAATACGAGGTATACATAACACTCCACAATGAGTATTATATCTTATCACGAAACATAGGAATGAAATGCGATATCGAGTTTTAACAAGCATTAGATCTCCATTGCTTCAATACCTAGACATCTGGAATCGCTATTTCCTAGCAAGGCAGTGTCGCATTACATTCTTTTGAAGTGAATATGAGGTATTCATGACACTTCGCAATGAATATTATATCTTATCATGAAAAATAGAAATGAAATGCGATATCCCGTTTTGAGAAGCACTAGGACTCTAATTCTACGATACGTAGACATCTGCAAACGCTATTTCCTGGAAAGGAAGTGACGCATTTACATTCTTTTGAAGTGAATACGAGGAATACATAACACTGCACATTGAATATTATATCTTATCATGAAACATATAAATGAGATGCGATATCGCGATATATAATGCATTAGTACCCTATTGCTACTATACGTAGACATCTGCAAAAACTATTTCCTAACAAGGAAGTGACGCATTTACATACTTTTGAAGTGAATAAGAGGTATACATGACACTTCGCAATGAACATCATATCTTATCATGAAACATAGGAATAAGAAGCGATATCGCGTTTTAAGGTGCATTAGAACTCCATTGCTACGGTACGAAGACATCTAAAAACGCTATTTTCTAGCATGGAAGTGTCCCATTAACTTTCTTTTGTGGTGAATGCGAGGTATACATATCACTCCAAAATGAATAATATATCTTATCATGAAACATAGAAATGAGATGAGATAGCGCGATTTAAGAAGCATTAGAGCTCTATTGCTACGATGCATAGACATCTACAGTCGCTATATCCTAGCAAGGAAGTGTCGCATTTACATTCTTTGGAAGTGAATACGAGGTATATATAACACTCCACAATGAAAACTATATCTTATCATGAAACATAGAAATGAGATGCGATATCGCCATTTAAGAAGCATTAGAACTCTATTCCTTCAATACGTAGACGTTTGCAAACGCTATCTCCTAGCAAGGAAGTGTCGCATTTACATTCATTTGAAGTGACTACGAGATATGCATAACACTGCACAATGAATATTATTTCTTATCATGAGACGTAGAAGTGAGATGCGATATCGCGATTTAAGAAGAATTAGAACACTATTGCTTCGATACATAGACATCTGCCATCGCTGTGTCCCACTAAGGAAGTGTCGCATTTACATTCATTTGAATTGTAAGCGTGGTATACATGACACGTCGCAATGAATATTATATCTTATCATGAAACATAGAAATGAGATGCGATATCGCGGTTTAGGAATCATTAGAACTTTAATGCTTCGATACGTAGACATCTGGAAACGTAATGTCCTAGAAAGGAAGTGTCTTACTTACATTCATTTGAAGTGTAGACGAGGTATACATAACACTCCACAAGGAATATTATATCTTATCATGAAACATAGGATTGAGGATCGATTCGCGTTTTAAGAAGCATTAGAAATCTATTGCTACCATACGTAGACATCTGCAGACGCTATTTCCTACCAAGGAAGTGTCGCATTTACATTCTTTTGAAGTGAATACGAGGTTAACATGACACTTCGCAATGAATATTATATCTTATCATGAAACATACTAGTGAGATGCGATGTCGCATTTTTTGAAACATTAGAACTCTTTTGCTTCGATACGCAGACATCTGCAAACGCTATTTAATAGCAAGGAAGTGACGCATTTATATTCTTTTGAAGTGAATACGAGGTATACATCACACTGCACAATGAATATTATATCTTATCATGAAGCATAGAAATGTGATGTGATATCGCGTTTTAAAAAGCTTTAGAACTCTATTGCTACGATACGTAGACATCTGCAATCGCTATTTCCTAGGAAGGAAGTGCCGCATTTACATTCATTTGAAATGTATGCCAGGTATACATGACACTTCGCAATGAATATTATATCATCATGAAACATAGAGGTGAGGTGCGATATTGCGTTTTAAGAAGCATTAGAACTCTATTGCTATGATAAGTAGACATCTGCGAACGCTATTTCCTAGCAAGGAAATGTCGCATTTACATTCATTTGAATTGTAGACGAGATATACATAACAATGCACAATGAATATTATATCTTATCATGAATCGTAGAATTGACATGTGATATCGCGATTGAAGAAGGATTAGAACTCTATTGCTTCGATACGTAGACATCTGCAGACGCTATTTCCATGAAAGGAAGTGTCGCATTTACATTCATTTGTTGTGTAGGCGAGATATGCATAACACTTCGCAGTGAATATTATTTCTTATCATGAAACGTAGAAATGGGATGTAATATCGCGATTTAAGAGGCATAAGAACTCTATTGCATCGATACGTAGACATCTGAAAGCACTATTTCCTTGGAGGGAAGAGTCGCATTTACATTCCTTTAACGGAATACGAGGTATACATGACACTTCGCTATGAATATTATATCTCATCATGAAACATAGAAATGAGATGCGAAGTCTCGTTTTAATAAGCATTAGTACCCTATTGTTTCTATACGTAGACATCTGGAAACGCTATTTTCTAGCAAGGAAGTGTCGCATTTACATTCTTTTGAAGAGAATACGAGGTTTACATGATACTTCGCAATGAATATTATATCGTCATGAAACATAGAAGTGGGGTGCGGTATTGCGTTTTAAGATGCATTAGAACTCTATTGCTACGATAAGTAGACATCTTCAAACGCTATTTCCTAGGAAGGAAGTGTTGCATTTACATTCTTTTGAAGTGAATACGAAGTATACATAATACTGCACGATGAATATTATATCTTATCGTGAAACATAGAAATGAGATGCGATTTCGCGTTTTAAGAAGCATTAGAACTCTATTGCCTCGGTACGTAGACAGATCTGGAAAGGCATTTCCATGCAAGGTAGTGCGGCATTTACGTTCTTTGAAAGTGTAGGAGAGGTATACATAACACTTCGCAATGAATATTATATCATATCATGAAACGTAGAAATGAGATGAGATATCGCGTTTTAAGAAGCATTAGAACTTTATTGTTTCGAAACGTAGACATCTGGAAACGCTATTCCCTAACGAGAAATAGTGGCATTTACATTCATTTGAGTGTAGACGATGTATACAACACTTCGCGATGAATATTATATTTTATCATGAAAGATAGAAATGAGATGCGATATCGCGTTTTAAGAAGCTTTAGAGCTCTATTGCTTCGATACGTAGACAACTGCAAACGCTACTTCCTAGCAAGGAAGTCTCGCACTCTCATTCATTTGAAGTGTATACGAGGTATGCGTAACACTTCGCAATGAGAATTATATTTTATCATGAAACATAGGAATGAGATGCGATATCGCGTTTCAAGAAGCACTAGAACTCTATTGCTTCGATACGTAGACATCTGGAAACGTAATTTTCTAGGAAGGAGGAGTCGGATTTACATTCATTTGAAGTGTGCGCGAGGTATACATAACACTCCACAATGAATATTATATCTTATTATGAAACATGGAAATGAGATCCGATATCGCGATTTAGGAAGCATCAGTACTCTATTGCTTCGACACGTAGACATCTGGAAACGCTACTTCCTAGCAAGAATGTTTCGCACTTACATTCATTTGAAGTGTAGACGAGGAATACATAACTCTTCGCAATGAATATTATCTCTTATCATGAGACATAGGAATGTGATGCAATATCGCGCTTTAAGAAGCATTAGAGCTCTACTGCTTCGATACGTAGACATCTGGAAAAGCTACTTCCTAGCAAGATAATGTCGCATTTACATTCTTTTGAAGTGAATACGTGGTATACATGACAATCCGCAATGAATATTATATCTTATCAAAATACATACAAATGTGATGCGATATGGCGATTAAGGAAGCATTAGAACTCTATTGTTTCGATACTTAGACAAATGCAAACGGCACTTCCTAGCAAGGAAGTGTCGTATTTATATCCATTTGAAGTGTACGCGAGGTATACATGACACTTCGCAATGAATATTATAACTTATAATGAAACATAGAAATGAGATGCTATATAGCGTTTTAAGAAGCATTAGGACTCTATTGCTACGATACATAGACATCTGCAAGCGCTATTTCGTAGCAAGGAAGTGTCGCATTTATATTCTTTTGAAGTGAGTACGAAGTATACGTGACACTCCGCAATGAATATTATATCTTATCCTAAAACATAGAAATGAGATGCGATATCTCGTTTTAAGGAGCACTAGAACACTGTTGCTTCGATACGCAGACATCTGTAAACGCTACTTCCTAGCAGGGAAGTGTCGCATTTGCATTCTTTTGATGGGAAAACGTGGTATACATGATTCTCCGCAATGAATATTATATCTTATCATTAGACATAGAAATGAGATGCGATGTGGCGATTTAAGAAGCATTAGAGCTCTATTGCTTCGATACGTAAGCATCTGCAAACGCTATTTCCTAGCAAGGAAGTGTCGCATTTACATTAGTTTGAAGTAAGTGCGAGGTATACATGACACTTGGCAATGAATTTTATATCTTATCATGAAACATAGAAATGAGATGCGGTATCCCGATTTAAGAAGCATTAGAACACTACTGCTTCGATGCGTAGACATATGGAAACGCTATTTCCTGGAAAGGAAGTGTCGCAAATACGTTCATTTGAAGTGTAGAATACGAGGTATACATAACACTCCACAATGAATATTATATCTTATAATGAAGCATAGAAATGTGATGCGATATCGCGATTTAAGAAGCATTAGAAATCTATTGCTACGATACGTAGACATCTGCAAACGCTATTTCCTAGCATGGAAGTGGCGCATTTACATTCATTTGAAGTGTATGCGAGGTATGCATGACACTTCGCAAAGAATATTATATCTTATCGTGAAACATAGAAATGAGATACGATATCGCGTTTTAAGAAGCATTAGATCTTTATTGCTACGATACGTAGACATCTGTATACGGTATTCATGACAATTCGCAAAGATTATTATATCTTATCATGAAACATTGAAATGATTTGCGGTATTCCGTTTTAAGAAGCATTAGAACACTACTGCTACGATACGTAGACGTCTGGAAACGCTATTTCCTAGCAAGGATGTGTAGCATTTACATTCTATTGAAGTGAATACGAGGTATACCTATCACTCCACAATGAATATTGTATCTTATCATGAAACATAGAAACGAGATGCGCTATGGCGTTTTAAGAAGCATTTGAAATCTATTGCTACGATACGTAGATAACTGCAAACGCTATTTCCTAGCAGGGAAGTGTCGCATTTACATTACCTTGAATTGAATACGAGGTATACATAACACACCACAATGAATATTATATCTTATCATGAAACATAGAAATGAGATGCGATACCGCGATATAAAAAGCATTAGACCTCTCTTGCTACGATACGTAGACATCTGCAAACGATATTTCCTAGCGAGGAAGTGTCGCAGTTACGTTCTGTTGAAGTGTGGATGAGGAATATATAACACTTCGCAATGAATATTATATCTTTTCATGAAACGTTGAAATGAGATGCGATACATCGATTTAAGAAGCACTAGAAGTCTATTCCTTCGATACGGAGACATGCGAGGTATAAGTGACACTTCGCAATGATTATTTTATCTTACAATGAAACATAGAAATGAAATACGATATTGCGTTTTACGAAACATTAGAACACTACTGCTACGATACGTAGGATTCTGTAAGCGCTATTTCCTAGCCAGGTTGGTGTCGCATTTACATTCTTTTGATGTGAAGACGAGGTATACATGACACTTCGCAATGAATATTATACCATATCATGAAACAAAGAAATGAGATGCGATATCGCGATTTAAAGGACATTAAAACTCTATTGCTTCGATACGTGGATATCTGCAAACACTAATTCCTAGCAAGGAAGTGTCGCATCTACATTCTTTTGAGGTAAATACGAGGTATACATGACACTTCGCAATGAATATTATATCTTGTCATGAGACATAGAAATGAGATGCGATATGGCGTTTTAAGATGCATTAGAACTCTATTGCTTCGATACGTAGACATCTGCAAACGCTATTTCCTAGCAAGCAAATGTCGCATTTACATTCATTTGAAGTGAATACGAGGTATACATGACACTTCGCAATGAATACTATATCTCATCATGAAACATAGAACTGAGATGCGAAGTCTCGTTTTAAGAAGCATTAGAACCCTATTGTTTCTATACGTAGATATCTGGAAACGCTATTTCCTAGCAAGGAACTGTTGCATTTACATTCTTTTGAAGTGAATACAAGTTATACATGACACTTCGCAACAAATATTATATCTCATCATGACACATAGAAATGAGATGCGATATCGCGATTTAAGAAGCATCAGAACACTACATCTGCGATACGTAGACATCTGCAAACGCTATTTCCTAGCAAGGAAGTATCGCATTTACATTGGTCTGAAGTGTATGCGAGGTATACATGACACTCCACAATGAATATTATATATTATCATGAAACATAGAAATGTGATGCGATATCGCCTTTTAAGAAGCATTAGAACGCTATTGCTTCGATACGTAAACATCTGTCAACGCTATTTCCCAGCAAAGAAGTGCCGCATTTGCATTCACTTGAAGCGTATGCGAGGTATACATGACACTACACATTGAATATTATATCTTATAATGATACATAGAAATGACATACGATATCGCGATTTATGAAGCATTAGAACTCTATTGCTACGATACGTAGATATTTGAAAACGCTATTACCTAGCAAGCAAGTCTCGCATTTACATTCTTTTGAAGTGAATACGAGGTGTATATGACACTTCGCAATGAATATTATATCTTATCACGAAACATCGAAATGGGATGCGATATCGCGTTTTGAGGAGCATTAGAACCCTATTGCTACGATACGTAGACATCTGCAAACGCTATTTCCTAGCAAGGAAGTTTCGCATTTACATTCTTTTGATGTCAATGCGAGGTATGCATGACACTTCGCAAAGCATATTAAATCTTATCACGAAACATAGAATTGATATGCAATATCGCGTTTAGAGAAGCATTAGATCTCCATTGCTACCATACGTAGACATCTGCAAATGCTGTTTAATAGCAGGGAAGTGTCCCATTTACATTCTTTTGAAGTGAATAGGAGGTATACATGACACTTTGCAGTGAATATTATATCTTATCATGAAACATAGAAATGAGGTGCGATATCGCGGTCTAAGTAGCATTAGAACTCTATAGCTTCAATACGTAGACATCTGCAAACGCCAATAACTAGCAAGGAAGTGTCGCATTTACATTCATTTGAAGTGTATGCGAGGTATACATAACACATCGCAATGAATATTATATCTTATCATGAAACATGGAAATGAGATGCGATATCCCGTTTTAAGAAGCATTAGAGCCCTATTGCTTCGATACGTAGACATCTGCAGACGCTATTACCTAGCAAGGAAGTGTCGCATTCATATACTTTTGAAGTGAATACGAGGTATAAATAACGCTCCACAATGAATATAACATCTTATCATGAAACATAGAAATGAGATGCGATATTGCGTTTTGAGAAGCATTAGAAACCTATTGCTACGATACGTAGACATCTGCAAACGCTATTTCCTAGCATGGATGTGTCGCATTTACATTCTTTTGATGTCAATACGAGGTATGCATGACACTTCGCAAAGCATATTAAATCTTATCATGAAACATAGAATTGATATGCAATATCGCGTTTAGAGAAGCATTAGATCTCCATTGCTACCATACGTAGACATATGGAGACCCTATTTCCTAGCAAGGAAGTGTCCCATTTACATTCTTCTGAACTGATTACGAGGTATACTTAACACTCCACAATGAATATTATATCTTATCATGAAACCAAGAACTGAGGATCGATTCCGCGTTTTAAGAAGCATTAGAACTCCTTTGCTACGATACGTAGACATCTGCAAAAGCAATTTCCTAGCAAGGAAGTGTCGCATTTACAATCTTTTGAAGTGAATACGAGGTATACATAACACTCCACAATGAATACTATATCTTATCATGAAACACAGAAATGAGATGCGATATGGCGATTTAAGAAGCATTAGAACTCTATTGCTTCGATACGTAGACATCTGCAAAGGCTATTTCCTAGCAAGGAAGTGTCGCATATACATTCATCTGAAGTGAATACGAGGTATACATAACACTCCACAATGAATATTATATCTTATCATGAAACATAGGAATGAGATGCGATATGACAATATAAAAAGCATTAGAACTCCTTTGCTTCGATACGTAGACATCTGCAAACGCCTTTTCCAAGCAAGGAAGTGTCGCACTTACATTCTTAGGAAGTGCAGACGAGGTATACATAACACTCCACAATGAATATTGTATCTTACCATGAAACATATAATTGAGTATCGATTCGCGTTTTAAGAAGCATTAGAACACTATTGCTACTATACGTAGACATCCGCAGACGCTATTTCCTAGCAAGGAAGTGTCGCATTTACATTCCTTTGCAGTGAATACGAGGTATACATAACACTCCATAATGAATATTATATCTTATCATGAACCATGGAAATGTGGAGCGATCTCGCATCTTAAGAAGCATTAGAAACCTATTGCTTCGATACGTAGACATCTGCAGACGCTATTACCTAGCAAGGAAGTGCCACATTTACTATCTTTTGAAGTGAATACGAGGTACACATAACAATCCACAATGAAAATTAAATCTTATCATGAAGCATATAAATGAGGAGCGATTTCGCGTTTTAAGAAGCATTAGAACTCTATTGCTACGATACGTAGAAATCTGCAGACGCTATTTCCTAGCGAGGAAGTGTCGTATTTACATTCCTTTTATGCGAATACGGGGTCTACATAACACTGCACAATGAATATTATATCTCATCATGAAACATAGGAATGAGATGCGATATGACGATTTAAGAAACATTAGAACTCTATTGCTTCGATACGTAGACATCTGCAAACGCTATTTCCTAGCAATGAAGTGTCGCCTTTTAATTCGATTGAAGTGTATGCGTGGTATACAAGACACTTCGCAATGAATATTATATCTTACCATGAAACATAGAAAAGAATGCGGTATCGCGTTTTGAGATGATTTAGAGCTCTAATGCTACGATACGTATACATCTGCAAACGCTATTTCCTAGCAAGGAAGTATCGCATTTACATTCATTTGAAGTGTATGGCAGGTATACATGACACTTCGCAATGAATATCATATCTTATAATGAAACATAGAAATGAGATGCGATGTGACGATTTAAGAAGCATTATATATGTATATACTGCTTGCTAATAATACATTATATATGTATTATACTGCTTCGATACGTAGACATCTGCAGACGCTATTTCCTAGCAAGAATGTGTCGCATTTACATTCTTTTGATAGGAATACGAGGTATGCATGACACTTGGCAATGAATATTTTATCATATCATGAAGCATAGAAATGAGATGCTATATCGCGTTTTGATAAAGCATTAGATCTCTAATGGTATGATACGTAGACATCTGCAAACGCTACTTCCTAGCAAGGAAGTGTCGCATTTACATTCTTTTGAAGTGGTTACGAGGTATACATAACGCTTCGCAATGAATATTATATCTTATCATGAAACGTTGAAATGAGGTGCGATATCTCGATTTAAGAAGCATTAGAAATCTATTGCTTCCATAGGCAGACATGCGCAAACGCTATTTCCTAGCAAGGAATTGTCGCATTTACATTCATTTGAAGTGTTTGCAAGGTACACATGACACTTCGCAATGAATATTATATCTTATCATGAAACATAGAAATGAAATGCGATATCGCGTTTTGAGAAGCATTAGAACTCTATTGCTACGATACGTGGACATCTGCAAACGCTACTTCCTAGCAAGGAAGTGCCGCATTTACATTCTTTTGATTGGAATACGAGGAATGCATGACACTTGGCAATGAATATTATATCATATCATGAAGCATAGAAATGAGATGCTATATCGCGTTTTGATAAAGCATTAGATCTCTAATGCTATGATACGTAGACATCTGCAATCGCTACTTCCTAGCAAGGAAGAGTCGCATTTACATTCTCTTGAAAGGAATACGAGGTATACATGACACTTGGCAATGAATATTGTATCTTATCATGAAACATAGAAATGAGATGCGATATCGCGTTTTGGGAAGCACTAGAATTCTACTGCTTCGATACGTAGACATCTGCAAACGCTATTTCCTAGCTAGGAAATGTCGCATTTACATTCATTTGAAGTGAATACGAGGTATACATGACACTTCGCAATGAATATTATATCTTATCATGAAACATAGAAATGTGATGCGAAGTCTCGTTTTAAGAAGCATTAGAACCCTAATGTTTCTATACGTAGACATCTGGAAACGCTATTTCCTAGCAAGGAAGTGTCGCATTTACATTCTTTTGTAGTGAATGCGCGGTGTACATGACACTTCGCAATGAATATTATAACTCATCATGACACATAGAAATGAGATGCGATATCTCGATTTAAGAAGCATTAGAAGTCTATTCCTTCGATACGGAGACATTTGCAAACGCTATTTCCATGCAAGGAAGTGTCGCATCTACATTCCTTTGAGGTAAATACAAGGTATACATGACACTTCGCAATGAAAATTATATCTTATCATGAAACAAAGAAATGAGATGCGATATCGCTATTTAAGGAGCATTGAAACTCTATTGCTTCGATACGTGGACATCTGCAAACACTAATTCCGAGCAAGGAATTGTCGCATCTACATTCTTTTGAAGTGAATACGAGGTATACATGACACTTCGCAATGAATATTATATCATCACGAAACATAGAAATGAGTTGCGATATCGCGATTTAAGAAGCATTAGAACTCTATTGCTACGATAGGTAGATATCTGCAAACGCTATTTCCTAGCAAGCAATTGTCGCATTTAAATTCATTTGAAGTGAATTCGAGGTATACATGACACTTCGCAACGAATATTATATCTCATCATGACACATAGGAATGAGATGCTATATCGCATTTTAAGAAGCGTTAGAACTCTATTGCTACGATACTTTGACATCTGCAAACTCTATTTCCTATCAAGGAAGTGTCGCATTTACATTCTTTTGAAGCGAATAGGGGGTATACATGACACATCGCAATGAATATTATATCATCATGAAACATAGAAGTGAGGTGCGGTATTGCGTTTTAAGATGCATTAAAACTCTATTGCTACGATAAGTAGATATCTGCAAACGCTATTTCCTTGCAAGGACGTGTCGCATTTACATTCTTTTGAAGTGAATACGATGTCTACATGACACTTCGCAATGAATATTATATATTATCATGAAACAAAGAAATGAGATGCGATATCGCGATTTAAGGAGCATTAAAACTCTATTGCTTCGATACGTAGACATCTGCCAATGCTACTTCCTAGCAATGAAGTGTCGCATTTAAATTCATTTGAGGTGTATGCGAGGTATACAAGACACTTCGCAATGAATATTATATCTTATCATGAAACACAGAAATGGGATGCGATATGGCGATTTAAGAAGCATTAGAACTCTGTTGCTTCGATACGTAGACATCTGCCAATGCTACTTCCTAGCAATGAAGTGTCGCATTTAAATTCATTTGAGGTGTATGCGAGGTATACAAGACACTTCGCAATGAATATTATATCTTATCATGAAACATAGAAATGATATGCGATATCGCGATTTAAGAAGCATTAGAACTCTATTTCTACGATACGTAGACATCTGCAAACGCTATTTCCTAGGAGGGAAGTGTCGCATTTACATTCATTTGAGGTGTATGAGAGGTATACATGGCACTTCGCAATGAATATTATATCTTATCATGAAATATAGAAATGAGATACGATATCGCGTTTTAAGCAGCATTAAAACTCTATTGCTACAATACGTAGACATCTGCAAACGCTATTTCCTAGCAAGGATGTGCCGCATTTACATTCTTTTGGGGTGAATACGAGGTATACATAACACTCCATAATTAATATTATATCTTATCACGAAACATAGAAATGAGGAGCGATTTCGCGTCTTAAGAAGCATTAGAACTCTATTGCATCGGTACGTAGACATCTGCAAACGCTACTTCCTAGGAAGGAAGTATCGCATTTACATTCATTTGAAGTGTAGACGAGATATACATAACACTGCACAATGAATATTATATCTTATCATGAAACATAGAAATGAGATGCGATATCGCGTTTTAAGAAACATTAGAACTCTGTTGCTTCGATACGTAGACATCTGCAATCGTAATTTCCTAGAAAGGAAGTGTCGCATTTACATTCTCTTGAGAGGAATACGATGTATACATGGCACTTCGCAATGAATATTATATCTTATGATGAAACATAGAAATGAGGTGCGATATGGCGATTCAAGAAACATTAGATCTCTATTTCTTCGATACGTAGATATCTGCAAACGTTATTTCCTAGGAAGGAAGTGTCGCATTTACATTCTTTTGAAGTGAATACGAGGTGTCACGTCCGGCGAAACTATTTTCCGTTGCTCCGGAGGCTTTACGACACGAGCCTATTTTTCGGTAATTCGGTCCGTGGGAACGCGTTAAGACCGGGTCCGACAATTTCGGCTGACGCGACACTAGCGAAAACACTCGCGATAATAAGGGAATGACCCTACCTTTCGATGACTTCTCTCTCCATTTGTACGTAGAAACGGCGTGGAGGATCGTTCGCTGCGATCGTAGCGGATTTCGTTCTGTTGGCTGCTACGGAAATCTCGATCAGTCGCCAGCGAAGAGGAGGACGGCGGTCGGAATTCAGCGATGATGCTGAATGTGGTAGAATCTGCGTGATGCGTCGTGGTGTCTGGATCGGAAGCGTCGACTGTCGCTTCGGAAAGCGGCGTCTGGGCTGGTGCGAAGGCAGGCCGCTGGTGTACGAGGACTCTCGGAACGCCCTCCAAATATTCACGCACAAGTGATCGTATGAAATTCTTCCTACTCGCACGTCGCGTTCTTCGCAAACCGGAAGCACGATTCATTCACCAGGTTTTTCTGTACTTTCGACTAAGATCTGAAGGATAGGCGGCGGTCTCAACGTCACAAAGCCGATTTCTATACTCCTTCAATTTGTTGAAGAGCAAGCCCAGTTGTATGGAAGGACCCGTGGAAGAATTCGCAGTTAAATGTAATGTTAAAAGTAGAACTAGTATTGTAAACACTTGATAAAATTAATGGATGTGGAAATAGTAGACTTGGTAAAAGAACTTGTACTTGGATATAGTAAAAGTAAAAATAAAATATATTCTAGGTTTAAAATATACAAGAACTGGAATTATTCTAAGACTAAGACTAAGTTAAAATGGAAATAGAAATACGATGCCTGAACCCCACATTGAGGTGGCTAACGATCTAGAACTAGAGGTTTCGACTCCTCGGTAGGAGATCTCGGTCAGAGTGTGTGCTCTGGAGACGCGTCTCTGACCTCCTCGGTTCGCGGGGCGCTACGGTCGCGGAGGCTCGTGGTAGGGAGATCGCGGTCCCGCGAGTGGGAGACTCACGTCTCGAGGCGGAGAGCGCGCGGCCCAGCGAGTGAGGACTCGCGGCTCGTGGTGGGGCTAGCGGCGCATGCCGCTGGCCGGGCGCATCTTACTTAGTGTAACTTAGATCTAGGAATTCTTATATATGCGTCATGATATGGTATGTATGTACTAGCTTAGGAGTAATATATAGGTTCTAGCAGATCCTGTTCCCGGAATTGGAAAAGACCACATTCAGGTGATGGGCTGCGGCTACGTCTTCCTGCAGGACGGAATCCTCGGTGCGAGGGAGATAGGACTGCCCGTCCTTGGTGCAGGCGAGACAGGTATACTCGGTGGTGCGAGTAAGACACTGGTGCCCGGTACGAGCGAGACAGGTATACTCGGCGGTGCAAGTGAGGCAGCGGAACTCCGTGTGAGTGAGCGCGTGCAGGTAAGCGCGCGCGAACACTTCCAGTTGCTGGTTTTGCAGGCAAGTTTGGCTGGTTGCATGCGCCCAGGGCTTGATGCTGGTGCGTGCGAGGAGGTTCCTTTCTAGGAAATTACGTTCCCAGATATCTCTGTATCGAAGCTATAGAGTACTAATGCCCCTTAAAACGCCATATCGCATCTCATTTCTATGTTTCGTGATAAGATATAATATTCATTGTTGAGTGTTATCTATACCTCGCATTCACTTCAAATGAATGTAAATGCGACACTTCCTTGCTAGGAAATAGCCTCTGTAGATGTATCGTCTATGTATCGCAGAAATAGAGTTCTAAAGCTTCTTAAAACGCGATATCGCATCACATTTCTATGATTCATGATAAGATATAATATTCATTGCGAAGTGTTATGTATTCCTCGCCTACACTTGAAATGTATGTAAATGCCACACTTCCTTTCTAGGAAATAGCGTTTACAGATGTCTACGTATCGAAGCAAAAGAGTACTAATGCTTCTTAAAACGAGATGTCGCATTTCACTTCTATGTTTGGTGATAAGATATAATATTCATTGCGAAGTGTCATGTATACCTCGTATTCACTTCAAACGAATGTAAATGCGACAATTCCATTCCAGGATAGAGCGTTGGAAGATGTCGCATCTCATTTCTATGTTTCATGATAACGTACAATGTTCATTGCGGAGTGTTATGTGTTCCTCGTCTACACTTCAAATGAATGTAAATGCGCTACATCCCTTCTAGGAAATAGCGCTTCCAGATGTGTACGTATCGAAGCAATAGAGTTCTAATGCTTCTTAAAACGCAATATCGCATCTCATTTCTATGTTTCGTGATAAGATATAATATTCATTGCGAAGTGTCATGTATACCTCGAATTCACTTCAAAACAATGTAAATGCGAATCTTCCTTGCTAGGAAATAGTGTTTGCAGATATCTCCGCATCGAGGCAATAGGGTTCTTATGCTTCTTAAAACGCGATATCGCATCTCACTTCAATGTTACATGATAAGATATAATGTTCATTGCGAAGCGTCATGTATATCTCGCAATCACTTCAAAAGAATGTAAATGCGAATCTTCCTTGCTAGGAAATAGCGTTTGCAGGTGTCTACGTATAGTAGCAATAGAGTTCTAATGCTTCTTAGATCGCGATATAGCATCTCATTTCTATGTTTCGTGATAAGATATAACGTTCATAGCGAAGTGTCATGTATACCTCGTATTCAATTCAAAAGAATGTAAATGCGACTATTGCCTGCTAGGAAATAGCATTTGCAGATGTCTACGTATCGTAGCAATAGAGTTCTAATGCTACTTAAATCGCGATATCGCATCTCATTTCTATGTTTCGTGATAAGATGTAATATTCATTGCGAAATATCACGTATACCCCGTATTCACTACCAAACGAATTTAAATGCGGCACTTCCTTGCTAGGAAATAGCGTATTCAGATGTCTACGTATCGTAGCAATAGAGTTCTAATGCTACTTAAGTCACGATATCGCATCTCATTTATATGTTTCGTGATAAGATATAATATTTATTGCGAAGTCTCATGTATACCTCGTATTCACTTCAAAAGAATGTAAGTGCGACACTTTCATGCTAGGAAATAGCGTTTGCAGAGATCTACGTATCGTAGCAATAGAGTTCTAGTGCTTCTTAAAACGCGATATCGCATCTCTCTTCTATGTTTCATGATAAGGTATAATATTCATTGCGAAGTGTCATGTATACCTCGAATTCACTTCAAAACAATGTAAATGCGAATCTTCCTTGCTAGGAAATAGTGTTTGCAGATATCTCCGCATCGAGGCAATAGGGTTCTTATGCTTCTTAAAACGCGATATCGCATCTCACTTCAATGTTACATGATAAGATATAATGTTCATTGCGAAGCGTCATGTATATCTCGCAATCACTTCAAAAGAATGTAAATGCGAATCTTCCTTGCTAGGAAATAGCGTTTGCAGGTGTCTACGTATAGTAGCAATAGAGTTCTAATGCTTCTTAGATCGCGATATAGCATCTCATTTCTATGTTTCGTGATAAGATATAATATTCATTGCGAAGTGTCATGTATACCTCGAATTCACTTCAAAACAATGTAAATGCGAATCTTCCTTGCTAGGAAATAGTGTTTGCAGATATCTCCGCATCGAGGCAATAGGGTTCTTATGCTTCTTAAAACGCGATATCGCATCTCACTTCAATGTTACATGATAAGATATAATGTTCATTGCGAAGCGTCATGTATATCTCGCAATCACTTCAAAAGAATGTAAATGCGAATCTTCCTTGCTAGGAAATAGCGTTTGCAGGTGTCTACGTATAGTAGCAATAGAGTTCTAATGCTTCTTAGATCGCGATATAGCATCTCATTTCTATGTTTCGTGATAAGATATAACGTTCATAGCGAAGTGTCATGTATACCTCGTATTCAATTCAAAAGAATGTAAATGCGACTATTGCCTGCTAGGAAATAGCATTTGCAGATGTCTACGTATCGTAGCAATAGAGTTCTAATGCTACTTAAATCGCGATATCGCATCTCATTTCTATGTTTCGTGATAAGATGTAATATTCATTGCGAAATATCACGTATACCTCGTATTCACTACCAAACGAATTTAAATGCGGCACTTCCTTGCTAGGAAATAGCGTATTCAGATGTCTACGTATCGTAGCAATAGAGTTCTAATGCTACTTAAGTCACGATATCGCATCTCATTTATATGTTTCGTGATAAGATATAATATTTATTGCGAAGTCTCATGTATACCTCGTATTCACTTCAAAAGAATGTAAGTGCGACACTTTCATGCTAGGAAATAGCGTTTGCAGAGATCTACGTATCGTAGCAATAGAGTTCTAGTGCTTCTTCAAACGCGATATCGCATCTCTCTTCTATGTTTCATGATAAGGTATAATATTCATTGCGAAGTGTTATGGTTACCACGTATTCACTTCAAAAGAATGTAAATGCGACACATCCTTGCTAGGAAATAGCGTTTGCAGATGTCTACGTATCGTAGCAATAGAGATCTGATGCATCTTAAAACGAGATGTCGCATCTCGTTTCTATGTTTCACAATAAGATATAATATTCATTGCCAAGTGTTATGGTTACCTCGTATTCACTTCAAAAGAATGTAAATGCGACACTTCCTTGCTAGGAAATAGCGTTTGCAGATGTCTACGTATCGTAGCAATAGAGATCTGATGCATCTTAAAACGAGATGTCGTTTCTCTGTTTCATGAAAAGATATAATATTCATTGCCAAGTGTCATTTATACCTCGTATTCACTTCAAAAGTATGTAAATGCGACAATTCTTTGCTAGCAATTAGCATTTCCAGACGTCTACGTATCGAAACAATAGAGTTCTAATGCTTCTTAAAACGAGATGTCGCATCTCGGTTCTATGTTTCATGATAAGATATAATATTCAATGCGATGTGTCATGTACAGCTCGTATTCACTTCAAAAGAATGTAAATGCGACACTTTCTTGTTAGGAAATAGCGTTTGCAGAGGTCTACGTATCGTAGCAATAGAGTTCTAACGCTTCTTAAAACGCGATATCGCATCTCAGTTCTATGTTTCATAATAAGATATAATATTCATTGCGAAGTTTCACTTGTACCTCGTATACACTTCAAATGATTGTAAATGCGACACTTCCTTGCTAGGCACTAGCATTTCCAGACGTCTACGTATCGGAACAATAGAGTTCTAATGCTTCTTAAAACGAGATGTCGCATCTCGGTTCTATGTTTCATGATAAGACATAATATTCATTGCGAAGTGTCATGTATACCTCATATTCACTTCAAATAAATGTAAATGCGACACTTCCTTACTAGGAAATAGCGACTGCAGATGTCTCCGTATCGAAGCAATAGAGTTCTAATGCTTCTTAAATCGCGATATCGCATTTCATTCCTATGTTTCGTTATAAGGTATAATATTCATTGCGAAGTGTCATGTATGCCTCTTATTCACTTCAAAAGAATGTAAACGTGACACTTCCTTGCTAGGAAATAGCGTTTGCAGATATCTACATACCGTAGCAATAGAGTTCTAATGCTACTTAAATCGCGACATCGCATCTCACTTCTACGTTTCGTGATAAGATATAATATTCATTGCGAAGTCTCATGTATACCTCGTATTCACTTCAAAAGAATGTTAGTGCGACACTTTCATGCTAGGAAATAGCGTTTGCAGATGTCTCTGCACCGAGGCCATAGAGTTCTAATGCTTCTTAAAACCCGATATCGCATCTCACTTCTATGTTTCATGATAAGATATAATATTCATTGCGAAGTGTCATGTATACCTCGTATTCACTTCAAAAGAATGTAAATGCGACTATTGCTTGCAAGGAAATAGCGTTTGCAGATGTCTACGTATCGTAGCAATAGATTTCTAATGCTTCTCAAAACGCGATATCGCATCTCATTTCTATGCTTCATGATAAGATATAATATTCATTGCGAAGTTTCACTTGTACCTGGTATACACTTCAAATGAATGTAAATGCGACACTTCCTTTCTAGGAAATAGCGTTTGCAGATGTCGTCGTATCCTAGCAACAGCGTTCAGACACTACTTAAAACGCGATATCGCATCTCATTTCTATGTTTCGTGATAAGATATAATATTCATTGCGAAGTATCATGTATTCTTCGTATTCACTTCAGAAGAATGTAAGTGCGACACTTCCATGCTAGGAAATAGCGTTTACAGATGTCTCCACATCGAGACCATAGAGTTTTATTACTTCTTAAAACGCGATATCGCATCTCTCTTCTATGTTCCATGATAAGATATGATATTCATTGTGAAGTGTCATGTATACCTCGTATTCTCTCCAAACGAATGTAAATGCGACTATTGCTTGCTAGGAAATTGCGTTTGCAGATGTCTACGTATCGTAGCAATGGAGTTCTAATGCTTCTTAGATCGCGATATCGCATCTCATTTCTATGTTTCGTGATAAGATATAATATTCATTGCGAAGTGTCATGTACACCTCGTATTCACTTCAAAAGAATGTAAATGCGACACTTCCATGATAGGAAATAGCGTCTGCAGATCTCTACGCGTTGAGGCAATAGAGTTCTAATGCTTCTTAAAACGCGATATCGCATCTCACTTCTATGTTTCACGAGAAGATATATTGTTCATAGCGAAGTGTCATGTATACCTCGTATTCACTTCAAAAGAATGTAAATGCGACTATTGCTTGCTAGGAAATTGCGTTTGCAGATTTCTACGTATCGTAGCAATGGAGTTCTAATGCTTCTTAGATCGCGATATCGCATCTCATTTCTATGTTTCGTGATAAGATGTAATATTCATTGCGAAATATCACGTATACCTCGTATTCACTACCAAACGAATTTAAATGCGGCACTTCCTTGCTAGGAAATAGCGTATTCAGATGTCTACGTATCGTAGCAATAGAGTTCTAATGCTACTTAAGTCACGATATCGCATCTCATTTATATGTTTCGTGATAAGATATAATATTTATTGCGAAGTCTCATGTATACCTCGTATTCACTTCAAAAGAATGTAAGTGCGACACTTTCATGCTAGGAAATAGCGTTTGCAGAGGTCTACGTATCGTAGCAATAGAGTTCTAACGCTTCTTAAAACGCGATATCGCATCTCAGTTCTATGTTTCATAATAAGATATAATATTCATTGCAAAGTTTCACTTGTACCTCGCATACACTTCAAATGAATGTAAATGCGACACTTCCTTGCTAGGCACTAGCATTTCCAGACGTCTACGTATCGAAACAATAGAGTTCTAATGCTTCTTAAAACGAGATGTCGCATCTCGGTTCAATGTTTCATGATAAGACATAATATTCATTGCGAAGTGTCATGTATACCTCATATTCACTTCAAATAAATGCAAATGCGACACTTCCTTACTAGGAAATAGCGACTGCAGATGTCTCCGTATCGAAGCAATAGAGTTCTAATGCTTCTTAAATCGCGATATCGCATTTCATTCCTATGTTTCGTTATAAGGTATAATATTCATTGCGAAGTGTCATGTATGCCTCTTATTCACTTCAAAAGAATGTAAACGTGACACTTCCTTGCTAGGAAATAGCGTTTGCAGATATCTACATACCGTAGCAATAGAGTTCTAATGCTACTTAAATCGCGACATCGCATCTCACTTCTACGTTTCGTGATAAGATATAATATTCATTGCGAAGTCTCATGTATACCTCGTATTCACTTCAAAAGAATGTTAGTGCGACACTTTCATGCTAGGAAATAGCGTTTGCAGATGTCTCTGCACCGAGGCCATAGAGTTCTAATGCTTCTTAAAACCCGATATCGCATCTCACTTCTATGTTTCATGATAAGATATAATATTCATTGCGAAGTGTCATGTATACCTCGTATTCACTTCAAAAGAATGTAAATGCGACTATTGCTTGCAAGGAAATAGCGTTTGCAGATGTCTACGTATCGTAGCAATAGATTTCTAATGCTTCTCAAAACGCGATATCGCATCTCATTTCTATGCTTCATGATAAGATATAATATTCATTGCGAAGTTTCACTTGTACCTGGTATACACTTCAAATGAATGTAAATGCGACACTTCCTTTCTAGGAAATAGCGTTTGCAGATGTCGTCGTATCCTAGCAACAGCGTTCAGACACTACTTAAAACGCGATATCGCATCTCATTTCTATGTTTCGTGATAAGATATAATATTCATTGCGAAGTATCATGTATTCTTCGTATTCACTTCAGAAGAATGTAAGTGCGACACTTCCATGCTAGGAAATAGCGTTTACAGATGTCTCCACATCGAGTCCATAGAGTTTTATTACTTCTTAAAACGCGATATCGCATCTCTCTTCTATGTTCCATGATAAGATATGATATTCATTGTGAAGTGTCATGTATACCTCGTATTCTCTCCAAACGAATGTAAATGCGACTATTGCTTGCTAGGAAATTGCGTTTGCAGATGTCTACGTATCGTAGCAATGGAGTTCTAATGCTTCTTAGATCGCGATATCGCATCTCATTTCTATGTTTCGTGATAAGATATAATATTCATTGCGAAGTGTCATGTACACCTCGTATTCACTTCAAAAGAATGTAAATGCGACACTTCCATGATAGGAAATAGCGTCTGCAGATCTCTACGCGTTGAGGCAATAGAGTTCTAATGCTTCTTAAAACGCGATATCGCATCTCACTTCTATGTTTCACGAGAAGATATATTGTTCATAGCGAAGTGTCATGTATACCTCGTATTCACTTCAAAAGAATGTTAATGCGACTATTGCTTGCTAGGAAATTGCGTTTGCAGATTTCTACGTATCGTAGCAATGGAGTTCTAATGCTTCTTAAATCGCGATATCGCATCTCATTTCTATGTTTCGTGATAAGATATAATATTCATTGCGAAGTGTCATGTACACCTCGTATTCACTTCAAAAGAATGTAAATGCGACACTTCCATGATAGGAAATAGCGTCTGCAGATCTCTACGCGTTGAGGCAACAGAGTTCTAATGCTTCTTAAAACGCGATATCGCATCTCACTTCTATGTTTCACGAGAAGATATATTGTTCATAGCGAAGTGTGTTGTATACCTCGTATTCACTTCAAAAGAATGTACATGCGAAACTTCCTTGCTAGGAAATAGCGTTTGCAGATGTCTCCGCATCGAGGCCATAGAGTTCTAATGCTTTTTACAACGCGATATTGCATCTCTCTTCTATGTTTCATGATAAGATATAATATTCATTGCCAAGTGTCATGTATACATAGTATTCAATTCAAAAGAATGTAAATGCGACTATTGCCTGCTAGGAAATAGCGTTTGCAGATGTCTACGTATCGTAGCAATAGAGATCTAATGCTACTTAAATCGCGACATCGCATCTCACTTCTATGTTTCGTGATAAGATATAATACTCATTGCGAAGTGTCATGTAAACCTCGTATTCACTTCAAAAGAATGTAAATGCGACTATTGCTTGCTAGGAAATAGCGTTTGCAGATGTCTCCGCATCGAGGCCATAGAGTTCTAATGCTTCCTAAAACGCGATACCGCATCTCACTTCTATGTTTGGTGATAAGTTATATTATTCATACCGAAGTGTCATGTATACCTCGTATTCACTTCAAAAGGATGTAAATCCCACTGTTCCTTGCTAGGAAATAGCGCTTGCAGATATCTCCGCATCGAGGCAATAGTGTTTTTATGCATCTTAAAACGCGATATCGCATCTCACTTCTATGTTACATGATAAGATATAATGTTCAATGCGAAGTGTCATGTATACCTCGTATTCACTTCAAAAGAATGTAAGTGCGACACTTCCATGCTAGGAAATAGCGCATGCAGATGTCTCCGCATCAAGGCCATAGAGTTGTAATGCTTCTTAAAACGCGATATCGCATCTCTCTTCTGTGTTTCATGTTAAGATATAATATTCATTGCGAAGTGTCATGTATTCCTCGTATTCACTTCAAAAGAATGTAAATGCGACTATTCCTTGCTAGGAAATAGCGTTTGCAGATACCTACGTATCGTAGCAATATAGTTCTAATGCTTCTTAGATCGCGATATCGCATCTCATTTCTACGTTTCGTGATAAGATATAATATTCATTGAGAAGTGTCATGTATTGCTCGTATTCACTTCAGAAGAATGTAAATGCGACGTTTCCATCCTAGGAAATAGCGCTTGCAGATGTCTACGTATCGTAGCAAAAGAGCCCTGATGCTTCTTTAAACGAGATGTCGCATTTCATTTCTATGTTTCGTGATAAGATATAATATTCATTGCGAAGTGTCATGTATACCTCGAATTCACTTCAAAAGAATGTAAATGCGACACTTCCATGCTAGGAAATAGCGTTTGCAGATATCTCCGCATCGAGGCAATAGATTTCTAATGCTTCCTAAAACGCGATATCGCATCTCATTTCTATGCTGCATGATAAGATATAATATTCATTGCGAAGTGTCATGTATACCTCGAATTCACTACAAACGAATGTAAATGCGACACTTCCTTGCTAGGAAATATCGTATTCAGATGTCTACGTATCGTAGCAATAGAATTCTAATGCTTCTCAAAACGCGATATCGCATCTATCTTCTATGTTTCATGATAAGATATAATATTCATTGCGAAATGTCATGTATATCTCGTATTCACTTCAAAAGAATGTAAATGCGACATTTCCATGCTAGAAAATACCGTCTGCAGATGTCTACGCGTCGAGGCAATAGAGTTCTAATGCTTCTTAAAACGCGATATCGCATCTATCTTCTATGTTTCATGATAAGATATAATATTCATTGCGAAATGTCATGTATACCTCGTATTCACTCCAAACGAATGTAAATGCGACACTTCCTTGCTAGGAAATAGCGTATTCAGATGTCTACGTATCGTAGCAATAGGGTTCTAAAGCTACTTAACCCTTTTAGCACCGAACGACGATATATCGTCTTTCGGTGGACTTGCAGAAATACCAACGACGATATATCGTTGCGCCTCCGTTGGAGCCTTATTATACTCATCATAAGAGGTCTCTGTCTCAAAATAACTTTATAAAATGTTAACATGGTTCAACTACGATGCAATGCAAGTGAATGAATGTTTATTAGATTTAACTTTTGTTATATTTTTTACTGATTAGTGCCGAGCGCTTTGTATATGTCAGAGTGGTGATGTAGAGACGGGACACGGGATCCCTTGCATATCCGTTGTCACGGGATAGTTTCTCTAGACCGTAATCACAATCTTTACGATTTTTATAACAATTATCAGAGAACTCAAGTGGCATCCGTGCATCGACTCGGCGAATCTAAAATCTTTTTCAGCCTTTCTTGATCCTTCTAAAGTGCAGTCAGTATTGATAAACCGTCAACGTTTTCATAGAGGTACAATTAGCAGCAGGAAATTTTGTTAGTTTTATTGCCTTATCTTTTTGAAAAAAATTTACCCTGTTATGAATGTAGCGGCTAGAAGTAAGGTACAATGGAAGACCTTTCGCTACAAACGACTAGCACGGTTTATGGTATGCGCTGCAATCAAGTAATTTTTGAGGAACCGTTTTATGCTTTTCCGGATATGCGACAATTATCTTTTTCTAACGGCCTCGATGACACATGCGGAAGCCATAAACAGGGGATTTCCGAAAGGTCCACTGCCGTTGGCCAAGCTACCTTTGGTCACCCGGCGCAGGTATTAGGCCCAGCTAGCAACATGACCAAATATGGTAACAACAAAGTCACCCCCACCAGAAGCACCACAGTCCTTCTGTAAGAAGGTGGTGGCCTAAAGTAGGAAATATTCGGTGATTGGCAAAAGCAGCCAAAACTGAATATCTAATCAAAAGGCGCGAGAAATGTAACGCGCCTTCAAGGAAAATAGAAAAACAGAAAAACGACAGTCTCCGCTGAGAATTCCTCAGCAAAACACCTTGTTTAGAAAATCCTGAAGACGCATTATTAGACAATCCCTTCACGAACATGGATGACGCAGAGTTAGTCCAAATTATTGACGAGTGGGATACTGAAGAACAAAGTGACAGTGATGAGCAATTATTTGCGCCAAACTATCGGTGTGATCGTAGAATATATAGCGACAGTGAGTCTAGTAAAGAAGAATCGCAACATGACGGTAACGAGAGTGACAGTGAAGAATCTCTGACGAATTTCAGGGAAGTAAATGTGGAAAACGATAGCCAATATAGCCCGCGCCCACTATTTTTGGAAACGACTGGCCCTAGACTTATGCCGCCAAACATCACGAAACCAATAGAGTATTTCAATTTATTTTTTACACTGGAATTTCTAGACATGTTGAAAACTGAAACAAATAAGTACGCACAACAGTTTTTCGAGAATACTAGATCAGAAAATACACCCACAACACCGACCTGGAAGAAAACAACAATCAAAGAGTTGAGAACATTTATAGCCGTTTTACTTGAAATGGGAATAACACGTAGGCCAACATTTTTTAGTTACTGGTCACGAAATCATCGGTACATCCCATGGTTTGGCCAAATGTTTAGCCGGAATAAATTCCAATTAGTTTATAAATTTTTTCATACCGTGGACAATAGTACATTACCAGCACGCGATAACAATGAATACGACCCAACAGCAAAGTTCGAACCTGTCGTTGCTCATGCAAATCGAAAATTCAAATTTTATTATTCGCCACACCAGCACTTGAGCGTGGACGAATCATTAGTAGGGACAAAAAGCAGATCAGCACTCACTCAGTATTTACCAAATAAAAAGCACCACAAATGGGGCATAAAATTTTGGATGCTAGCCGATACGGTCTCTCATTATTGTTTGTCATTCTTCTGTTATCGGGGAGCCAAGGACCAACGCGACAAGAGGGAAGTACAAGAAAAAGGCCTCGCTCAAGTAGTGATAGATAGATTACTCAGTATGAGTGACTACTTTATGAAAGGTTACCATATAACTGTTGACAATTTTTTTACCAGTATTCCGTTAGCAAGATATCTGTTTGAGAAGAATACATATTTATCCGGAACATTACGCAATAACAGGAAACATATTCCATCGCAGCTCAAAACAAAATTGAAAGTGGGCGAATATAAGTACCAAAGAAATGGGGAAATACTTTTATTAGCGTACAGAGAAAAGAAGTCACAGAGAAAAAATCTATTACTACTATCAACACATGGAACAGCCGCAAATAAAACGACTGTCATTCGAAGACGGAATCAGGAAAGGGAAATTCAAAAACCAGCACTCGTCCACGACTACAACAAATATATGGGAGGCATTGATATCTCAGATATGATGATCTACTCATATTTGGATGAGAGGAGAACAGTAAAATACTGGAAGAAAGTGGTGTTTTCCATTTTTGCTCGCATGGTTTCGAATGCATATATATTATACCAATGCAACACCGAAGGAAAGGCTATGACTCGACTTGAATTTATAACAAGTATCATTCAGTCGATAACAACAGAATGGATGGCGGAAAAAAATATGACTCCAGAAACTTCATTGGGTCACACATCGAGGGATTCTACTGCACCAGGTATCCGAAAACCTCCTGGAAGGAGGGAAAAGGTTCGCGTAGTTTGCAGTAGGGTGGATGGTGGGCCTGTGCGAAGATCGCGCACTATTTGTAATAAGTGCAATAAAGGGTTGCATGGTGTATGCATTAGTCAGCATCAATGCTTATAAATTGCTTGTGTAAGTAAAAATAAGGAAATATTACATATTTTAAGTGATTACAAAACTAACTATAAATATTTATAATAACACTTTTTTTTTAGTGACGTATTACCAGCAGCACGATCCATTTGTGTAGAAGACCCGTCTGCCGCTTGCCGTGCATCATAGCGCTATCCTTCCGTTTTATTATCCGACTTCGGCTTTTTTTTGCAAGTTATTGCAAAATGCAGTGTCTATACACCATACTATCTGATATATATAAAGCGATGACCAAACGATGATTTTTTATATGTGCAATCATGTTTTGAAAACGTGAAATAACTTTGTACGATTATTATAATGTTTTATATTTATGTTACTGTTATGATTTTCAACAAATATCGAAACACAATTGGTATCAGTTTATTCTCCATTCATTTCGCAGTAAGCAGATTTTTGAATTTTGTAAATATCACGCCTACTTTGGTTTTTACGAGCATTTTCGCAAACCTCTACAAATTCGTCGATTTGGCCCGGTATTCTTCGCCTAGGCACGCTCCAGGCGCTCGGTGCTAAAAGGGTTAAGTAGCGATATCGCAACCCATTTCTATGTTTCGTGATAAGATGTAATCTTCATAGCGAAGTGTCATGTACACCTCGTATTCACTTCAAAAGATTGTAAGTGCGACATTTCCATGCTAGGAAATAGCGTCTGCAGACGTCTACACATCGAGGCAATAGAGTTCTAATGCTTCTTAAAACGCGATGTCGCATCCTATTTCTATGTTTCGTGATAAGATATAATGTTCATTGCGAAGTGTCATGTATACCTCGTATTCACTTCAAAAGAATGTAAACGCGACTATTCCTTGCTAGGAAATAGCGTTTGCAGATACCTACGTATCGTAGCAATAGAGATCTAATGCTACTTAAGTCGCGATATCGCATTCCATTTCTATGTTTCGTGATAAGATGTAATATTCATAGCGAAGTGTCATGTACACCTCGTATTCACTTCAAAAGAATGTAAGTGCGACATTTCCATGCTAGGAAATAGCGTCTGCAGATGTCCACTTATCGTAGCAAAAAGATCCAAATGCTTCTTAAAACGAGATGTCGCATTTCATTTCTATGTTTCGTGATAAGATATAATGTTCATTGCGAAGTGTCATGTATACCTCGTATTCACTTCTAAAGAATGTAAATGCGACTATTCCTTGCTAGGAAATAGCGTTTGCAGATACCTACGTATCGTAGCAATAGAGTTCTAATGCTTCTTAGATCGCGATATCGCATCTCATTTCTATGTTTCGTGATAAGTTATAATATTCATTCCGAAGTGTCAAGTATACCTCGAATTCACTTCAAAAGAATGTAAATGCGACACTTCCAGGCTAGGAAATAGCGTTTGCAGATATGTCCGCATCGAGGCAATAGGGTTCTAATGCTACTAAAAACGCGATATCGCATCTCACTTCTATGTTACATGATGAGTTATAATATTCATCCCGAAGTGTCATGTAAACCTCGAATTCACTTCAAAAGAATGTAAATGCGACTATTGCTTCCTAGGTAATAGCGTTTGCAGATGTCTACGCATCGTAGCAATAGAGCTCTAGTGGTTTTTAAATCGCGATATCACATCTCACTTCTATGCTTCGAGATAAGATATAATATTCATTGCGAAGTGTCATGTATACCTCGTATTAACTTCAAAAGAATGTAAATGCGGCATTTCCATGCTAGGAAATAGCGTTTGCAGATGTCTAAGTATCGTAGCAATAGAGTTCTAATGCTCCTTAGATCGCGATATCGCATCCCATTTCTATGATTCGTGATAAGTTAGAATATTCATTCCGAAGTGTCATGTATACCACGAATTCACATCAAAAGAATGTAAATGCGACACTTCCACGCTAGGGAATAGCGTTTGCAGATGTCTACGCGTCGAGGCAATAGAGTTCTAATGCTTCTTAAAACGCGATATCGCATCTCACTTCTATGTTACATGATAAGATATAATGTTCAATGCGAAGTGTCATGTATACCTCGAATTCACTTCAAAAGAATGTAAATGCGACACTTCCACGCTAGGAAATAGCGTTTGCAGATATCTCCGCATCGAGGCAATAGGGTTCTAATGCTTCTAAAAACGCGATATCGCATCTCACTTCTATGTTACATGACAAGATATAATGTTCATTGCGAAGTGTCACCTCGTATTCACTTCAAAAGAATGTAAATGCGAATCTTCCTTGCTAGGAAATAGCGTTCGCAGATGTCTACGTATGGTAGCAATAGGGTTCTAATGCTTCTCAAAACGCGATATCGCATCTCATTTCTATGCTTCATGATAAGATATAATATTCATCGCGAAGTGTCATGTATACCTCGTATTCACTTCAGATGAATGTAAATGCGACAATTGCTTGCTAGGAAATAGCGTTTGCAAATGTCTACCTATCGTAGCAATAGAGTTCTAATGCTACTTAAATCGCGATATCGCATCTCATTTATATGTTTCGTGATAAGATATAATATTCATTGCCAAGTGTCATGTATACCTCGTATTCACATCAAAAGAATGTAAGTGCGACACCTCCATGCTAGGAAATAGCGTTTGCAGATGTCTCCGCATCGAGGCCATAGAGTTCTAATGCTTCTTAAAACGCGATATCGCATCTCTCTTCTATGTTTCATGATAAGATATAATATTCATGACGAAGTGTCATGTACACCTCGTATTCACTTCAAAAGAATGTAAATGCGACTATTGCTTGCTAGGAAATAGCGTTTGCAGATGTCTACGTATCGTAGCAATAGAGTTCTAATGCTACTTAAATCGCGATATCGCTTCTCATTTATATGTTTCGTGATAAGATATAATATTCATTGCGAAGTGTCATGTATACCTCGTATTCACTTCAAAAGAATGTAAATGCGACGTTTCCATCCTTGGGAATATCGTTTGCAGATGTCTACTTATCCTAGCAAAAGAGTCCTAATGCTTCTTAAAACGAGATGTCGCATTTCATTTCTATGTTTCGTGATAAGATATAATATTCATTGCGAAATGTCATGTATACCTCGTATTCACCACAAACGAATGTAAATGCGACACTTCCTTGCTAGTAAATAGCGTACTCAGATGTCTACGTATCGTAGCAATAGATTTCTAATGCTACTTAAATCGCGATATCGCATCTCATTTCTATGATTCGTGATCAGATGTAATATTCATTGCGAAGTGTCATATACACCTCGTATTCATTTCAAAAGAATGTAAGTGCGACACCTCCATGCTAGGAAATAGCGTTTGCAGATATCTCCGCATCGAGGCAATAGGGTTCTAATGCTTCTTAATAAGCGATATCGCATCTCACTTCTATGTTACATGACAAGATATAATGTTCATTGCGAAGTGTCACCTCGTATTCACTTCAAAAGAATGTAAATGCGAATCTTCCTTGCTAGGAAATAGCGTTCGCAGATGTCTACGTATGGTAGCAATAGGGTTCTAATGCTTCTCAAAACGCGATATCGCATCTCATTTCTATGCTTCATGATAAGATATAATATTCATCGCGAAGTGTCATGTATACCTCGTATTCACTTCAGATGAATGTAAATGCGACAATTGCTTGCTAGGAAATAGCGTTTGCAAATGTCTACCTATCGTAGCAATAGAGTTCTAATGCTACTTAAATCGCGATATCGCATCTCATTTATATGTTTCGTGATAAGATATAATATTCATTGCCAAGTGTCATGTATACCTCGTATTCACATCAAAAGAATGTAAGTGCGACACCTCCATGCTAGGAAATAGCGTTTGCAGATGTCTCCGCATCGAGGCCATAGAGTTCTAATGCTTCTTAAAACGCGATATCGCATCTCTCTTCTATGTTTCATGATAAGATATAATATTCATGACGAAGTGTCATGTACACCTCGTATTCACTTCAAAAGAATGTAAATGCGACTATTGCTTGCTAGGAAATAGCGTTTGCAGATGTCTACGTATCGTAGCAATAGAGTTCTAATGCTACTTAAATCGCGATATCGCTTCTCATTTATATGTTTCGTGATAAGATATAATATTCATTGCGAAGTGTCATGTATACCTCGTATTCACTTCAAAAGAATGTAAATGCGACGTTTCCATCCTTGGGAATATCGTTTGCAGATGTCTACTTATCCTAGCAAAAGAGTCCTAATGCTTCTTAAAACGAGATGTCGCATTTCATTTCTATGTTTCGTGATAAGATATAATATTCATTGCGAAATGTCATGTATACCTCGTATTCACCACAAACGAATGTAAATGCGACACTTCCTTGCTAGTAAATAGCGTACTCAGATGTCTACGTATCGTAGCAATAGATTTCTAATGCTACTTAAATCGCGATATCGCATCTCATTTCTATGATTCGTGATCAGATGTAATATTCATTGCGAAGTGTCATATACACCTCGTATTCATTTCAAAAGAATGTAAGTGCGACACCTCCATGCTAGGAAATAGCGTTTCCAGATGTCTACGTATCGTAGCAATAGAGTTCTAATGCTTCTTAATAAGCGATATCGCATCTCACTTCTATGTTTCATGATAAGATATAATACTCATTGCGAAGTGTCATGTATACCTCGTATTCACTTCAATGGAATGTAAATGCGACATTTCCTTGCTAGGAAATAGAGTTTGCAGATGTCTACGTATATTAGCAGTAGAGTTCTAATGCTTCTCAAAACGCGATACAGCACCTCATTCCTATGTTTCATGATAAAATATAATATTCATTGCGAAGTGTCATGTATACCTCGTATTGACTTCAAAAGAATGTAAATGCGGCATTTCCATGCTAGGAAATAGCGTTTGCAGATGTCTACGCATCGTAGCAATAGAGCTCTAGTGGTTTTTAAATCGCGATATCACATCTCACTTCTATGCTTCGAGATAAGATATAATATTCATTGCGAAGTGTCATGTATACCTCGTATTAACTTCAAAAGAATGTAAATGCGGCATTTCCATGCTAGGAAATAGCGTTTGCAGATGTCTAAGTATCGTAGCAATAGAGTTCTAATGCTACTTAAAACGCGATATCGCATCTCACTTCTATATTTCATGATAAGATATAATATCCATTGCGAAGTGTCATGCATACCTCGTATTCACTTCAATGGAATGTAAATGCGACACTTCCATGCTAGGAAATAGCGTTCGCAGATGTCTACGTATCGTAGCAATACAGTTCTAATGCTTCTTAGAACGCGATTTCGCATCTCACTTCTCTGTTTCATGATAAGATATAATATTCATTGCGAAGTGTCATGTGTACCTCGTATTAACTTCAAAAGAATGTAAATGCGGCATTTCCATGCTAGGAAATAGCGTTTGCAGATGTCTAAGTATCGTAGCATTAGAGTTCTAATGCTTCTTAAAACGCGATATCGCATCTCACTGCTATGTTTCTTGATAAGATATAATATTCATTATGGAGTGTCATGTATACCTCGTATTCACTTCAAAAGAATGTAAATACGACACTTCTATGCTTGGAAATAGCCTTTGCAGATGTCTACGTATCGTAGCAATAGAGTTCTAATGCTTCTTAGAACGCGATATCGCATCTCACTTCTATGTTTCATGATAAGATATAATATTCATTGCGAAGTGTCATGTATACCTCGTATTCACTTCAACAGAATGTAAATGCGACACTTCCTTGCTAGGAAATAGCGCTTCCAGATGACCACGTATCGAATGAATAGAGTTCTAATACTTCTTAAAACGAGATGTCGCATCTCATTTCTATGTTTCATGATAAGATATAATATCCATTGCGAAGTGTCATGTATACCTCGTATTCACTTCAATGGAATGTAAATGCGACATTTCCTTGCTAGGAAATAGAGTTTGCAGATGTCTGCGTACATTAGCAAGAGTGTTCTAATGCTTCTTAAAAAGCGATATCGCATCTCACTCCTATATTTCATGATAAGATATAATATTCATTGCGAAGTGTCATGTATACCTCGCGTTCACTTCAAAAGAATGTAAATGCGACACTTCCATGCTAGGAAATAGCGTTTCCAGATGTCTACGTATCGTAGCAATAGAGTTCTAATTCTTCTTAAAACGCGATATCGCATCTCACTTCTATGTTTCATGATAAGATATAATATTCATTGCGAAGTGTCATGTATACCTCGTGTTCACTTCAAAAGAATGTAAATGCGACACTTCCATGCTAGGAAATAGCGTTTCCAGATGTCTACGTATCGTAGCAATAGAGTTCTAATTCTTCTTAAAACGCGATATCGCATCTCACTTCTATGTTTCATGATAAGATATAATTTTCATTGCGAAGTGTCATGTATACCTCGTGTACACTTCAAAAGAATGTATATGCGACACTTCCATGCTAGGAAATAGCGTTTCCAGATGTCTACGTATCGTAGCAATAGAGTTCTAATTCTTCTTAAAACGCGATATCGCATCTCACTTCTATGTTTCATGATAAGATATAATATTCATTGCGAAGTGTCATGTATACCTCGTGTTCACTTCAAAAGAATGTAAATGCGACATTTCCTTACTAGGAAATAGAGTTTGCAGATGTCTACGTACATTAGCAGGAGTGTTCTAATGCTTCTTGAAACGCGATATCGCATCTCACTTCTATGTTTCATGATAAGATATAATATTCATTGCGAAGTGTCATGTATACCTCGTGTTCACTTCAAAAGAATGTAAATGAGACACTTCCATGCTAGGAAATAGCGTTTCCAGATGTCTACGTATCGTAGCAATAGAGTTCTAATGCTTCTTAAAACGCGATATCGCATCTCACTTCTATGTTTCACGATAAGATATAATATTCATTATGGAGTGTTATGTATACCTCGTATTCACTTCAAAAGAATGTAAATGCGACACTTGCATCCTAGGAAATAGCGTTTGCAGATGTCTACGTATCGTAGCAATAGAGTTCTAATGCTTCTTAGAACGCGATATCGCATCTCACTTCTGTGTTTCATGATAAGATATAATATTCATTGCGAAGTGTCATGTATACCTCGTATTCACTTCAAAAGAATGTAAATGCGACACTTCCTTCCTAGGAAATAGCGTTTCCAGATGACCACGTATCGTAAGAATAGAGTTCTAATACTTCTTAAAACGAGATGTCGCATCTCATTTCTACGTTTCATGATAAGATATAATATCCATCGCGAAGTGTCATGCATACCTCGTATTCACTTCAATGGAATGTAAATGCGACACTTCCATGCTAGGAAATAGCGTTCGCAGATGTCTACGTATCGTAGCAATAGGGTTCTAATGCTTCTCAAAACGCGATATCGCATCTCATTTCTATGCTTCATGATAAGATATAATATTCATCGCGAAGTGTCATGTATACCTCGTATTCACTTCAGATGAATGTAAATGCGACAATTGCTTGCTAGGAAATAGCGTTTGCAAATGTCTACCTATCGTAGCAATAGAGTTCTAATGCTACTTAAATCGCGATATCGCATCTCATTTATATGTTTCGTGATAAGATATAATATTCATTGCCAAGTGTCATGTATACCTCGTATTCACATCAAAAGAATGTAAGTGCGACACCTCCATGCTAGGAAATAGCGTTTGCAGATGTCTCCGCATCGAGGCCATAGAGTTCTAATGCTTCTTAAAACGCGATATCGCATCTCTCTTCTATGTTTCATGATAAGATATAATATTCATGACGATGTGTCATGTACACCTCGTATTCACTTCAAAAGAATGTAAATGCGACTATTGCTTGCTAGGAAATAGCGTTTGCAGATGTCTACGTATCGTAGCAATAGAGTTCTAATGCTACTTAAATCGCGATATCGCTTCTCATTTATATGTTTCGTGATAAGATATAATATTCATTGCGAAGTGTCATGTATACCTCGTATTCACTTCAAAAGAATGTAAATGCGACGTTTCCATCCTTGGGAATATCGTTTGCAGATGTCTACTTATCCTAGCAAAAGAGTCCTAATGCTTCTTAAAACGAGATGTCGCATTTCATTTCTATGTTTCGTGATAAGATATAATATTCATTGCGAAATGTCATGTATACCTCGTATTCACCACAAACGAATGTAAATGCGACACTTCCTTGCTAGTAAATAGCGTACTCAGATGTCTACGTATCGTAGCAATAGATGTAAATGCGACTATTGCTTGCTAGGAAATAGCGTTTGCAGATAACTACGTATCGTAGCAATAGAGTTCTAATGCTACTTAAATCGCGATATCGCTTCTCACTTCTATGTTTCATGATAAGATATAATATTCATTGCGAAGTGTCATGTATACCTCGTGTTCACTTCAAAAGAATGTAAATGCGACACTTCCATGCTAGGAAATAGCGTTTCCAGATGTCTACGTATCGTAGCAATAGAGTTCTAGTGCTTCTTAAAACGCGATATCGCATCTCATTTCTATGCTTCATGATAAGATATAATATTCATTGCGAAGTGTCATGTATACCTCGTATTCACTTCAATGGAATGTAAATGCGACATTTCCCTGCTAGGAAATAGAGTTTGCAGATGTCTACGTATATTAGCAATAGAGTTCTAATACTTCTCAAAACGCGATATCGCATCTCATTTCTATGCTTCATGATAAGATATAATATTCATCGCGAAGTGTCATGTATACCTCGTATTCACTTCAGATGAATGTAAATGCGACAATTGCTTGCTAGGAAATAGCGTTTGCAAATGTCTACCTATCGTAGCAATAGAGTTCTAATGCTACTTGAATCGCGATATCGCATCTCATTTATATGTTTCGTGATAAGATATAATATTCATTGCCAAGTGTCATGTATACCTCGAATTCACATCAAAAGAATGTAAGTGCGACACCTCCATGCTAGGAAATAGCGTTTGCAGATGTCTCCGCATCGAGGCCATAGAGTTCTAATGCTTCTTAAAACGCGATATCGCATCTCTCTTCTATGTTTCATGATAAGATATAATATTCATGCCGAAGTGTCATGTACACCTCGTATTCACTTCAAAAGAATGTAAATGCGACTATTGCTTGCTAGGAAATAGCGTTTGCAGATGTCTACGTATCGTAGCAATAGAGTTCTAATGCTACTTAAATCGCGATATCGCTTCTCATTTATATGTTTCGTGATAAGATATAATATTCATTGCGAAATGTCATGTATACCTCGTATTCACCACAAACGAATGTAAATGCGACACTTCCTTGCTAGTAAATAGCGTATTCAGATGTCTACGTATCGTAGCAATAGATTTCTAATGCTACTTAAATCGCGATATCGCATCTCATTTCTATGATTCGTGATCAGATGTAATATTCATTGCGAAGTGTCATATACACCTCGTATTCATTTCAAAAGAATGTAAGTGCGACACCTCCATGCTAGGAAATAGCGTTTCCAGATGTCTACGTATCGTAGCAATAGAGTTCTAATGCTTCTTAATAAGCGATATCGCATCTCACTTCTATGTTTCATGATAAGATATAATATTCATTGCGAAGTGTCATGTATACCTCGTATTCACTTCAATGGAATGTAAATGCGACATTTCCTTGCTAGGAAATAGAGTTTGCAGATGTCTACGTATATTAGCAATAGAGTTCTAATACTTCTCAAAACGCGATATCGCATCTCATTTCTATGCTTCATGATAAGATATAATATTCATCGCGAAGTGTCATGTATACCTCGTATTCACTTCAGATGAATGTAAATGCGACAATTGCTTGCTAGGAAATAGCGTTTGCAAATGTCTACCTATCGTAGCAATAGAGTTCTAATGCTACTTAAATCGCGATATCGCATCTCATTTATATGTTTCGTGATAAGATATAATATTCATTGCCAAGTGTCATGTATACCTCGTATTCACATCAAAAGAATGTAAGTGCGACACCTCCATGCTAGGAAATAGCGTTTGCAGATGTCTCCGCATCGAGGACATAGAGTTCTAATGCTTCTTAAAACGCGATATGGCATCTCTCTTCTATGTTTCATGATAAGATATAATATTCATGACGAAGTGTCATTTACACCTCGTACTCACTTCAAAAGAATGTAAATGCGACTATTGCTTGCTAGGAAATAGCGTTTGCAGATGTCTACGTATCGTAGCAATAGAGTTCTAATGCTACTTAAATCGCGATAGCGCTTCTCATTTATATGTTTCTTGATAAGATATAATTTTCATTGTGGATTGTTATGTATACCTTGTATTCACTTCAAAAGATAGTAAATGCGACACTTCCTTGCTAGGTAATAGCTTCTGCAGATGTCTACGTATCAAAGCAATAGATTTCTAATGCTTCTTAAGACGCGAAATCGCTCCACATTTCTATGTTTCATGATAAGATATAATATTCATTGCGAAGTGTCATGTATACCTCGTATTCACTTCAATGGAATGTAAATGCGACATTTCCTTGCTAGGAAATAGAGTTTGCAGATGTCTACGTATATTAGCAATAGTGTTCTAATACTTCTTAAAACGAGATGTCGCACCTCATTTCTATGTTTCATGAGATATAATATCCATTGCGAAGTGTCATGTATACCTCGTATTCACTTCAATGGAATGTAAATGCGGCATTTCCTTACTAGGAAATAGAGTTTGCAGATGTCTACGTACATTAGCAGGAGTGTTCTAATACTTCTTAAAAAGAGATATCGCATCTCATTTCTATGTCTCATGATAACATATAATACTCATTGCGAAGTTTCATGTATTCCTCGTATTCGCTTAAAATGAATGTAAATGCGACACTTCCCTACTAGGAAATAGCGTTTGCTGATGCCTACGTATCGTAGCAATAGAGTTCTAATGCTTCATAAAACGCGATATCACATCACATTTCTATGTTTCATGATAATATATAATATTAACTGCGCAGTTTCATGTATACCCTCTATTCACTTCAGAAGAATGTAAATGCGACTATTGCTTGCTAGGAAATAGCGTTCGCATATGTCTACTTATCGTAGCAATATAGTTCTAATGCTTCTTAGAACGCGATATCGCATCTCACTTCTATGTTTCATGATAAGATATAGTATTCATTGCGAAGTGTCATGTATACCTCGTGTTCACTTCAAAAGAATGTAAATGCGACACTTCCATGCTAGGAAATAGCGTTTCCAGATGTCTACGTATCGTAGCAATAGAGTTCTAATGCTTCTTAAAACGCGATATCGCATCTCACTTCTAAGTTTCACGATAAGATATAATATTCATTATGGAGTGTTATGTATACCTCGTATTCACTTCAAAAGAATGTAAATGCGACACTTGCATCCTAGGAAATAGCGTTTGCAGATGTCTACGTATCGTAGCAATAGAGTTCTAATGCTTCTTAGAACGCGATACCGCATCTCACTTCTGTGTTTCATGATAAGATATAATATTCATTGCGAAGTGTCATGTATACCTCGTATTCACTTCAAAAGAATGTAAATGCGACACTTCCTTCCTAGGAAATAGCGTTTCCAGATGACCACGTATCGTAAGAATAGAGTTCTAATACTTCTTAAAACGAGAAGTCGCATCTCATTTCTACGTTTCATGATAAGATATAATATCCATTGCGAAGTGTCATGCATACCTCGTATTCACTTCAATGGAATGTAAATGCGACACTTCCATGCTAGGAAATAGCGTTCGCAGATGTCTACGTATCGTAGCAATAGTGTTCTAATGCTTCTTAGAACGCGATATCGCATCTCACTTCTATGTTTCATAATAAGACATAATATTCATTGCGAAGTGTCATGTATACCTCGTATTGACTTCAAAAGAATGTAAATGCGGCATTTCCATGCTAGGAAGTAGCGTTTGCAGATGTCTACGTATCGTAGCTGTAGAGTTCTAATTCTTCTTATAACGCGATATTGCATCTCACTGCTATGTTTCATGATAAGATATAATATTCATTATGGAGTGTTATGTATACCTCGTACTCACTTCATAAGAATGTAAATGCGACCCTTCCATGCTAGGAAATAGCCTTTGCAGATGTCTACGTATCGTAGCAATAGAGTTCTAATGCTTCTTAGAACGCGATATCGCATCTCACTTCTATGTTTCATAATAAGACATAATATTCATTGCGAAGTGTCATGTATACCTCGATTTCACTGCACAAGAATGTAAATGCGACACTTCCATGCTAGGAAGTAGCGTTTGCAGATGTCTACGCATCGTAGCAATAGAGCTCTAGTGGTTTTTAAATCGCGATGTCACATCTCACTTCTATGCTTCGAGATAAGATATAATATTCATTGCGAAGTGTCATGTATACCTCGTATTAACTTCAAAAGAATGTAAATGCGGCATTTCCATGCTAGGAAATAGCGTTTGCAGATGTCTAAGTATCGTAGCAATAGAGTTCTAATGCTACTTAAAACGCGATATCGCATCTCACTTCTATATTTCATGATAAGATATAATATCCATTGCGAAGTGTCATGCATACCTCGTATTCACTTCAATGGAATGTAAATGCGACACTTCCATGCTAGGAAATAGCGTTCGCAGATGTCTACGTATCGTAGCAATACAGTTCTAATGCTTCTTAGAACGCGATTTCGCATCTCACTTCTATGTTTCATGATAAGATATAATATTCATTGCGAAGTGTCATGTGTACCTCGTATTAACTTCAAAAGAATGTAAATGCGGCATTTCCATGCTAGGAAATAGCGTTTGCAGATGTCTAAGTATCGTAGCATTAGAGTTCTAATGCTTCTTAAAACGCGATATCGCATCTCACTGCTATGTTTCTTGATAAGATATAATATTCATTATGGAGTGTCATGTATACCTCGTATTCACTTCAAAAGAATGTAAATACGACACTTCTATGCTTGGAAATAGCCTTTGCAGATGTCTACGTATCGTAGCAATAGAGTTCTAATGCTTCTTAGAACGCGATATCGCATCTCACTTCTATGTTTCATGATAAGATATAATATTCATTGCGAAGTGTCATGTATACCTCGTATTCACTTCAACAGAATGTAAATGCGACACTTCCTTGCTAGGAAATAGCGCTTCCAGATGACCACGTATCGAATGAATAGAGTTCTAATACTTCTTAAAACGAGATGTCGCATCTCATTTCTATGTTTCATGATAAGATATAATATCCATTGCGAAGTGTCATGTATACCTCGTATTCACTTCAATGGAATGTAAATGCGACATTTCCTTGCTAGGAAATAGAGTTTGCAGATGTCTGCGTACATTAGCAAGAGTGTTCTAATGCTTCTTAAAAAGCGATATCGCATCTCACTCCTATATTTCATGATAAGATATAATATTCATTGCGAAGTGTCATGTATACCTCGTGTTCACTTCAAAAGAATGTAAATGCGACACTTCCATGCTAGGAAATAGCGTTTCCAGATGTCTACGTATCGTAGCAATAGAGTTCTAATTCTTCTTAAAACGCGATATCGCATCTCACTTCTATGTTTCATGATAAGATATAATATTCATTGCGAAGTGTCATGTATACCTCGTGTTCACTTCAAAAGAATGTAAATGCGACACTTCCATGCTAGGAAATAGCGTTTCCAGATGTCTACGTATCGTAGCAATAGAGTTCTAATTCTTCTTAAAACGCGATATCGCATCTCACTTCTATGTTTCATGATAAGATATAATTTTCATTGCGAAGTGTCATGTATACCTCGTGTACACTTCAAAAGAATGTATATGCGACACTTCCATGCTAGGAAATAGCGTTTCCAGATGTCTACGTATCGTAGCAATAGAGTTCTAATTCTTCTTAAAACGCGATATCGCATCTCACTTCTATGTTTCATGATAAGATATAATATTCATTGCGAAGTGTCATGTATACCTCGTGTTCACTTCAAAAGAATGTAAATGCGACATTTCCTTACTAGGAAATAGAGTTTGCAGATGTCTACGTACATTAGCAGGAGTGTTCTAATGCTTCTTGAAACGCGATATCGCATCTCACTTTTATGTTTCATGATAAGATATAATATTCATTGCGAAGTGTCATGTATACCTCGTGTTCACTTCAAAAGAATGTAAATGAGACACTTCCATGCTAGGAAATAGCGTTTCCAGATGTCTACGTATCGTAGCAATAGAGTTCTAATGCTTCTTAAAACGCGATATCGCATCTCACTTCTATGTTTCACGATAAGATATAATATTCATTATGGAGTGTTATGTACACCTCGTATTCACTTCAAAAGAATGTAAATGCGACACTTGCATCCTAGGAAATAGCGTTTGCAGATGTCTACGTATCGTAGCAATAGAGTTCTAATGCTTCTTAGAACGCGATATCTCATCTCACTTCTGTGTTTCATGATAAGATATAATATTCATTGCGAAGTGTCATGTATACCTCGTATTCACTTCAAAAGAATGTAAATGCGACACTTCCTTCCTAGGAAATAGCGTTTCCAGATGACCACGTATCGTAAGAATAGAGTTCTAATACTTCTTAAAACGAGATGTCGCATCTCATTTCTACGTTTCATGATAAGATATAATATCCATTGCGAAGTGTCATGCATACCTCGTATTCACTTCAATGGAATGTAAATGCGACACTTCCATGCTAGGAAATAGCGTTCGCAGATGTCTACGTATCGTAGCAATAGGGTTCTAATGCTTCTCAAAACGCGATATCGCATCTCATTTCTATGCTTCATGATAAGATATAATATTCATCGCGAAGTGTCATGTATACCTCGTATTCACTTCAGATGAATGTAAATGCGACAATTGCTTGCTAGGAAATAGCGTTTGCAAATGTCTACCTATCGTAGCAATAGAGTTCTAATGCTACTTAAATCGCGATATCGCATCTCATTTATATGTTTCGTGATAAGATATAATATTCATTGCCAAGTGTCATGTATACCTCGTATTCACATCAAAAGAATGTAAGTGCGACACCTCCATGCTAGGAAATAGCGTTTGCAGATGTCTCCGCATCGAGGCCATAGAGTTCTAATGCTTCTTAAAACGCGATATCGCATCTCTCTTCTATGTTTCATGATAAGATATAATATTCATGACGAAGTGTCATGTACACCTCGTATTCACTTCAAAAGAATGTAAATGCGACTATTGCTTGCTAGGAAATAGCGTTTGCAGATGTCTACGTATCGTAGCAATAGAGTTCTAATGCTACTTAAATCGCGATATCGCTTCTCATTTATATGTTTCGTGATAAGATATAATATTCATTGCGAAGTGTCATGTATACCTCGTATTCACTTCAAAAGAATGTAAATGCGACGTTTCCATCCTTGGGAATATCGTTTGCAGATGTCTACTTATCCTAGCAAAAGAGTCCTAATGCTTCTTAAAACGAGATGTCGCATTTCATTTCTATGTTTCGTGATAAGATATAATATTCATTGCGAAATGTCATGTATACCTCGTATTCACCACAAACGAATGTAAATGCGACACTTCCTTGCTAGTAAATAGCGTACTCAGATGTCTACGTATCGTAGCAATAGATGTAAATGCGACTATTGCTTGCTAGGAAATAGCGTTTGCAGATAACTACGTATCGTAGCAATAGAGTTCTAATGCTACTTAAATCGCGATATCGCTTCTCACTTCTATGTTTCATGATAAGATATAATATTCATTGCGAAGTGTCATGTATACCTCGTGTTCACTTCAAAAGAATGTAAATGCGACACTTCCATGCTAGGAAATAGCGTTTCCAGATGTCTACGTATCGTAGCAATAGAGTTCTAATGCTTCTTAAAACGCGATATCGCATCTCACTTCTATGTTTCACGATAAGATATAATATTCATTATGGAGTGTTATGTATACCTCGTATTCACTTCAAAAGAATGTAAATGCGACACTTGCATCCTAGGAAATAGCGTTTGCAGATGTCTACGTATCGTAGCAATAGAGTTCTAATGCTTCTTAGAACGCGATACCGCATCTCACTTCTGTGTTTCATGATAAGATATAATATTCATTGCGAAGTGTCATGTATACCTCGTATTCACTTCAAAATAATGTAAATGCGACACTTCCTTCCTAGGAAATAGCGTTTCCAGATGACCACGTATCGTAAGAATAGAGTTCTAATACTTCTTAAAACGAGATGTCGCATCTCATTTCTACGTTTCATGATAAGATATAATATCCATTGCGAAGTGTCATGCATACCTCGTATTCACTTCAATGGAATGTAAATGCGACACTTCCATGCTAGGAAATAGCGTTCGCAGATGTCTACGTATCGTAACAATTGGGTTCTAATGCTTCTCAAAACGCGATATCGCATCTCATTTCTATGCTTCATGATAAGATATAATATTCATCGCGAAGTGTCATGTATACCTCGTATTCACTTCAGATGAATGTAAATGCGACAATTGCTTGCTAGGAAATAGCGTTTGCAAATGTCTACCTATCGTAGCAATAGAGTTCTAATGCTACTTGAATCGCGATATCGCATCTCATTTATATGTTTCGTGATAAGATATAATATTCATTGCCAAGTGTCATGTATACCTCGTATTCACATCAAAAGAATGTAAGTGCGACACCTCCATGCTAGGAAATAGCGTTTGCAGATGTCTCCGCATCGAGGCCATAGAGTTCTAATGCTTCTTAAAACGCGATATCGCATCTCTCTTCTATGTTTCATGATAAGATATAATATTCATGACGAAGTGTCATGTACACCTCGTATTCACTTCAAAAGAATGTAAATGCGACTATTGCTTGCTAGGAAATAGCGTTTGCAGATGTCTACGTATCGTAGCAATAGAGTTCTAATGCTACTTAAATCGCGATATCGCTTCTCATTTATATGTTTCGTGATAAGATATAATATTCATTGCGAAGTGTCATGTATACCTCGTATTCACTTCAAAAGAATGTAAATGCGGCATTTCCATGCTAGGAAATAGCGTTTGCAGATGTCTACTTATCCTAGCAAAAGAGTCCTAATGCTTCTTAAAACGAGATGTCGCATTTCATTTCTATGTTTCGTGATAAGATATAATATTCATTGCGAAATGTCATGTATACCTCGTATTCACCACAAGCGAATGTAAATGCGACACTTCCTTGCTAGTAAATAGCGTATTCAGATGTCTACGTATCGTAGCAATAGATTTCTAATGCTACTTAAATCGCGATATCGCATCTCATTTCTATGATTCGTGATCAGATATAATATTCATTGCGAAGTGTCATATACACCTCGTATTCATTTCAAAAGAATGTAAGTGCGACACCTCCATGCTAGGAAATAGTGTTTCCAGATGTCTACGTATCGTAGCAATAGAGTTCTAATGCTTCTTAATAAGCGATATCGCATCTCACTTCTATGTTTCATGATAAGATATAATATTCATTGCGAAGTGTCATGTATACCTCGTATTCACTTCAATGGAATGTAAATGCGACATTTCCTTGCTAGGAAATAGAGTTTGCAGATGTCTACGTATATTAGCAATAGAGTTCTAATACTTCTCAAAACGCGATATCGCATCTCATTTCTATGCTTCATGATAAGATATAATATTCATCGCGAAGTGTCATGTATACCTCGTATTCACTTCAGATGAATGTAAATGCGACAATTGCTTGCTAGGAAATAGCGTTTGCAAATGTCTACCTATCGTAGCAATAGAGTTCTAATGCTACTTAAATCGCGATATCGCATCTCATTTATATGTTTCGTGATAAGATATAATATTCATTGCCAAGTGTCATGTATACCTCGTATTCACATCAAAAGAATGTAAGTGCGACACCTCCATGCTAGGAAATAGCGTTTGCAGATGTCTCCGCATCGAGGACATAGAGTTCTAATGCTTCTTAAAACGCGATATGGCATCTCTCTTCTATGTTTCATGATAAGATATAATATTCATGACGAAGTGTCATTTACACCTCGTACTCACTTCAAAAGAATGTAAATGCGACTATTGCTTGCTAGGAAATAGCGTTTGCAGATGTCTACGTATCGTAGCAATAGAGTTCTAATGCTACTTAAATCGCGATAGCGCTTCTCATTTATATGTTTCTTGATAAGATATAATTTTCATTGTGGATTGTTATGTATGCCTTGTATTCACTTCAAAAGATAGTAAATGCGACACTTCCTTGCTAGGTAATAGCTTCTGCAGATGTCTACGTATCAAAGCAATAGATTTCTAATGCTTCTTAAGACGCGAAATCGCTCCACATTTCTATGTTTCATGATAAGATATAATATTCATTGCGAAGTGTCATGTATACCTCGTATTCACTTCAATGGAATGTAAATGCGACATTTCCTTGCTAGGAAATAGAGTTTGCAGATGTCTACGTATATTAGCAATAGTGTTCTAATACTTCTTAAAACGAGATGTCGCACCTCATTTCTATGTTTCATGAGATATAATATCCATTGCGAAGTGTCATGTATACCTCGGATTCACTTCAATGGAATGTAAATGCGGCATTTCCTTACTAGGAAATAGAGTTTGCAGATGTCTACGTACATTAGCAGGAGTGTTCTAATGCTTCTTAAAACGCGATATCGCATCTCACTTCTGTGTTTCATGATAAGATATAATGTTCATTGCGAAGTGTCATGTATACCTCGTGTTCACTTCAAAAGAATGTAAATGCGACACTTCCATGCTAGGAAATAGCGTTTCCAGATGTCTACGTATCGTAGCAATAGAGTTCTAATGCTTCTTAATAAGCGATATCGCATCTCATTTCTATGTTTCATGATAAGATATAATATTCATTGCGAAATGTCATGTATACCTCGTATTCAATTCAAAGGAATGTAAATGCGACTATTGCTTGCTAGGAAATAGCGTTCGCATATGTCTACTTATCGTAGCAATATAGTTCTAATGCTTCTTAGAACGCGATATCGCATCTCACTTCTATGTTTCATGATAAGATATAATATTCATTGCGAAGTGTCATGTATACCTCGTGTTCACTTCAAAAGAATGTAAATGCGACACTTCCATGCTAGGAAATAGCGTTTCCAGATGTCTACGTATCGTAGCAATAGAGTTCTAATGCTTCTTAAAACGCGATATCGCATCTCACTTCTAAGTTTCACGATAAGATATAATATTCATTATGGAGTGTTATGTATACCTCGTATTCACTTCAAAAGAATGTAAATGCGACACTTGCATCCTAGGAAATAGCGTTTGCAGATGTCTACGTATCGTAGCAATAGAGTTCTAATGCTTCTTAGAACGCGATACCGCATCTCACTTCTGTGTTTCATGATAAGATATAATATTCATTGCGAAGTGTCATGTATACCTCGTATTCACTTCAAAAGAATGTAAATGCGACACTTCCTTCCTAGGAAATAGCGTTTCCAGATGACCACGTATCGTAAGAATAGAGTTCTAATACTTCTTAAAACGAGAAGTCGCATCCCATTTCTACGTTTCATGATAAGATATAATATCCATTGCGAAGTGTCATGCATACCTCGTATTCACTTCAATGGAATGTAAATGCGACACTTCCATGCTAGGAAATAGCGTTCGCAGATGTCTACGTATCGTAGCAATAGTGTTCTAATGCTTCTTAGAACGCGATATCGCATCTCACTTCTATGTTTCATAATAAGACATAATATTCATTGCGAAGTGTCATGTATACCTCGTATTGACTTCAAAAGAATGTAAATGCGGCATTTCCATGCTAGGAAGTAGCGTTTGCAGATGTCTACGTATCGTAGCTGTAGAGTTCTAATTCTTCTTATAACGCGATATTGCATCTCACTGCTATGTTTCATGATAAGATATAATATTCATTATGGAGTGTTATGTATACCTCGTACTCACTTCATAAGAATGTAAATGCGACCCTTCCATGCTAGGAAATAGCCTTTGCAGATGTCTACGTATCGTAGCAATAGAGTTCTAATGCTTCTTAGAACGCGATATCGCATCTCACTTCTATGTTTCATAATAAGACATAATATTCATTGCGAAGTGTCATGTATACCTCGATTTCACTGCACAAGAATGTAAATGCGACACTTCCATGCTAGGAAGTAGCGTTTGCAGATGTCTACGCATCGTAGCAATAGAGCTCTAGTGGTTTTTAAATCGCGATATCACATCTCACTTCTATGCTTCGAGATAAGATATAATATTCATTGCGAAGTGTCATGTATACCTCGTATTAACTTCAAAAGAATGTAAATGCGGCATTTCCATGCTAGGAAATAGCGTTTGCAGATGTCTAAGTATCGTAGCAATAGAGTTCTAATGCTACTTAAAACGCGATATCGCATCTCACTTCTATATTTCATGATAAGATATAATATCCATTGCGAAGTGTCATGCATACCTCGTATTCACTTCAATGGAATGTAAATGCGACACTTCCATGCTAGGAAATAGCGTTCGCAGATGTCTACGTATCGTAGCAATAGAGTTCTAATGCTTCTTAGAACGCGATTTCGCATCTCACTTCTATGTTTCATGATAAGATATAATATTCATTGCGAAGTGTCATGTATACCTCGTATTAACTTCAAAAGAATGTAAATGCGGCATTTCCATGCTAGGAAATAGCGTTTGCAGATGTCTAAGTATCGTAGCATTAGAGTTCTAATGCTTCTTAAAACGCGATATCGCATCTCACTGCTATGTTTCTTGATAAGATATAATATTCATTGTGGAGTGTTATGTATACCTCGTATTCACTTCAAAAGAATGTAAATACGACACTTCCATGCTTGGAAATAGCCTTTGCAGATGTCTACGTATCGTAGCAATAGAGTTCTAATGCTTCTTAGAAAGCGATATCGCATCTCACTTCTATGTTTCATGATAAGATATAATATTCATTGCGAAGTGTCATGTATACCTCGTATTCACTTCAAAAGAATGTAAATGCGACACTTCCTTGCTAGGAAATAGCGCTTCCAGATGACCACGTATCGAATGAATAGAGTTCTAATACTTCTTAAAACGAGATGTCGCATCTCATTTCTATGTTTCATGATAAGATATAATATCCATTGCGAAGTGTCATGTATACCTCGTATTCACTTCAATGGAATGTAAATGCGACATTTCCTTGCTAGGAAATAGAGTTTGCAGATGTCTACGTACATTAGCAAGAGTGTTCTAATGCTTCTTAAAACGCGATATCGCATCTCACTCCTATATTTCATGATAAGATATAATATTCATTGCGAAGTGTCATGTATACCTCGTGTACACTTCAAAAGAATGTATATGCGACACTTCCATGCTAGGAAATAGCGTTTCCAGATGTCTACGTATCGTAGCAATAGAGTTCTAATTCTTCTTAAAACGCGATATCGCATCTCACTTCTATGTTTCATGATAAGATATAATATTCATTGCGAAGTGTCATGTATACCTCGTGTTCACTTCAAAAGAATGTAAATGCGACATTTCCTTACTAGGAAATAGAGTTTGCAGATGTCTACGTACATTAGCAGGAGTGTTCTAATGCTTCTTGAAACGCGATATCGCATCTCACTTTTATGTTTCATGATAAGATATAATATTCATTGCGAAGTGTCATGTATACCTCGTGTTCACTTCAAAAGAATGTAAATGAGACACTTCCATGCTAGGAAATAGCGTTTCCAGATGTCTACGTATCGTAGCAATAGAGTTCTAATGCTTCTTAAAACGCGATATCGCATCTCACTTCTATGTTTCACGATAAGATATAATATTCATTATGGAGTGTTATGTACACCTCGTATTCACTTCAAAAGAATGTAAATGCGACACTTGCATCCTAGGAAATAGCGTTTGCAGATGTCTACGTATCGTAGCAATAGAGTTCTAATGCTTCTTAGAACGCGATATCTCATCTCACTTCTGTGTTTCATGATAAGATATAATATTCATTGCGAAGTGTCATGTATACCTCGTATTCACTTCAAAAGAATGTAAATGCGACACTTCCTTCCTAGGAAATAGCGTTTCCAGATGACCACGTATCGTAAGAATAGAGTTCTAATACTTCTTAAAACGAGATGTCGCATCTCATTTCTACGTTTCATGATAAGATATAATATCCATTGCGAAGTGTCATGCATACCTCGTATTCACTTCAATGGAATGTAAATGCGACACTTCCATGCTAGGAAATAGCGTTCGCAGATGTCTACGTATCGTAGCAATAGGGTTCTAATGCTTCTCAAAACGCGATATCGCATCTCATTTCTATGCTTCATGATAAGATATAATATTCATCGCGAAGTGTCATGTATACCTCGTATTCACTTCAGATGAATGTAAATGCGACAATTGCTTGCTAGGAAATAGCGTTTGCAAATGTCTACCTATCGTAGCAATAGAGTTCTAATGCTACTTAAATCGCGATATCGCATCTCATTTATATGTTTCGTGATAAGATATAATATTCATTGCCAAGTGTCATGTATACCTCGTATTCACATCAAAAGAATGTAAGTGCGACACCTCCATGCTAGGAAATAGCGTTTGCAGATGTCTCCGCATCGAGGCCATAGAGTTCTAATGCTTCTTAAAACGCGATATCGCATCTCTCTTCTATGTTTCATGATAAGATATAATATTCATGACGAAGTGTCATGTACACCTCGTATTCACTTCAAAAGAATGTAAATGCGACTGTTGCTTGCTAGGAAATAGCGTTTGCAGATGTCTACGTATCGTAGCAATAGAGTTCTAATGCTACTTAAATCGCGATATCGCTTCTCATTTATATGTTTCGTGATAAGATATAATATTCATTGCGAAGTGTCATGTATACCTCGTATTCACTTCAAAAGAATGTAAATGCGACGTTTCCATCCTTGGGAATATCGTTTGCAGATGTCTACTTATCCTAGCAAAAGAGTCCTAATGCTTCTTAAAACGAGATGTCGCATTTCATTTCTATGTTTCGTGATAAGATATAATATTCATTGCGAAATGTCATGTATACCTCGTATTCACCACAAACGAATGTAAATGCGACACTTCCTTGCTAGTAAATAGCGTACTCAGATGTCTACGTATCGTAGCAATAGATGTAAATGCGACTATTGCTTGCTAGGAAATAGCGTTTGCAGATAACTACGTATCGTAGCAATAGAGTTCTAATGCTACTTAAATCGCGATATCGCTTCTCACTTCTATGTTTCATGATAAGATATAATATTCATTGCGAAGTGTCATGTATACCTCGTGTTCACTTCAAAAGAATGTAAATGCGACACTTCCATGCTAGGAAATAGCGTTTCCAGATGTCTACGTATCGTAGCAATAGAGTTCTAATGCTTCTTAAAACGCGATATCGCATCTCACTTCTATGTTTCACGATAAGATATAATATTCATTATGGAGTGTTATGTATACCTCGTATTCACTTCAAAAGAATGTAAATGCGACACTTGCATCCTAGGAAATAGCGTTTGCAGATGTCTACGTATCGTAGCAATAGAGTTCTAATGCTTCTTAGAACGCGATACCGCATCTCACTTCTGTGTTTCATGATAAGATATAATATTCATTGCGAAGTGTCATGTATACCTCGTATTCACTTCAAAATAATGTAAATGCGACACTTCCTTCCTAGGAAATAGCGTTTCCAGATGACCACGTATCGTAAGAATAGAGTTCTAATACTTCTTAAAACGAGATGTCGCATCTCATTTCTACGTTTCATGATAAGATATAATATTCATTGCGAAGTGTCATGTATACCTCGTATTCACTTCAATGGAATGTAAATGCGACATTTCCTTGCTAGGAAATAGAGTTTGCAGATGTCTACGTATATTAGCAATAGTGTTCTAATACTTCTTAAAACGAGATGTCGCACCTCATTTCTATGTTTCATGAGATATAATATCCATTGCGAAGTGTCATGTATACCTCGTATTCACTTCAATGGAATGTAAATGCGGCATTTCCTTACTAGGAAATAGAGTTTGCAGATGTCTACGTACATTAGCAGGAGTGTTCTAATGCTTCTTAAAACGCGATATCGCATCTCACTTCTGTGTTTCATGATAAGATATAATGTTCATTGCGAAGTGTCATGTATACCTCGTGTTCACTTCAAAAGAATGTAAATGCGACACTTCCATGCTAGGAAATAGCGTTTCCAGATGTCTACGTATCGTAGCAATAGAGTTCTAATGCTTCTTAATAAGCGATATCGCATCTCATTTCTATGTTTCATGATAAGATATAATATTCATTGCGAAATGTCATGTATACCTCGTATTCAATTCAAAGGAATGTAAATGCGACTATTGCTTGCTAGGAAATAGCGTTCGCATATGTCTACTTATCGTAGCAATATAGTTCTAATGCTTCTTAGAACGCGATATCGCATCTCACTTCTATGTTTCATGATAAGATATAATATTCATTGCGAAGTGTCATGTATACCTCGTGTTCACTTCAAAAGAATGTAAATGCGACACTTCCATGCTAGGAAATAGCGTTTCCAGATGTCTACGTATCGTAGCAATAGAGTTCTAATGCTTCTTAAAACGCGATATCGCATCTCACTTCTAAGTTTCACGATAAGATATAATATTCATTATGGAGTGTTATGTATACCTCGTATTCACTTCAAAAGAATGTAAATGCGACACTTGCATCCTAGGAAATAGCGTTTGCAGATGTCTACGTATCGTAGCAATAGAGTTCTAATGCTTCTTAGAACGCGATACCGCATCTCACTTCTGTGTTTCATGATAAGATATAATATTCATTGCGAAGTGTCATGTATACCTCGTATTCACTTCAAAAGAATGTAAATGCGACACTTCCTTCCTAGGAAATAGCGTTTCCAGATGACCACGTATCGTAAGAATAGAGTTCTAATACTTCTTAAAACGAGAAGTCGCATCCCATTTCTACGTTTCATGATAAGATATAATATCCATTGCGAAGTGTCATGCATACCTCGTATTCACTTCAATGGAATGTAAATGCGACACTTCCATGCTAGGAAATAGCGTTCGCAGATGTCTACGTATCGTAGCAATAGTGTTCTAATGCTTCTTAGAACGCGATATCGCATCTCACTTCTATGTTTCATAATAAGACATAATATTCATTGCGAAGTGTCATGTATACCTCGTATTGACTTCAAAAGAATGTAAATGCGGCATTTCCATGCTAGGAAGTAGCGTTTGCAGATGTCTACGTATCGTAGCTGTAGAGTTCTAATTCTTCTTATAACGCGATATTGCATCTCACTGCTATGTTTCATGATAAGATATAATATTCATTATGGAGTGTTATGTATACCTCGTACTCACTTCATAAGAATGTAAATGCGACCCTTCCATGCTAGGAAATAGCCTTTGCAGATGTCTACGTATCGTAGCAATAGAGTTCTAATGCTTCTTAGAACGCGATATCGCATCTCACTTCTATGTTTCATAATAAGACATAATATTCATTGCGAAGTGTCATGTATACCTCGATTTCACTGCACAAGAATGTAAATGCGACACTTCCATGCTAGGAAGTAGCGTTTGCAGATGTCTACGCATCGTAGCAATAGAGCTCTAGTGGTTTTTAAATCGCGATATCACATCTCACTTCTATGCTTCGAGATAAGATATAATATTCATTGCGAAGTGTCATGTATACCTCGTATTAACTTCAAAAGAATGTAAATGCGGCATTTCCATGCTAGGAAATAGCGTTTGCAGATGTCTAAGTATCGTAGCAATAGAGTTCTAATGCTACTTAAAACGCGATATCGCATCTCACTTCTATATTTCATGATAAGATATAATATCCATTGCGAAGTGTCATGCATACCTCGTATTCACTTCAATGGAATGTAAATGCGACACTTCCATGCTAGGAAATAGCGTTCGCAGATGTCTACGTATCGTAGCAATAGAGTTCTAATGCTTCTTAGAACGCGATTTCGCATCTCACTTCTATGTTTCATGATAAGATATAATATTCATTGCGAAGTGTCATGTATACCTCGTATTAACTTCAAAAGAATGTAAATGCGGCATTTCCATGCTAGGAAATAGCGTTTGCAGATGTCTAAGTATCGTAGCATTAGAGTTCTAATGCTTCTTAAAACGCGATATCGCATCTCACTGCTATGTTTCTTGATAAGATATAATATTCATTGTGGAGTGTTATGTATACCTCGTATTCACTTCAAAAGAATGTAAATACGACACTTCCATGCTTGGAAATAGCCTTTGCAGATGTCTACGTATCGTAGCAATAGAGTTCTAATGCTTCTTAGAAAGCGATATCGCATCTCACTTCTATGTTTCATGATAAGATATAATATTCATTGCGAAGTGTCATGTATACCTCGTATTCACTTCAAAAGAATGTAAATGCGACACTTCCTTGCTAGGAAATAGCGCTTCCAGATGACCACGTATCGAATGAATAGAGTTCTAATACTTCTTAAAACGAGATGTCGCATCTCATTTCTATGTTTCATGATAAGATATAATATCCATTGCGAAGTGTCATGTATACCTCGTATTCACTTCAATGGAATGTAAATGCGACATTTCCTTGCTAGGAAATAGAGTTTGCAGATGTCTACGTACATTAGCAAGAGTGTTCTAATGCTTCTTAAAACGCGATATCGCATCTCACTCCTATATTTCATGATAAGATATAATATTCATTGCGAAGTGTCATGTATACCTCGTGTTCACTTCAAAAGAATGTAAATGCGACACTTCCATGCTAGGAAATAGCGTTTCCAGATGTCTACGTATCGTAGCAATAGAGTTCTAATGCTTCTTAATACGCGATATCGCATCTCACTTCTATGTTTCATGATAAGATATAATATTCATTGCGAAGTGTCATGTATACCTCGTATTCACTTCAATGGAATGTAAATGCGACATTTCCTTGCTAGGAAATAGAGTTTGCAGATGTCTACGTATATTAGCAATAGAGTTCTAATGCTTCTCAAAACGCGATATAGCACCTCATTCCTATGTTTAATGATAAGATATAATATTCATTGCGAAATGTCATGTATATCTCGTATTCACTTCAAAAGATGGTTGTGGCGTAGGCTGACATTTGCTAATGGGGAAGCTGTTTCCATAAAAATCATAAGCAAATATGAAAAATGACTAAACTGTGCAATTTATTTATTTTGATTCCAAAATAGATACACCGGCACAAAACAAAGATATAAGAACTCGATTTTATTATTTTCTATAAATTAGCTCGATAGGGCGATTTTTTCCATAAAGTCGATAATTACTTTGTCATAAAAATATATACACTTATTTTATATATATTTTCTTCAATTTATTGTTACAAATTCATGCAATTGAGGGTTACATTAAATACGATGACAGCATGTTATTTCAAAAATTACACAATGCGAAGTTAGGGACGCAACAGCATGAATTTTTATTTTATAAGTAATATTTTTTTTATAAATAATATTTTTAGTCTATGATGGATTGAAAGAAATATATACGACTCGCTCAATAACTATAATTATAGGAAAACGACCATCAAAATGTCTATCAATACTCATATGCTGAACATCTACTGACATCTAACGGTTCTAATTTGTATGAAAGCACAGGTTCCCCATTGCCAAATGTGATCCTGCGTCATTGCTGAGGAGATTCATGAATGGAGCGATGATACGCGTGTCACCATGGTGCTGGTGCTGCGCGATTCGCTTGTCTAGAACGTGCTGGTAACACGTTTTGGCATTTTAGTCAACGAATCCGGTCACAGATGACTACGAATCAGTTGACACTCCTCGGAAGTGGCAATATAGTGCCGGCATGGTGTCGCTACCATCTTGCCGTTTGTTATCTGGGATGCTTTTCAGTGCATTATTCGGAATTGAATTTGAACACATAGATACTTAATCGCAAATTTGTATGTACTGTGACGTGGAGAAGTCACAAGGCTCGCTCACCCCCCACCCCTTGCTTCGGTTAGACTAACTCGCAGATCACCACCCATGCGAGAAGCGCGGCACGGACTATCGCGATAGCTGTATTTGCGAGGAGCGTGAAATACACGATGGCAGAACCTTCCCCCCCCCCCCCCCCGTTCGTTTCTCTCTCTCCGTTCTACGGATTAGACTGGAGAGCTGATGGAAGAAGCGACCCATGAGACGCCTCTTCGGCGGATAATAAGACCGCAGGTTCGCGGAAGGGCTGTGCGCCGAGGTAGCGTGACGGGCTCGACGGTGGACGAGTCGGGAAGTGAGCAAGAAGAGACCCTGAAGCCCGAAGGATAGGATCCAGAGCTCTGCAACGATAAGACCGCTGCCATAGTCCATGCAGACGAACAGGATGGTTCTCGGGTGTGAGAAGGACCTCTACCCCTCCCCATTAGAACTCTATTGCTACGATACGGAGAAATCTGCAAACGCTATTTCCTAGCATGAAAGTGTCGCATTTACATTCTTTTGAAGTGAATACGATGAATACATAACACTCCACAACGAATATTATATCTTATCATGAAACATAAAATTGAGATGCGGTATTCCGTTTTAAGAAGCATTAGAAATCTATTGCTTCGATACGTAGACATCTGTAAACGCCATTTCCTAGCAAGGAAGTGTCGCATTTACATTCATTTGAAGTTTATGGGAGGTACAGGTGACAATTCGCAATGAATATTATATCTTATCACGAAACATAGAAATGAGATGCGATATCGCGATTTAAGAAGCGTTAGAACTCTATTGCTACGATACGTAGACATTTGCAAACGCTATTACCTAGCAAGGAAGTGTCGCATTTACATTCTTTACATGTGAATACGAGGAATACATGACACTTCGCAATGAATATTATATCTTGTCATGAAACATAGAAATGAGATGCGATATCGCGTTTTAAGAAGCATTAGAACTCTATTGCCTCGACGCGTAGACATCTACAGACGCTATTTCCTAGCATGGCAGTGTCGCATTTGCATTCTTTTGAAGTGAATACGAGGTGTACATGACACTTCGCAATGTATATTATATCTTATCACGAAACATAGAAATGAGATGCGATATCGCGTTTTAAGAAGCATTAGAACTCTATGGCCTCGATGCGGAGACATGTGCAAACGCTATTTCCTGGCATGGAAATGCCGCACTTACATTCTTTTGAAGTGAATACGAGGTATACATGACACTTCGCAATGAATATTAAATCTTATCACGAAACATATAAATGGGATGCGATATCGCAATTTAAGTAGCATTAGAACTCTATTGCTACGGTACGTAGACATCTGCAAACGCTATTTCCTAGCTAGCAACAGTCGCATTTACATTCTTTTGAAGTGAATATGAGGTATACATGACACTTCGCATTGAATATTATATCTTATCATGAAGCATAGAAATAATATGCGATATCGCGTTTTGAGAAGCATTAGAACTCTATTGCTACGATGCGTAGACGTCTGCAAACGCTATTTCCTAGCAAGCAATAGTCGCGCTTACATTCGTTTGAAGTGAATTCGAGGTTTACATGACACTCCGGAATGAATATTATAACTTATCACGAAACATAGAAATGAGATGCGATATCGCGTTCTAAGAAGCATTAGAACACTATTGCTACGATACGTAGACATCTGCAAACGCTATTTCCTAGCAAGCAATAGTCGCATTTACATTCCTTTGAATTGAATACGAGGTATACATGACACTTCGCAATGAATATTATATCTTATCATGAAACATAGAAATGAGATGCGATATCGTGTTTTAAGAAGTTTTAGAACACTATTGCTTCGATACGTAGACATTTGCAAACGCTATTACCTAGCAAGGAAGTGTCGCATTTACATTCTTTAGATGTGTTTACGAGGAATACATGAGAATTCGCAATAAATATTATATCTTGACATGAAACATAGAAATGAGATGCGATATCGCGTTTTAAGAAGCATTAGAGCACTATTGCCTCGATACGTAGACAACTGCAAACGCTATTTCCTAGCAAGGAAGTGTCGCATTTACATTCATTTGAAGTGAATGCGAGGTATAAGTGACACTTCGCAATGAATAATAGATCTTATCATGAAACATAGAAATGAGATGCGATATCGTGTTTTAAGAAGCTTTAGAACTCTATTGCTTCTCTACGTAGACATTTGCAAACGCTAATACCTAGCAAGGAAGTGTCGCATTTACATTCTGTAAATGTGTTTACGAGGAATACATGAGACTTCGCAATGAATATTATATCTTGACATGAAACATAGAAATGAGATGCGATATCCCGTTTTAAGAAGCATTAGAACTATTGCTACGATACGTAGAATTCTGCAAACGCTATTTCCTAGCAAGGAAGTGTCGCATTAACATTAATTTGAAGTGAATACTATGTATACATGACACTTCGCAATGAATATCATATCCTATGATGATACATAGAAATGAGATTCGATGTCGCGGTTTAAGAAGCATTAGAACTCTATTGCTACGATACGTAGACATCTGCAAACGCTACATCCAAGCATGGAAGTGTCGCAATTACATTCATTTGAAGTGAATACGAGGTATAAGTGAAACTTCGCAATGAATAATAGATCTTATCATGAAACATAGAGATGAGATGCGATATCGTGTTTTAAGAAGCTTTAGAACACTATTGCTTCGATACGTAGACATTTGCAAACGCTATTACCTAGCAAGGAAGTGTCGCATTTACATTCTTTACATGTGAATACGAGGAGTACATGACACTTCGCAATGAATATTATATCTTGTCATGAAACATAGAAATGAGATGCGATATCGCGTTTTAAGAAGCATTAGAACTCTATTGCCTCGACGCGTAGACATCTGCAAACGCTATTTCCTAGCAAGCAATAGTCGCATTTACATTCTTTTGAAGTGAATACGAGGTGTACATGACACTTCGTCATGAATATTATATCTTATCACGAAACATATAAATGGGATGCGATATCGCAATTTAAGTAGCATTAGAACTCTATTGCTACGGTACGTAGACATCTGCAAACGCTATTTCCTAGCTAGCGACAGTCGCATTTACATTCTTTTGAAGTGAATATGAGGTATACATGACACTTCGCATTGAATATTATATCTTATCATGAAGCATAGAAATAATATGCGATATCGCGTTTTGAGAAGCATTAGAACTCTATTGCTACGATACGTAGACATCTGCAAACGCTATTTCCTAGTAATGAAGTGTCGAATTTACATTCTTTTGATGTGAATACGAGGTATAAATGACACTTCGCAATTAATATTATATCCTATCATTAAACATAGGAATGAGATACGGTATCCCGTTTTAAGAAGCATTAGAACTCTATTGCTACGATACGTAGATATCAGCAGACGCCATTTCCTAGCAAGGAAGTGTCGCATTTACATTCTTTTGAAGTGAATACGAAGTATACATGACATTGCGCAATGAATATTATATCTTATCATGAAACATAGAATTGAGATGCGATATCGCGATTTAAGAAGCATTAGAACTCTATTGCCTCGATATGTAGACGTCTGCAAACGCTTTTTCCTAGCAAGGAAGTGTCGCATTTACATTCATTTGAAGTGTAGACGAGATATACATAACACTGCACAATGAATATTATATCTTATCATGAAACGTAGAAGTGAGATGCGATATCGTGTTTTAAGAAGCATTAGAACTGTATTGCTACGATACGTAGACACCTGCAAACGCTATTTCCTAGGAAGGAACTGCCGCATTTACATTCATTTGAAGTGTATGCGATGTATAAGTGACACTTCGCAATGAATATTGTATCTTATCATGAAACGTATAAATGAGATGCGATATCGCGTTTTAAGAAGCATTAGAACTCTATTGCTATGATACGTAGACATCTGCAAACGCTACTTCCTAGCAAGAAAGTGTCGCTCATATATTCTTTTGATGTGAATAGGAGGTATACATGACACTTCACAATGAATATTACATCCTATCATGAAACATAGAAGTGAGATGCGATATCGAGTATTAAGTAGCATTAGAAATCTATTGCTACGATACATAGACATCTGCAAACGCTATTTCCAAGGAAGGTATCGCATTACATTCTTTTGAAGTGAATACGAGGTATACATGACACTTCGCAATGAATATTATATCTTAAAATTAAACATAGAAATGAGTCGCGAAAACTTGTTTTAGGAAGCGTTAGAACTCAATTGCTACGATACGTAGTCATCTGCAAACGCTGCTTCCTAGCAAGGAAGTGTCGTATTTTCCTACATTTGTAGTGAATACGAGGTATACATAACACTGCACAATGAGTATTATACCTATCATGAAACATAAAAATGAGATGCGATATCGCAATTTAAGAAGGATTAGATCTCTAATGCTTCGATACGGAGACATCTGCAAACTCTATTTCCTAGCAATGAAGTGTTGCATTTACATTCATTTGAAGTGCATGCGAGGTATAAGTGGCACTTCGCATTGAATATTATATCTTATCATGAAACATAGAAATGAGATGCGATATGGCGTTCTAAGAAGCATTAGGGCCCCATTGCTGCGATAGGTAGACATCTGAAAACGCTATTTCCTAGCATGGAAGTGTCGAATTTACATTCTTTTGAAGCGAATACAAGGTATGCATGACACTTCGCAATGAACATTATATCTTATCGTTATACATAGAAATGAGATGCGACATCTTGTTTTAAGAAGCTCTAGAACTCTATTGCTACGATACGTAGACATCTACAGATGCTATTTATTAGCAGGGAAGTTTCGCATTTACATTCTTTTGAAGTGTATGCGTGATATAAGTGGCACTTCGCAATGAATATTATACGTTATCATGAAGCATAGAAATGAGATGCGATATCCCGTTTTAAGAAGTATTAGAACTCTATTGCTTCGATACGTAGACATCTGCAAACGCTATATCCTAGCAATGAAGTGTCGCATTTACATTCTTTTGAAGTGAATACGAGGAATGCGTGACACTTCGCAATTAATATTATATCATATCATGAAACACAGAAGTGAGATGCGATATCGTGTTTAGAGTAGCATTAGATCTCCATTGCTACGATACGTAGACTTCTGCAAACGCTATTTCCTATCAAGGAAATGTCGCATTTACATTCATTTGAAGTGTAGACGGGGAATACATAACACTTCGAAATGAATATTATATCTGATCGTGAAACATAGAAATGAGATGCAACATCTCGTGCTAAGAAGCATTAGAACTCTATTGCTTCGATACGGAGACATCTGCAAACGCTATTTCCTGGCAAGGAAGTGTCGTATTTACATCCTTTTGAAGGTAATACGAAGTATACATGTAACTTCGCAATGAATATTATATCTGATCATGAAACATGGAAATGAGATGCGATATCGCGTTTTGTGAAGCATTAGAACCCTATAGCCACGATACGTAGACATCTGCAAACGCTATTTCCTAGCAAGGAAGAGTCGCAATTACATTCATTTGAAGCGTATGCGAGGTATACGTGATACTTCGCAATGAATAATATATCGTACCATGAAACATAGGAATGAGATGCGGTATCTCGTTTTAAGAAGCATTAGAACTCTTTTGCTTCGATACGTAGACATCTGCAAACGCTATTTCCTAGCAAGGAAGTGTCGCATTTACTTTCATTTGAAGTGTAAGCGATGTATACGTGACACTTCGCAATAAATATTATATCTTATCATGAAACATAGAAATGTGATGCGATATCCCGTTTCAAGAAGCATTAGAACTCTATTGCTTCGAAACGTAGACATCTGCAATCGCTATTTCCTAGCAAGGAAGTGTCGCTCTCACATTCTTTTGAAGTGAATGCGAGGTATACATAACTCTCCACAATGAATATTATATCCAATCATGAAACATAGAAATGAGATGCGATATTGCGTTTTAAGAAGCACTAGAACACTGTTTCTGCGATACGTAGACATCTGCAAACGCTATTTCCTAGCAATGAAGTGTCGCATTTACATTCATTTGAAGTGAATTCGAGGTTTACATGACACTTCGCAATGAATATTATATCTTATCATGAAACATAGAAATGTGATGCGATATCCCGTTTCAAGAAGCATTAGAACTCTATTGCTTCGATACGTAGACATCTGCAATCGCTATTTCCTAGCAAGGAAGTGTCGCTCTCACATTCTTTTGAAGTGAATGCGAGGTATACATAACTCTCCACAATGAATATTATATCTTATCATGAAACATAGAAATAAGATGCGAAGTGACGTTCTCAGAAGCACTAGAAGCCTAATGCTACGATACGTAGACATTTGCAAACCCTATTTCCTAGCAAGGAAGTGTCGCGTTTACATTCCTTTGAGGTGAATACCAGGAATACAATACACTCCACAATGAATATTATATCTCATCGTGAAGCATAGAAATGCGGGGCGATATCGCGTTTTAAGGAGCATTAGAACACTATTGCTACGATACGTAGACATCTGCGAACGCTATTTCCTAGCAAGGAAGTGTCGCATTTACATTCTTTTTAAGTGTAGACGAGACATACATAACATTCCACAATGAATTTTATATCTTATCATGAAACATAGAAATGAGATGCGATATCTCGTTTTAAGAAGCATCAGAGATCTATTGTTTCTATACGTAGATATCTGGAAACGCTATTTCCTAGGAACGAAGTATCGCATTACATTCTTTTGAAGTGTATGCACGGTATACATAACAATTCGCAATGAATATTATATCTTATCATGAAACATCGAAATGAGATGCGATATCGCGTTTTAAGAAGCAGTAGAACTCTATTGCTTCGATACGTAGACATCTGCAAACGCTATTTCCTAGCAAGGAAATGTCGCATTTATATTCATTTGAAGTGTAGACGAGGAATACATAACACTCCGCAATGAATATTATATCTTATCATGAGACATAGAAATGAGATGCGATATTGCCTTTTATGAAGCGCTAGGAAAATATTGCTACGATACGGAGACATCTACAAACGCCATTTCCTAGCAAGGAAGAGTCGCGTTTACATTCTTCTGAAGTGAATACGAGGTATACATGACACTTCGCAATGAATATTATATCTTATCATGAAACATTGAAATGAATTGCGGTATCCCGTTTGAAGAAACATTAGAACTCTATTGCTACGACACGTAGACATCTGGAAACGCTATTTACTAGAAAGGAAGTGTCGCATTTATATTCATTTGAAGTGTAGACGAGGAATACATAACACTTCGCAATGAATATTATATCTTATCATGAAACATAGAAATGCGTTGCGATATCCCGATTTAAGGAGCATTAAAACCCTATTGCTTCGATACGTAGACATATGCAAACGCTATTTCCTAGCAAGGAAGTGTCGCGTTTACATTCTTTTGAAGTGAATACGAGGTATACATAACACTTCACAATGAATATTATATCTTATCATGAAACATAGAAATGAGATGCGATATCAAGATTTAAGCATTAGAACTCTATTGCTTCGATACGTAGACATCTGCAAACGCTATTTCCTAGCAAGGAAGTGTCGCATTTACATTCATTTGATGTGTAGACGAGATATACATAACACTGCACAATGAATATTATATCTTTTCGTGAAACGTACAATTGAGTTGCGATATTGCGATTTAAGTAGCATTGGAACAATATTGCTTCGATACGTAGACATCTGCAGACGCTACTTCCTAGCAAGGAAGTGTCGCATTTACATTCTTTTGAAGTGAATACGAGGTATACATAGCACTCCAGAATGAATATTATATCTTATCATGAAACATAGAAATGTGGAGCGATTTCGCGTCTTAAGAAGCATTAGAAATCTATTGCTTTGATACGTAGACATCTGCAGAAGCTATTACCTAGCAAGGAAGTGTCGCATTTACTATCTTTTGAAGTGAATACGAGGTATACATAACAATCCACAATGAAAATTATATCTTATCATGAAGCATAAAGATGAGGATCGATTTCGCGTTTTAAGAAGCATTAGAACTCTATTGCTACGATACGTAGACATCTGCAAACGCTAATTCCTAGCAAGCAAGAGTCGCATTTTCAATCCTTTGAAGTGAGTACGAGGTATACATATCAATCCACAATGAATATTATATCTTATCATGTAACGTAGAATTGAGGTGCAATATCGCGATTTAAGAAGCATTGGAATACTATTGCTTCGATACGTAGACATCTGCAAACGCTACTTCCTTGCAAGGATGTGTCGCATTTACATTCTTTTGAAGTGAATACGAAGTATACATAACACTCCACAATGAATATTATATCTTATCATGAAACATAGAAATGAAGAGCGATTTCGCATTTTAAGAAGCATTAGAACTCTATTGCTTCGATAGGTAGACATCAGCAAACGCTATTTCCCAGGAAGGATGTGTCGCATTTACATTCTTTTGAAGTGAATACGAGGTATACATAACAATTCACAATGAAAATTATATCTCATCATGAAGCATATAAATGAGGATCGATTTCGCGTTTTAAGAAGCATTAGAACTCTATTGCTACGATACGTAGACATCTGCAAACGCTAATTCCTAGCAAGCAAGAGTCGCATTTTCAATCTTTTGAAGTGAATACGAGGTATACATAACAATCCACAATGAATATTATATCTTATCATGTAACGTAGAATTGAGGTGCAATATCGCGATTTAAGAAGCATTGGAATACTATTGCTTCGATACGTAGACATCTGCAAACGCTACTTCCTTGCAAGGATGTGTCGCATTTACATTCTTTTGAAGTGAATACGAAGTATACATGACACTACGCAATGAACAATATATCTTATAATGAATCATAGAAATGAGATGCGTTGTGGCGTTTTAAGAAGCATTAGAACACTATTGCTACGACACGTAGACATCTGCAGACGCTATTTCCTAGCAAGGAAGTGTCGCACTTACATTCTTTTGAAGTGAATACGAGTTATATATAACACTCCACAATGAATATTATATTTTATCGTGAAATATAGAAATGAGGATCGATTCGCGTTTTAAGAAGCATTAGAAGTCTATTGCTACGATACATTGACATCTGCAGACGCTATTTCCTAGCAAGGAAGTGTCGCATTTACATTCTTCTGAAGTGGATACGAGGTATGCATAACACTGCACAATGAATATTATATCTTATCATGAAACGTACAATTGAGGTGCGATATTGCGATTTAAGTAGCATTGGAACTCTAATGATTCGATACGTAGACATTTGCAGACGCTATTTCCTAGCAAGGAAGTGTTGCATTTACATTCTTTTGAAGTGAATACGAGGTATACATAACACTCCACAATGAATATTATATCTTATCTTGAAACATAGAAATGAGGAGAGATTTCGCGTTTTAAGAGGCATTAGAACCCCATTGCTTCGATACGTAGACATCTGCCATCGCTATATCCTAGCAAGGAAGTGTCGCATTTACATTCATTTGAAGTGTAGACGAGATATACATAGCACTGCGCAATGAATATTATAACTTATCATGTAACGTAGAACTGAGGTGCGATATCGCGATTTAAGAAGCATTGGAATACTATTGCTTCGATACGTAGAGATCTGCAAACGCTACTTCCTTGCAAGGATGTGTCGCATTTACATTCATTTGAAGTGTATGCGAGGTATACATGACACTTCGCAATGAATATTATATCTTATAATGAAACATAGAAATGACATGCGATATCGCGTTTTAAGAAGCATTAGAACACTATTGCTACGAAACGTAGACATCTGCAGACGCTATTTCCAAGCAAGGAACGGACGCATTTACATTCTTTTGAAGTGAATACGAGGTATACATAACACTCCACAATCAATATTATATCTTGTCATGAAGCATATAATTGAGAAGCGGTTTCGCGTTTGAAGAAGCATTATAACTGTACAGCTACGGTACGTAGACATCTGCAAACGCTAATTCCTTGCAAGGAAGTGTCGTATTTACATTCCTTTGGTGTGAATACGGGGTATACTTAACACTGCACAATGAATACTATATCTTATCATGAAACATAGAAATGAGATGCGATATGGCGATTTAAGAAGCATTAGAAATCTATTGCTACGATACGAAGACATCTGCAAACGCTACCTCCTAACAAGGAAGTGTCGCATTTACATTCTTTTGAAGTGAGTACGAAGTATACATGACACTCAGCAATGAATATTAAATCTTATCATCAAACATAGAAATGAGATGCGATATCTCGTTTTAAGAAGCATAAGTACTCTGTTGCTACGATACGTAGACATCTGCAAACGCTACCTCCTAACAAGGAAGTGTCGCATTTACATTCTTTTGAAGTGAGTACGAAGTATACATGACACTCAGCAATGAATATTATATCTTATCATCAAACATAGAAATGAGATGCGATATCTCGTTTTAAGAAGCATAAGTACTCTGTTGCTTCGATACGTAGACATCTGCCATCGCTATTTCCTAGCAAGCAAGTGTCGCATTTACATTCATTTGAAGTGTATGCGAGGTATAAGTGACACTTCGCAATGAATAATATATCTTATCATGAATCATAGAAATGAGATGCGATATCGCGTTTTAAGAAGCATTAGGAATCTATTGCTACGATACGTGGACATCTGCCACTGCTACTTCCTAGCAAGGAAGTGTCGCATTTACATTCATTTGAAGTGTATGCGAGGTATATATGACAATTCGCAATGAATATTATATCTTATTATGAAACATAGAAATGAGATGGTATATCGCGTTTTAAGAAGCATTAGAACACTATTGCTACGATACGTAGACATCTGCGGACGCTATTTCCTAGCAAGGAAGTGTCGCATTTACATTCATTTCAAGTGTATGCGGGGTATACATGACACTTCGCAATGAATACTGTATCTTATCATGAAACATAGAAAAGAGATGCGATATCCTGTTCTAAGAAACGTTAGATCTCTATTGCTTCGATACGTAGACATCTACAAACGCTATTTCCTAGCAAGGAAGTGTCGCATTTACATTCTTTTGAAGTGAATACGAGGTATACATGACATTTCGCAATGAATATTATATCTTGTCATGAAACATAGAAATGAGATACGATATCGCTTTTTAGGAAGCATTAGAACTCCATTGCTACGTTACGTAGCCATCTGCAGACGCTATTTCCTAGCATGGAAGTGTCGCATTTACAATCTTTTGATGTAAACAAGATGTATACATAAAACTCCACAATGAATATTATATCTGATCATGAAACATAGAAATGAGATGCGATATGGCGACTTAAGAAGCATTAGAACTCTATTGCTTCGATACGTAGACTTCTGCAAACGCTATTTCCTAGCAAGGAAGTGTCGCATTTACATTCTTTTGAAGTGAATGCGAGGTATACATGACAATTCGCAATGAATATTATATCTTATCATGAAACATAGAAATGAGATGCGATATACCGTTTTAAGAAGCACTAGAACTCTACTTCTTCGATACGTAGACATCTGCAAACGCTATTTCCTAGCAAGGAAGTGTCGCATTTACATTGCTTTGAAGTGAATACGAGGTATACATGACACTTCGCAATGAATATTATATCTTGTCATGAAACATAGGAATGAGATGCGAAAGCGCGTTTTAAGAAGCATTAGAACTCTATTGGTTCGACACGTAGACATCTGCAAACGCTATTTCCTAGCAAGGAAGTGTCGCATTTACATTCATTTGAAGTGTATGCGAGGTATACATGCCACTCCGCACTGAATATTGTTTCTTACCATGAAACATAGAAATGAGATGCAAAAGCGCGTTTAAGAAGCATTAGAACTCTATTGCTTCGATACCTAGATATCTGCAAACTCTATTTCCTAGCAAGGAAGTGTCGCATTTACACTCTTTTGAAGTGAATACGAGGTATGCATGTCACTTCGCAATGAATATTATATCTTATCATGAAACATAGAAATGAGATGCAACATCTCGTGTTAAGAAGCATTAGAACACTATTGCTTCGATACGGAGACATCTGCAAACGCTATTTCCTGGCAAGGAAGTGTCGTATTTACATCCTTTTGAAGGTAATACGAAGTATACATGTAACTTCGCAATGAATATTATATCTGATCATGAAACAAGGAAATGAGATGCGATATCGCGTTTTGATATGCAACAGAAAGCTAATGCTACGATACGCAGAAATCTGCAAACGCTATTTCCTAGCAAGGAAGTGTCGCATTTACATTCTTTTGAGGTGAGTACGAGGTATACATAACACTCCACAATGAATATTATATCTTATCGTGAAACATAGATGTGAGATGCGATCTTGTGGTATAAGAAGCATTAGAACTCTATTGCTACGATACGTAGACATCTGCAAACGTTATTTCCTAGCAATGAAGTGTCGCATTTTCATTCTTTTGAAGTGAATGCGAGGTATACATGACACTTCGCAATGAATATTATATCTTATCATGATACATAGAAATGAGACGCGGTATCCCGTTCTAAGAAGCATTAGAACACTATTGCTACGATACGTAGGCTTCTGCAAACGCTATTTCCTAGCAAGGAAGTGTCGCATTTACATTCTTTTGAATTGAATACGGGGTACACATAGCGACCCACAATGAATAATATACCTTATCACGAAACATAGAGATGAAATGCGATATCCCGTTTTAAGAAGAATTAGAACTCTATTGCTTCGATACGTAGACATCTGCAAACGCTATATCCTAGCAATGAAGTGTCGCATTTACATTCTTTTGAAGTGAATACGAGGTATGCGTGACACATCGCAATTAATATTATATCATATCATGAAGCATAGAAGTGAGATGCGATATCGTGTTTAGAGTAGCATTAGATCTCCATTGCTACGATACGTAGACTTCTGCAAACGCTATTTCTTATCAAGGAAATGTCGCATTTACATTCATTTGAAGTGTAGACGGGGAATACATAACACTTCGAAATGAATATTATATCTGATCGTGAAACATAGAAATGTGATGCAACATCTCGTGTTAAGATGCATTAGAACTCTATTGCATCGATACGGAGACATCTGCAAACGCTATTTCCTGGCAAGGAAGTGTCGCATTTTCATTCTTTTGAAGTGAATGCGAGGTATACATGACACTTCGCAATGAATATTATATCTTCTCATGAAACATAGAAATGTGATGCGATATCCCGTTTCAAGAAGCATTAGAACTCTATTGCTTCGATACGTAGACATCTGCAATCGCTATTTCCTAGCAAGGAAGTGTCGCATTTACATACATTTGAAGTGTGGACGAGGTGTTCAAACCATTTAGCAGTGAATATTATATCTTATCATGAAACATAGAAATTGAGATGCGATATCGCGTTTTAAGAAGCATTAGAACTCTAGTATATCGATATATTGACATCTGGAAACGCATTTCCTAGCAGGGATGTGTGGCATTTACAATCTTTTGTGTTGTAGACGAGGCATACATAACTCTTTGCAACGGATATTATATCTTATCATAAAACGTAGAAATGAGATGCGATATCGCGTTATAAGAAGCATTAGAGCTGTATTGCCTCGATACGGAGACATCTGGAAAAGCATTTCCTAGCATGTAGGTGCGACACTTACATTCTTTTGAAGTGCATACGAGGTATAAATGACACTTCGCAATGAATATTTTATCTTATCATGAAACATAGAAATGAGATGCCATATCGTGTTTTAAGAAGCATCAGAACACTATTTCTACGACACGTAGATGTCTGCAGACGCAACTTCCTAGCAAGGAAGTGTCGCATTTACATTCTTTTGAGGTGTATACGAGGTATACATAACCCTCCACAATGAATATTATATCTTATCATGAAACGTAGAAATGATATGCGATATCGCGATTTAAGCATTAGAATTTTATTGCTTCGATACGTAGACATCTGCAATCGCTATTTCCTAGCAAGGAAGTGTCGCATTAACATTCGTTTGAAGTGTAGACGAGATATACATAGCACTGCGCAATGAACATTATATCTTATCATGTAACGTAGAATTGAGGTGCGATATCGCGATTTAAGAAGCATTGGTATACTATTGCTTCGATACGTAGACATCTGCAAACGCTATTTCCAAGCAAGGAAATGTCGCATTTACATTCACTTGAAGTGTAGACGAGATATACATAACACTGCACAATGAATATTATATCTTATCATGAAACGTACAATTGAGGTGCGATATTGCGATTTAAATAGCATTGGAACACTATTTCTTCGATACGTAGACATCTGCAGACGCTATATCCTAGCAAGTAAGTGTCGCACTTACATTCTTTTGAAGTGAATACGAGTTATATATAACACTACACAATGAATATTATATTTTATCGTGAAACATAGAAAGGAGGATCGATTCGCGTTTTAAGAAGCATTAGAAGTCTATTGCTACGATACATTGACATCTGCAGTCGCTATTTCCTAGCAAGGAAGTGTCGCATTTACATTCTTCTGAAGTGAATACGAGGTATGCATAACACTGCACAATGAATATTATATCTTATCTTGAAACATGGAAATGAGGAGAGATTTCGCGTTTTAAGAGGCATTAGAGCCCCGTTGCTTCGATACGTAGACATCTGCCATCGCTATATCCTAGCAAGGAAGTGTCGCATTTACATTCATTTGAAGTGTAGACGAGATATACATAGCACTGCGCAATGAATATTATATCTTATCATGCAACGTAGAACTGAGGTGCGATATCGCGATTTAAGAAGCATTGGAATACTACTGCTTCGATACGTAGAGATCTGCAAACGCTACTTCCTTGCAAGGATGCGTCGCATTTATATTCTTTTGAAGTGAATACGAAGTATACATGACACTACGCAATGAATATTATAACTTATCCTAAAACATAGAAATGAGATGCGATATCTCGTTTTAAGAAGCATTAGAACTCTATTGCTTCGATACGTAGACATCTGCAAACGCTATTTCCTAGCAAGGAAGTGTCGCATTTACATTCATTTGAAGTGTATGCGAGGTATACATGACACTTCGCCATGAATATTATATCTTATCATGAAAAACAAATATGAGATACGATATCTATTGCTACGATAAGTAAACATCTGCAGACGCTATTACCTAGGAAGGAAGTGTCGCATTTTCGACCTGTTGAAGTGAATACGAGGTATACATAACACTCCAGAATGAATATTATATCTTATCATGAAACATCTGCATCATGAAACGTACAATTGATGTGCGATATTGCGATTTAAGTAGCATTGGAACTCTATTGCTTCGATACGTAGACATCTGCAGACGCTATTTCCTAGCAAGGAAGCGTTGCATTTACATTCTTTTGAAGTGAATACGAGATATACATAACACTCCACAATGAATATTATATCTTATCTTGAAACATAGAAATGAGGAGAGATTTCGCGTTTTAAGAGGCATTAGAACCCCGTTGCTTCGATACGTAGACATCTGCCATCGCTATATCCTAGCAAGGAAGTGTCGCATTTACATTTTTTGAAGTGAATACGAGGTATACATAACACTGCAGAATGAATATTATATCTTATCATGAAACATAGAAATGGGATGCGATATTGCGATTTAAGAAGCATTAGAACTCTATTGCTTCGATACCTAGACATCTGGAAACACTATTTCCTAGCAAGGAATTGTCGCATTTACATTCATTTGAAGTGTAGACGAGGAATACATAGCACTTCGCAATGTATATTATATCTTGTCTTGAAACATAGAAATGAGATGCGATACCGCGTTTTAAGGAGCATTAGAACCCTATCTCTGAACCCTATCTGTGAGATGCGATATGGGGTTTTAAGAAGCATTATAACTCCATTGCTTCGATACCTAGACATCTGAAAACGCTATTTCGTAGCAAGGTCGAGTGACATTTGCATTCTGTTCTAGTGTAGACTAGGTATACATAAAACTCCGCATTGAATATTATATGATATCATGAAACATAGAAGTGTGATGCGATATCGCGTTTTGGGAAGCATTAGAACTCTATTGCTTCGATACGTAGGTATCTGGAAACGCTATTTCATTGAAAGGATGTGTGGCATTTACATTCTTCTGAAGTATAGACGAGGTATACATAACACTTCGCAATGAATATTATATCTTATCATGAAACATACAAATGAGATGCGATATCGCGTTTTAAGAAGCATTTGAACTCTATTGCTTCGATACGTAAACATCTGCAAACGCTATTTCCTAGCAAGGGAGTGTCGCATTTACATTCTTCTGAAGTGAGTACGAGGTATACATGACATTACGCAAAGAATATTACATCTTATCATGAATCATAGATGTGAGATGCGACATCTCGTTCTAAGAAGCATTAGAATTCAATTGCCTCGATACGTGGACATTTGCATACGTTATTTCCTAGCACGGAAGTATCGCATTTACATTCATTTGAAGTGTAGACAAGAAATACATAATACTTCCCAATGAATATTGTAACTCATCATGAGACATATAAATGAGATGCGATATCCCGTTTTAAGAAGCTTTGGAACTCTATTGCTTCGATACGTAGACATATACAAACGCTACGTCCTAGCAAGGAAGTGTCGCACTTACATTCTCTTCAAGTGTAGACGAGGTACACACAACACTCCGCAATGGGTATTATATCTTATCATGAAACACAGGAATGAGATGCGATATCGCGATTTAAGAAGGATTAGAATTCTATTGCTTCGATATGTAGAAGTCTGGAAGCGCTATTTGCTAGCAAGAAAGTGTCCAATTTACATTCATTTGATGTGTAGACGAGGAATGCATAACACTTCGCAACGAATATTATATCTTATCATGAAATATAAAAATGAGGTGCGATATCGCGTTTTAAGAAGCATTAGAACACTATTGCTTCGATACATAGACATCTGGAAACGCTACATCCTGGCAAGGAAGTGTTGCATTTACATTCCTTTCAAGTGGCGACGAATTGTACATATCACTCCACAATGAACATTATATCTTATCGTGGAACATAGAAATGAGATGCGATATAGCGACTTAAAAAGCATTGGAACTCTATTGCTTCGATACGTAGACATCTGCCAACGCTATTTCCTAGCAAGGAAGTGTCGCATTTACATTCAGTTGAAGTGTATGCGTGGTATACATAACACTTCGCAATGAATATTATATCTTATCATGAAACATAGAAATGTGATGCGATATCGTGTTTTAAGAAGCATTAGAACACTATTGCTACGATACGTAGATATCTGCATTCGCTATTTCCTAGCAAGGAAGTGTCGCATTCACATTCTTTTGAAGTGAATACGAGGTATACATAACACTCCACAATGAATATTATATCTTATCATGAAACATAGGAATGAGATACGATTTCGCGATTTAAGAAGCATTAGAACTCTATTGCTTCGATAGGTAGACATCTGCAAACGCTATTTCCCAGGAAGGATGTGTCGCATTTACATTCTTTTGAAGTGAATACGAGGTATACATAACAATTCACAATGAAAATTATATCTCATCATGAAGCATATAAATGAGGATCGATTTCGCGTTTTAAGAAGCATTAGAACTCTATTGCTACGATTCGTAGACATCTGCAAACGCTAATTCCTAGCAAGCAAGAGTCGCATTTTCAGTCTTTTGAAGTGAATACGAGGTATACATAACAATCCACAATGAATATTATATCTTATCATGTAACGTAGAATTGAGGTGCAATATCGCGATTTAAGAAGCATTGGAATACTATTGCTTCGATACGTAGACATCTGCAAACGCTACTTCCTTGCAAGGATGTGTCGCATTTACATTCTTTTGAAGTGAATACGAAGTATACATGACACTACGCAATGAACAATATATCTTATAATGAATCATAGAAATGAGATGCGTTGTGGCGTTTTAAGAAGCATTAGAACACTATTGCTACGATACGTAGACATCTGGAGACGCTATTTCCTAGCAAGGACGTGTCGCTCTTACATTCTTTTGAAGTGAATACGAGTTATATATAACACTCCAAAATGAATATTATATTTTATCGTGAAATATAGAAATGAGGATTGATTCGCGTTTTAAGAAGCATTAGAAGTCTATTGCTACGATACATTGACATCTGCAGTCGCTATTTCCTAGCAAGGAAGTGTCGCATTTACATTCTTCTGAAGTGGATACGAGGTATGCATAACACTGCACAATGAATATTATATCTTATCATGAAACGTACAATTGAGGTGCGATATTGCGATTTAAGTAGCATTGGTACTCTATTGATTCGATACGTAGACATTTGCAGACGCTATTTCCTAGCAAGGAAGTGTTGCATTTACATTCTTTTGAAGTGAATACGAGGTATACATAACACTCCACAAAGAATATTATATCTTATCTTGAAACATAGAAATGAGGAGAGATTTCGCGTTTTAAGGGGCATTAGAACCCCATTGCTTCGATACGTAGTCATCTGCCATCGCTATATCCTAGCAAGGAAGTGTCGCATTTACATTCATTTGAAGTGTATGCGAGGTATACATGACACTTCGCCATGAATATTATATCTTATCATGAAACATAGATATGAGATGCGATATCGCGAATTAAGAAGCATTAGAACTCTATTGCTTCGATACGTAGACATCTGCCATCGCTATATCCTAGCAAGGAAGTGTCGCATTTACATTCATTTGGAGTGTAGACGAGATATACATAGCACTGCGCAATGAATATTATATCTTATCATGTAACGTAGAACTGAGGTGCGATATCGCGATTTAAGAAGCATTGGAATACTATTGCTTCGATACGTAGAGATCTGCAAACGCTACTTCCTTGCAAGGATGTGTCGCATTTACATTCTTTTGAAGTGAATACGAAGTATACATGACACTACGCAATGAATATTATAACTTATCCTAAAACATAGAAATGAGATGCGATACCTCGTTTTAAGAAGCATTAGAACTCTATTGCTTCGATACGTAGACATCTGCAAACGCTATTTCCAAGCAAGGAACGGACGCATTTACATTCTTTTGAAGTGAATACGAGGTATACATAACACTCCACAATCAATACTGTATCTTATCATGAAGCATATAATTGAGAAGCGGTTTCGCGTTTGAAGAAGCATTACAACTGTATTGCTACGGTACGTAGACATCTGCAAACGCTAATTCCTTGCAAGGAAGTGTCGTATTTACATTCCTTTGGTGTGAATACGGGGTATACTTAACACTGCACAATGAATATTATATCTTATCATGAAACATAGAAATGAGATGCGATTTGACGATTTAAGAAGCATTAGAACTCTATTGCTACGATACGCAGACATCTGCAAACGCTATTTCCAAGCAAGGAAGTGTCGCATTTACATTCCTTCGAAGTAAATATGAAGTATACATGACACTCTGCAATGAAAATTATATCTTATCATAAAACATAGAAATGAGATGCGACATCGCCTTCTACGGAGGATTACATCTCTAATGCTACGATACGTAGACATTTGCAAATGCTATTTCCTAGCAAGGAAGTGTCGCATTTACATTCTTTTGAAGTGAATACGATGTATACATAACACTCCACAATGAATATTATATCTTATCATGAAGCATATATATGAGGAGCGATTTCGCGTTTTAAGAAGCATTAGAACTCTATTGCTACGATACGTAGACATTTGCAAACGCTAATTCCTAGCAAGGAAGAGTCGCATTTTCAATCTTTTGAAGTGAATACGAGGTATACATAACAATCCACAATGAATATTATATCTTATCATGAAACATAGAAATGAGATGCGATATGGCGATTTAAGAAGCATTAGAAATCTATTGCTACGATACGTAGACATCTGCAAACGCTACCTCCTAACAAGGAAGTGTCGCATTTACATTCTTTTGAAGTGAGTACGAAGTATACATGACACTCAGCAATGAATATTATATCTTATCATCAAACATAGAAATGAGATGCGATATATCGTTTTAAGAAGCATAAGTACTCTGTTGCTTCGATACGTAGGCATCTGCAAACGCTACTTGCTAGCAAGGAAGTGTCGCATTTACATTATTTTGAAGTGAATACGAAGTATACATGACACTCCGCAATGAATATTATATCTTATCATAAAACATAGGAATGAGATGCGATATCTCGTTTTAAGAAGCATTAGAACTCTATTGCTTCGATACGTAGACATCTGCCATCGCTATTTCCTAGCAAGGAAGTGTCGCATTTACATTCATTTGAAGTGTATGCGAGGTATAAGTGACACTTCGCAATGAATAATATATCTTATCATGAATCATAGAAATGAGATGCGATATCACGTTTTAAGAAGCATTAGGAATCTGTTGCTACGATACGTGGACATCTGCCACTGCTATTTCCTAGCAAGGAAGTGTCGCATTTACATTCATTTGAAGTGTATGCGAGGTATATATGACACTTCGCAATGAATACTGTATCTTATCATGAAACATAGAAATGAGAAGCGACATCACGTTTTAAGAAGCACTAGAAATCTATTTTTTCGATACGTAGACATCTGCAAATGCTATTTCCTAGCAAGGCAGTGTCGCATTTACATTCTTTTGAGGTGCATACGAGGTATACATAACACTCCACAATGAATGTTATATCTTATCATGAAACATAGAAATGAGATGCGATATCGCGATTTAAGAAGCATTAGAACTCTATTGCTTCGATACGTAGACGTCTGCAAACGCTATTTCCTAGCAAGGAAGTGTCGCATTTACATTCATTTGAAGTGTAGACGAGATATGCATAACACTAAACAATGAATATTATATCTTATCATGAAACGTTGAAGTGAGATGCGATATCGCGATTTAAGAAGCATTAGAACTCTATTGCTACGATACGTATGCATCTGCAAACGCTATTTCCTAGTAAGGAAGTGTCGCATTTACATTCTTCTGAAGTGAGTACGACGTATACATAAAACTCCACAATGAATATTCTATCTTATCATGAAACATAGAAATGAGATGCGATATCGCGTTTTGAGAAGCATTAGAACACTATTGCTTCGATACGTAGATATCTGGAAACGCTACTTCCTAGCAAGGAAGTGTCGCACTTACATTCATTGAAGTGTATACGAGGTATACGTAACACTTCGCAATGAGTATTATAGCTTATCATGAAGCATAGAAATGAGATGCGATATAGCGTTTCAAGAAGCATTAGAACTCTATTGCTTCGATGCGTAGACATCTGGAAATGCTATTTCCTAGCAAGGAAGTGTCGCATTTACATTCATTTGAAAGTGTAGACGAGGAATACATAACATTTCGTAATGAATATTATATCTTATCATGATCCATAGAAATGAGATGCGATGTCGCGTTCTAGGAAACATTAGAACTCTATTGCTTCGATACGTAGACATCTGGAAACGTTATTTCCTAGAAAGGATGTATCGAATTTACATTCGTTTGAAGTGTAGACGAGGAATACATAACACTTGGCAATGAATATTGTATCTTATCACGAAACATAGAAATGAGATGCGATATCGCGATTTAAGAAGCATTAGAACTCTATTGCTACGATACGTAGACATCTACAAACGCTATTTCCTAGCAAGGAAGTGTCGCATTTACATTCTTTTGAAGTGAATGCGAGGTATACATGACACTTCGCAATGAATATTATATCTTATCATGAAACATAGAAATGAGATGCGATATACCGTTTTAAGAAGCACTAGAACTCTACTTCTTCGATACGTAGACATCTGCAAACGCTATTTCCTAGCAAGGAAGTGTCGCATTTACATTGCTTTGAAGTGAATACGAGGTATACATGACACTTCGCAATGAATATTATATCTCATCATGAGACATAGAAATGAGATGCGATATCGCGTTTTGGGAAGCATTAGAACTCTACTGCTTCGATACGTAGATATCTGCAAACGCTACTGTGACGTCAGGCGTGCCGCCTGCCACTCTCTCAACGCACCACAGCTACCACCCTCACGCGCCTGCACCACAGGCAACACCCAGGCGCAACTCGCCGTCTCACTCAGGCCAAAGGCTACGACCATCGTCTCACTCGCACCCGGTGCTCGCCGTCTCTCTCACTCCAAGGGATATACCCTCCGACTCACTCGCACCCGCAGAGGTGCTCGCCGTCTCTCTCACTCCAAGGGACCTACCCTCCACTCAAGGAGCCATCCACCGTCTCACTCTTACCTGCAGGGAAACTCGCCCTCTCGCTCACTCCAGGGACATACCAGGAGAATCAGCCTCCACGAGATCCGACGACGGGAACCCTCACCGTACAAAGGACTCTACGATTTCACCATCCCAGATCTGCCATGCCCAAAATACTATTTCTAAGATTATTAATTAACATTATATATATACTCCTACATTCTAAGCTCTGTATTCCTAGCTCATAGAATTTACACGACACTACTTTATAACGACACAAACAACACACATTTTACATTTAAGGCGTAATTTTTAATTTCATACTTGTATCTCTATATTCATAAGTTTCGCTAATTAAGTAACCCGCGACGCGCGAGGTCGCGACCGCCTCAGCGGCACGCGCCGCTAACCTCACCACGCAACGCCGAGACCCCACTCGGGCGTCCACATACTCCCACCTACGTTCGTACGCGACCGAAGCGCTCCGAGAGTCGAGGAGGTCGCAGACGCATCTTGGGAAACACAGTCAGTCAGTACCGTCAGTACGGTACAGTTCTATCTCGCCTTCGGGCACTTCCAATTCCAAGTCTCTTCCAAGTCGCGCCTTAGGGCCGTCGCGCAGCCTCGATGAGGTTCCTAGTTCTAAAGTCCTTGTTCTTATTCCTAATTCATAGTTAACCTAGTCTTAATACTTAGAAATAATTGTTCTTGTACTCTTTGATTTAGAATATACTTTATTATTTTTCTACCACATCAAGTTCTAGTTCATTCCAACTCCATTTCTAAATTCAATTATATTTTAATACAAATTCTTCCAAGTTCGCAACAACTTGAGTGTTTATAAACGAACTCTTCGCGCCGGGAGGAAGAATTTAATCCATTATCTCGTGCGGAATACGTTGGTGAAACGCCAGAATTCTTCGTTCATCGACGGACGGCGACATTCATCGCAGCTCCACCGTTACAACGCCGATTTCAGCCAGCCGTACGCCGACTCCTCCCCCGAGAACGACCCTCGACGATCGCCACATCTGAAAGCAGAAGAGGGAAATCAGCGAAAGGTAAGTAAAATCCCTCCTTACACGCGTTCGCGATTGTTTACGGTGGCCGCGTCTTGCCAGAATCGACGAACCCGGTCATACGCGTTTTATACCGGACCGAATTCTCGACTAAAAGGCTTGTGTCATTCAGCCTCCTGGGATACGAATAATTTGTTCGCCAGGACGTGACATAATTTCTGGTGACAGCGGTGGGATATTCGCGTATAACTTATCGGAAATTCTGCTGAATAAGTGTACGAACAGCCATGGCGACGCGCACGCCGACAAAGCGAACGCGGCTTCAGGTACAAAAGGACGCCGCCGCAACCGAATCCGATACTCACCGAACGTTAGATTTTCACGATGCTCTCGCAATCGACGCCGCCGGACCTTCAAACGATAATACGGATAAAGAACAAGCGATCGCTACGTTAAATCGCCAAATAGATTTCATGCGTTGGGAATTGGAATCCTTACGCGCGGCACAATCCGCAAACGCCGACACTATCTCTTTCGGAACTCCGCACCTGCAACCGACACGTAGCTCAGGGTCCGATTTGCCAAACTCTCAAACAGATAGGTTTATTTTTCGCGAAGCAATAGATAGCATCCCTATATTCGATGGCAAAAACTTGCCAATATTACAGTTCGTGCGGGCCTGTAAACGGGCAAGGGAGTTGATTTCGCCCGAAGGAGAACCCTCGTTCACCAAACTCATTGTCAATCGTTTACGCGGCTGTGCATACCTGGCCGTAGAGGACGAGCAATGCTCTTCGGTCGGACAACTGACCGATATTCTACGAGCCGCATTCGGAAATACAAAGTCAACCGACCATTACAGGGGCGAACTAACTAATACTTTCATGCGCCCAGGAGAACATATCCTCGATTTCATAGGTAGAATTAAAGACCTACGTAACGCAGCAATCGACTGCGAACGGTTCGATTCCGCCGAATTAGTAAATTCACGTTCCGGAATAGACGCGCTTACGCTTAGGTGTTTTTGCGACGAGCTTATCCCGGAAATTCGACATTCGATGAACACGCGATTGTACGAAACATACGCGGACGCGTTCGCTCACGCTAAGGAGTTGTACAGGCGACACGAATTAGACAAAGAGAGACTCTCCTCGTCGCGTCCCCGTACAGAAAATTTTCACTTCGAGCTCCGGCAAGAAACGGTTTGCGCTCGTTGTAATAGTCGCGGTCATGTCACCCGTGATTGCAGGTACCCAAATCATAGACCGTCAGTCACGTAACCACGGGAAGAAACCCCGAGGTATCCTCGACAGGAACGACCGCCTGTAACGGGACCTCCGCGCGGTCAGTACGCACCGCCCGATCGACGGGATCTCGTTTGTAGGTACTGCCGAAACCTGGGACATAGCATAGACGAATGTCGAAAGCGACAATTTAATAATGTCGGAAATAACGTTTCGCGCCCGAATCCGGGAAACGCGAACGGCCTCCCGACCCGCCGCGAGACGGTACGCTAGGCCGGCTACGATCGCCGAGTTCTCGCCTTAACGAACGACGAGTCAATCTCGATAATAGAAGAGCAGCAGTAAACATAACGGGTAAAACTAGCGTCCCCACGGTTGTCATAAATTCTAACGCGTTAATTGAACCCGTAGTAATGATGATCGGCACCGGAGCCGAGATCAACGTGATCAAGGAAAACGCGCTAAAACCTAAAACTCTAATTAACACTGCAGAACGCCTAACTATTACCGGTGTAACTCAGGGAACCGTAGCCACCTTAGGGACGGTTACGTTACCGATATTTTCTCGTGACGTTCCGTTTAATGTTGTCAGTTCCGACTTCCCAATTAAAACCGCCGGGATCCTGGGATCCGGGTTTTGTGCAGACGCGGATATATCTTTTAGAAATAAATATATTCTGTGGCACGGGAATAGGATCCTATTTGCACGTCGCGAAGACGTTTTAAATAAAATAATACTTCCTCCGCGGACTAACTCGGGCATACGCGTCGGAATAATTAATTCAGGCGTAGGCGAAGGAATAATCCCCCGAACACAGATCGCGAAGAGAGTATATTTCGGTCATGCTATCGTTAAAGTGCGAAACGGCCATGCGATAGCACGCATAATTAATGCGACCGATACCGAGATCGAGATCGCGGTGCCCAGAATTCATCTGGACCCGCTTTCCGTTCTCGAATCGCTGAAACGCGAACCAGCGTTATATTCGTTATTTACGAATACTTCTAAATCCACTGTTTCTAATACAAAAATCAATACTAAATCCACTGTTTCAAGCATGCGTACTAATTCTACTAATACTAAATCCACTGTTTCCAGCATGCCTACTAATCCAATTAATACTAAATCCACTGTCTCAAGCATGCGTACTAATTCGACTAATTCCAAATCCACTGTATCCACTCTAAAACGAGTATTCCCAAATCCCACTGTATCTTATGCTAACATTGTTTCAAAATCCACTTCAAATTCTATGAATTCCAACGAAAATCTCTTACCATCGTCACGCGATATTCAACACAAAGTTTTCTACCATGATAAATCTTCCAATAACAACCTCAAAAAATCCACAAAAATTTTTTCAAGTGCCATCGAAGGTACGCAACGTAACTTAAACATCCGCGCGAAAGATACACAAAATAAATCTCTTCTCAAAAGCGATAGCGAACGACACTTGAAACGCGACACTCCGCGCGCCACTCAAAATGTAACGCGACCTCAAAGCCGATTCGACGAAATAGTCGCGTCACTCCGTCTAGATCATCTAAACAGCGAAGAAAGAAATAATATATACAAACTGATTTCTAACAATCAAGATTTATTCCATCTCCCAGGCGATAAATTAGGATTTACCAATGTAACCGAGCTCCGTATTCCAACGATAAATGATCAGCCAATAAACGTGAAACAATACCGCTTCCCGCCGATACACAAGGAAGAAATACAACGTCAAATAGATCAATTAATAGAAAACGAAATTATTAAACCGTCAAAATCTCCATATAATTCACCGCTCTGGGTTGTACCCAAGAAAACGGATTCTTTAGGAAATAAAAGATGGAGAGTTGTAATAGACTATCGAAGCCTGAACGAAAAATCCATCGCCGATGCGTACCCGCTCCCGTGTATAACGGAGATACTAGATAAGTTAGGAAGCGCAAAGTACTTCAGTACCTTTGATTTAGCAAGTGGATTCCATCAAATCCCAAAGTCAGGATTTATTGTCTGCCCTACACCAGGACGGTGATCAGGCGTGCTTCCTCACCCAGACTGGTATACGCGACGTAATCTAGCCTCTACCTCCTAGGGTACTCCCACCTCGCTGAAAGGGGCGATGGAAAAATCCAGATGTGCCGGGGCGCCTTTCCCACCGGGCAAGTCCTTCAGCTACTCCGTCGGAGAGGACGAATCCTAACCGCCGGAGTACCCACGGGGAACCTCGGGGAGGTGAACTCGCTACGTGTACGCGAACACGCTCACTCTGACCCTTTTTGAATTATTAAGCATCAGTTTGGCCAAATTTATAGATGCTCCAGACTGCCTGCTCAGTCTATTCATTTTTGCTCTACGAAAAGGATTCGGACTATTTTGGGCAATCGTTGATGCACCAAACCTCCGAGTCTTAAATTAATTCGATTTGGATATGGTAGCCCCAGAGCCCCGTTAGCCACCGGGCAAGCCCGGCGCCCAGGTTCCACCACGAGGAGGTGGGGATGGGTACTTCCTGGACACCCAGGTTCTGAAACCCCCAGGTTCTGGAACCCATCCCAATGTCAGCATCAGATTCCGCTAAAACCGCATTTTCGACCCCTCACGGCCACTACGAATTTCAAAGAATGCCGTTAGAACCGTTAAGAATGCCGATATTGCAGGGCCCCATCGGTAGGGACCTTCCAATCGCCTACACGTCGCGCTTGCTGAATAATGCAGAGAAAAATTATTCAACTATAGAAAAGGAGTGTTTGGGCATCATTTACGCCGTTCATTATTTTTAGACCATATATCTACGGTCGATCTTTCAAACTCGTGACAGACCACAGACCGTTGGTCTGGATGAACTCCGTCAAAGATCCGTCCAGTAGATTAGTCCGTTGGCGCCTTAAACTGGCCGAATACGAATATGAAATCGTATACAAGCCAGGAAAGGTGAACATGAACGCAGATGCTTTGTCAAGAAACCCTGTCAGCGTAAAGCCAATTACACACTCCAGCGACTCCGACGAAAACATTTTCGAGTTTCCAGTTCCTAAATCATCCAAACCTCCACCTCCGCCGCCTTCTACACCAGCATCCTCGACAGAAAATGTCGACAGATCGCAATTACCGACAGAAAATCCTAGTTCCTCCTTACCGACAACGGTACCGACAGACTTACCGTCAGTGGACTACCCACCCGAAGTCAGGCAACGCCCCCTGTTCGTTACTACAAGAGACTCGTTATCCGCAAGGCACGATAATTTAGTCGTCTTTATCACGAGAGGAGGCCGCCCGTACGACACAGGCGCACGCGAACTTCAGAATGTAGCAAAATTCCATCAACATAAAGATAACGTTAACTTAGGAAGAGCCAAAGTAAGTTCTCACGGAAATTATATCCAAACTTCATTACCAGTTACGGAACACGAAAAGAAACAAGTCGACAATCAAATCCTTCTAGAATGTTTACAATCTCTATATGACGTAACACGCGAGCTTCAATTAACCGCAATTAATCAATTTACTCTTTCACAAATCAAACGAATCCTAGTAGATCTCTTTCTCGACACCAATATTCAAATTACGTTCTGCCAAGGTCTCGTTCGAACTCCGCGAGAAGAACTTCGAAACAATATAATCCGCGAGAATCACGATACCCCAGTAGCAGAACACAAAGGAGTTAACAAAACTTACAGTAGAATCCGTGAAAAGTACTACTGGCCGAACATGAAATAAGAAATCCAAAAATACATAGAAAAATGCGAAATGTGCCAAAAATTAAAACTAACTAGAGTCAAAACGCGTCAACCTCTAACTCTCACCGATACCCCAGGCACAGCATTCGACAAGATATCCATGGGCGTTATGGGACCATTACCCCCCACTCCAGACGGATATACGAACATACCCACGATATAAGATCTCCTGACAAAGTATTCCCTAGCAATTCCTTTAAAAAGAACCACGGCGGTTGACATAGCCGACGCGTTCATTACGCATTTTATTTGTAAATTCGGATGCCCTAAGGGCATATTAACAGATCAAGGTTCCAATTTTATAAACTCATTGATGAAAACCATCGCCGCTAGATTCAGAATTCAACAATATAAAACAACGGCTTTCCACCCCCAGACCAACGGTTCTGTGGAAAGATCACATCACGTGTTAGCGGAATATTTAAAACAATTCATAGGCAATCGGAACAATTGGGAAAAATGGCTGCCATACGCTATGTTTTCCTACAATACCAGTACACACGAAGGAACACGTTACACGCCATACGAACTGGTTTTTGGGAAAATAGCACGAACTCCCTCTGCCATACCTTTCAGAGACACTTCGGAAAACGAATCGTACGCCGCGTATTTAGATGAACTCAACGATAGAATACGTACTTCACAAGAAATAGCGAAAACAAACTTAGACGGTGCAAAAACACGCGCTAAATTCTATTACGATAAGAAGCTTAATGTAAAGGATTTCCAAGTCGGACAATGGGTTTATTTGCTCCGCGAACCACTTAGACATAAATTCGATTCTCAATACACAGGCCCATATAAGATCTTGGAGATTCTGCCTAATAATAATGTAAAAATTAATGTTAAGGGGAGGCACAAGATTGTGCATTCAAATAAATTAAAAAATTGTAAGCGCCTACAAACGATGAGTGCACGTACGAGAGTTCGATCGAATGTAGGAGACAGTGAAAAGTGTAAGTCAAAATCAAAAACTGAAAATCTTAATGAACAAAGAGTAAAAGAATCGGTGACAGTGACAAACGAACAAAGTGCACCACAGAAGAAAAGTGCAACCAAACAGAGTGCAGCCGTAGCAGCACAACATACGCAGAGACCACAGCATCCACGAGACGAGAGCCCACAGCATCCACGAGATGAGAGACCACAGCATCCACGAGATGAGAGACCACAGCATCCACGAGATGAGAGCAGCATACACGCCAAGGAGGACCAATCTCCTCCACAGCACACGAGACGAGTAGCATCCCACATCGAGCCCACATCAGTCCAGAGATTTCGCTATAGGCGAAATTCTTTCTCTAAGGGGGAAGGTGTGACGTCAGGCGTGCCGCCTGCCACACTCTCAACGCACCACAGCAACCACCCTCACGCGCCTGCACCACAGGCAACACCCAGGCGCAACTCGCCGTCTCACTCAGGCCAAA